>NW_020884876.1:9550214-10020499 GCF_003945725.1 Corapipo altera
CCCCCCCCCCCCCCCCCCCCCCCCCAAATCAAGGAGTGAATACACAGAAATCAGCAGTAAAAATAATACTGAATCATTAAGTCAAGCACTCAAGCTGAGTTTCTGGATGCCATCACAAAATTAACTAACCTACATTGCTAACTTAAACAATTCAGCTTTTCCAGGACACTGAATAGATTTCCCACAGAATCAAAGCACAGTAATGAAGGAGGTTTTTCACTGTAGGACCTCTGTCTGACTTGTTATAGAAATAAAAACTACATAATAAATAAAATACAACCTTGCAGAGAGAAAAAAAGATGGCTTACTGGCTCATGCTCTTGAATTCTATCCTATGGAAACAGTTTTTCTTCCTAAGACTTCAGCAATGGAGGAGAGCAGATATCTCATGCTTAATTATTACTGCATAGTCTTTTTTTTTATTTATTATTAGTATTGCCTGATGTAGTGAAGTGGTCCCACTAGCAGAAATGCCTCTTTCTTACAAATCAAATGGATAGAAATTTTCTATGAATAAAGCCTTTCACTCTCAGTCATTCTGTTTTCTTTCTACAAACTGGGGTTAATTCCACCCCTTGTCCAGAAGGATGTTATGAAGATTAATTAGTGTTTGTGATAAACACAGATAGTATATTGATGCACACTGCTGAAGAACACTTGAGGAAATTAATAATTTATTCTTTAGAGCAGGAACTGAATAGACTAGAGTAAATAATATAAGAGGCAATGCAATGAACAATTAGGATAAGACAAAATATCACAAAGCTCCTTACTATCTGAGCAGTATTTATTTTGTGTATTTAATAAGAAAGGGATCCTCTTACTAAAGATTGCTCTAATCCAAATGCAAAAGGTACAAACTAAGAGTGGAGCAATAATTCTGGTTCCTCCCTTTCCTAATTTCAGAGTTCTTTGCAAACATAATAATGTTCTCTAATTTTTTTCAATATAGCAACAATGATTATATTATAATGCTATTTTTATTTTAACAGATTTAAATTTCCAAACCATTTTTGATTCAATAATAGAAGATAGAATGAAATATCTAATTACCACATTAAGAAGCCATATTGACTCCAAAGAAAGAGATAGAATAGTGGCTGCTAATTCACTGTCTGTCAGATTTGAAATCAGAGCCAATACAAACCCACTCTTCTATGCTGATGACTAATGATTATCACTCACTGTCCATAAGTGATAATGTTGTAGAATAGAAAATACACCAATTCGATTTTTCGCCTCAGCAGACCACAGGAGACCACAAACTATATTTAAATTAGAATATAAAAATAAACATATAATTAGTGTACCATTTTCAATTAAGTATTTCTAATTACTGAAGTTGAAAGCTGCAACTTATTACAATTGTACGGAGCACATTTTTTCCTGAACTCCTGTTGTTACAGACTATAATACATTATCTGGTAATCTTCACCAATTACAAGCTAGTAGTATTTAGCAACACACAGTGCTATTAAAATGTTTTTAAATAATCTTCAGTAAATTCAAGTTTCAACTTTTGCTCCAGTTTTCAGGTTTCTAATAATAGAGCATTTGAGCCTTATAAATCTTAGAAATCTAATTAGACAATGTTAAGTTCTCTCTAGCTGAAGTCACAGATGTTTCATACTGGGAAAATCAGCAAGCCCCAGGGTTTGTTTGGTCTAGTATAGTGTCAAATTTTCATGGATAATTTAATAGCTAATAACTCTAATTCTTTCCTGTAAACCAAGAGATGATAAATAATAATTGCTCTAAAGCCATAAAATCAACCCTCCAGGCAAGAAGAAAAAAAAAAAAAAAGAAAAAGAAACCATTGAAGAGATTAATTTCTGGTACTTAATGTTTCTTTATTACTAATTGTCCCTGAGTTATATATATCTCACAATATGAAAGAAAATGCAAGTAAATCCACTGAATTCATGCAGCTGAGAAAGAAATATACATCAAGGATGCTGTACATATCTTTGATCTGTTACACACATTTATTAGAAGTTAGTAAAATTTATTTTTTTCTCAGGTTCTAGTAACAGTTTATTAACACATCCAATATTTCCTCCAACAAAATACTTGAAAAGTGATATTTTCTGCATTCAAACACCTTTTTTTAAAGATTTCTTTCTCCTTTGTGAAATTATTACATAAAATATAATAATTCCAATTGCTTTAAACAGAACTAGACAAGCAAATGTAATTTTTGAGTTTGTATTTGAGAGTCTGCATTCCATAAGAAGACATATTGATTTTTCTCTGAAGAACATCAGAGTAACATTTAGCTGCTTATTAATAAGGCTGACAGCAGGTTTGGGCCTATTTGTTCTTATAAAACGATTAGCCAGGTCACTGTGTGGAATGAACTGATTACACCAGATGAACAGTGCTCTACTGTGAAGGTTTCCCAGACTTTTTTAGAAGTGCCACCCCATAAATAAGATGAGTTTCCAGATATTCCTCCCTTTTCTATGTTTAATCAGACTAGTTGGTAACAGCTTTTTGCTCTCCTTTTTAAGAGTAGATGGCCTTAGTTTTAAGCAGAATGGAAACAGTGCTGGCAACAAGGAATGGGTACAATGGCTAAATGGGGAGACTCAGCAAAATCTAGAAAACACATAAATTCTGATGACATACTACAGTATTTCGGAATAGCAGTTTACCTAATCAAAAGTTATCTGCAAAATTGTAAGAAGACTCTTATAGAATTATACTAACACCTGAAAAAAAAAGTTGTGAATATACAGTCTTTGAGGAAAATGGATTTCAACTGGTCATAAACAAAATGAACAAAAGTCAAAACTAGAAAGTTATAAACAACTGTTCTCTAACTGTTTCTTATTATTGCTATTTTTAAATACCCGAGAGTTAGGTGCTTTACAAGATTAATACCAAATAATCTTTAAAGTCAATTAATTCAGAATTGAAAGGAAAATAAAATATCCAAAGAATATCTAGTGATTTAAAATACCTGGGAAAAGTTCACTGACTATCTTAATTCAGTACTCAGATCCTGCCAGGGAATCAAACAAGATATACAAACATGTGCAAACAAAATGGAGAATAATATAGAGGATGTTCCAATACCATTATGCATATTTATCTTTAATTTCAAGAACCAGACTGTACAGTTCAGAAAATTATGAAGACAATTGTCAAGCACATTGAAAACTCACTTAAGAACAGAGATCAGAGACACTGCATAAGAATATGAAAACATAACAAAATAGTTGCTTAAATAACGGAATGAAAAAAATAATATAAGAAGTTTATGTGACAGAATTTCAATACTTTTTTAGATTTAATGCACGTGTACACTATCTAGCCATGGAAGAACTTTTATTTGCAGAAGAAAATCAGGTAATTTCCTGAATATATCTGTGCTTACTGATCCCATCTGAGAATTCAAAATGTGACATTATCCATCCACTGTGTCAACAAACATAAGTTCTTCCTTTTTTTTTTTAAAGCTAGGTGTTGTTTTGGACTTGTCTATATAATTGATTTTGAGCTATCTGAAAGTCAGAAAAGGTTTTTTTCTTTTGTTTCCAGTTCATCTTTTTTTTCATTTCCCCAAAGGTACTAAGTTTGCTAAGCTGATCTTCCTAGGACATGATGAAAAAAAATTTGAATATATATATATATAAAAGCTGATGGAATTTATAGCCTGGGGAAAAGCTATGTTCAATTGCTGTATGATACACTGATAGAAATATTGCCCAGGAAGGCAAAGAATAACAGAAATATTACTTTGAGCTTCCCTTGACAATGCTTACATAGTAGTTGGAAAAAAAAAAATAAATAAAACAGGGTGACTCTTCTTTAGGTTTTTGTATGTATTCTCAAACACTGAATTAACCTGTAAGACTCAGAACAAAGAGTTGTGGTGCTGCCACAGAAGCCTAGAAGTCAGCTGACAGGTACATATATCCCAATAGGTAAGATAAGGGCTTTGATCATGTCTTTTTATTTGTGAACATTCTACATTTATTCTCATAGTAATTAATTTTCTAAAAGTTGAGTACCATGTCATTTCAACTTGCAATATTTTTTTTCTGACAATGCAGGAGGATCTCTCCCACAATACACCCAGAAATATCAAACAACAAGTGCTTAGACCATAAATACTTAGTATCTGAGTATCTTAGTATCTTATTAGTATCAAACAATTCTCTTTCCTCTTCTTTAGAAATCTTTTTGGAAAGAACAACAGAACTATCAGCATGCAATGAAATTAAAATCAAATGCAAGTCACACGTCTACAAGACTACAAAGTAGTCTACAGGACAATTTTTAATAATCTGTGCCTGTGTTTTTGCTATGTTTTGTAAATGGGCAGCCTCAAAATCAGATGGCTTATGCTAAGAATTCAAAACCTTTACATTATGTTTTAATTAAATCTAACTTGGGTAGATTTATCTCTTCTTACACTGGTCTACATTAGCCTGCAGGTTTAGGTACATAAATAATTTACTGGTTTAACAACATATGACAGATCAGCTGAGCTGTGGGAACTGTGTGCACAGCAGATGAGAAGCAAATCCAGTTAATTTAGAAGGCAACTAAGGGACAGCAAAACGCCTTTTTTTTCCTTCTGCTTAAGATTGAAAACACAGACAGTATATATATATTCACTCTGCTGTGCCCGAGTAGATATGCAAGGTAGCATAGTAACTGAATTCCTTTGTCTTGAGAGAGATCTTATGCAATCACTTCTGTTCTGGTTTTCCCTCTTATATAGACCACACCAGTTTGCATCTATTCAGGTGTTGCAGAAGTAAATATCCTAATCTGACAACACCTGCCTCCCTAATTACACTTGACATAAAAAAAAATTCTTTTGTGAGAAACAGATTACTAAAAAAGCAATAGAAAGGAGGTTAGAATGCATAACAGGTCTAATTCAAAATTAAATAACAAAGTTAATTACATATTTAACTTTTTCCCTGAAATACCTTTCACACTGTGCATCTTCTGTAGTTTTGAAAGTCTCTGATCACTGAAAGTAATTTTTTTTTTTTAGTCTCCTATTACAGCTAAGAAATGGCCTTCTAAAAGATATATGCTCTTATTAGCCTTACTACCTCCCAGAACCACCTCTCTGGCTGGCTGCTTCCCATCCTCTCTGCTTTAGATTATAAGTACTCATCAAGAAGCTGTCCCCAAACCACAGTAGATTTTACCTAAAAATATTTAAAAAGCTAATACAGTTGATACATCAAACAAGTTGATTTTTGGTTTCTTTTAGTTCTTACATTCATTTATATCCTCTTTATTTCTAATCAGCTTTGTCTAATGTGGTATTTTATAAACCCTTCAAATTCTTGTATATACAGTATGCTACTGAAGTGCTGTTTTAAGACATTTTTTGTCACACTGAGAAGATCTAAAGAGCTCCTATTAAGTTATCTATCTATGTATTTTATGTAAATAATGATGTAGGTTTGTATAAAAATTACGATCAGCAAGAATTCATCTTCCTTTAACTAGGGTGGCTCTGTTGTTCCCAGAGACCTGATTTCTAGAGTGGGTGAGAGTCTGCTCATCCTTTTCCACTGCCCACTTGTGTGAGTGGGATGTTACCCCTCTCTGAAGAGGGTTTGGAGAGATAGGATACACTGCAGGGTTGAAAGACCTAGAACTTACCTTGGTAAAAGGACTCCAGCAAACATGTTGAGTTGTGGACACTCTAAACTTGCTTTGCTCTAGGTTTGTCCTAGGTGGGTATTGCCCGTAAGCCAAAGGAAGGAGATGCCTTATTCTCCGGCTAAGGAGCTATTATTATTTGGATTTTCATTCCTGAAAAATATTGTGGCAGTAATCTCTCATCAAGTTTTTTGCCTTGCTATGAATTGTATGAGGAGTCTCTCCTCAGAAAAGAATTGGACCAGCATCTCTGCAACTCAGATCTAGGAACAGAATTTTCATGTCATAAGTTTTAAAAAAATCCCGTCAATTAAATGCAATAGCATTTTTTGTTGAGTAAGTTGCAGGAAAAAAAATTGATTGCTTGGAAATTATTCCTCTAGAAAAGCTATTTTCTTCATATGCATTATTTTAAATACTTAAAAGTAATTAAGAAATATACTTCATAAGTAATTTTAAAATTAAAAAAACCTCCACAATAATTATCGCTATAAAGCATTTTTTGCAAATGTACTCATTCTTGCTAACTGTTAAAGGTGATTATTCTTCCAGTTTACCAATTCTGTGCTTTGAATGAAGAACCAACATCAATTAAACGTAGTTTGGCATCATCAGGTTATTAGGTGTCATACTACAAAGTGAGTGGAAACTGAATTTTGAATTACCAGTATCTACAGTTTATTCTTTTGGATATAATGAATGCCCAGAAAGCCTGATAGTTTTGCAAGGCATTAACTGCCCATTGCTCATGGCATGTATCTTTGGCCTGGGGAACTGCAGAAGCCACCAAAAGACCATCTCTGTAAGAAGAATAAAGTCCCAATCAAACCAAGTTCTTGCTGGGGGTCGAGGTGTTAGTGAGGACAAAGCTATAGAAAGTCTGTGTTGATGTTGTTTAAGAACGGTATTCTTTTAACTCTGCCTGTTCTCAGACTGTTCTCATCATTCCTTTTCAAAGTAACAGCAAACAGAAGGATTTAGCTGTATATATCTAGATTTATGCCTTCCCCATACTAACTGTATTAAGCTACCAAAACAGCATGCACAGGCACATGCATTTCTTTGCTCAATTATAGCTTTATTTTTAAAGCTATGCATTTTCTGAATTTCTTAAAGCTTTTTGTTTGGTTTTTCTCTTTGTTTGTTTGCTTTGTTGATTACACAGAGATAAAATGGGCAGCAACAGATCTAAGTTGGATAAGTTACTACAAAAAACCATCATACTACTATGGAGAATGAAATATCAGAACAATTTGCAAGAGCAGCTTCAGAGTCTCCTTGAAAGTGTTCAAAACTCAAGTAGATCTGACCATGAGAAACTTGATTTAATAAGAGAGAAACTTGGGTTAATAAGACCTACTCTGAGCACACGCTTGAACAAAATTTCTGGAGCTCCTTTCCATACTCCATTATTCTACAAATCTCTGGAAACATTTGCCTGTGTTTCCTATTAAAATTATTTTACAAGATCTGAAACTGCAGAAATAGGGTTGAGAGGACAAAGTAGTAAGACTGTAGCTTTGCAATGAGTCCAGTCCTTGGAGAGATTTTTGGCCCTTGCTCTCAACACTTACTGACTCATTTTATTCATTTTCTCTTGAATGTGAAACACATAAACAAAAAATAAAATAAAACCTTCTACTGTCATCTTAATCAGGAAGACACATAGTATAGGTCCCTCTTGCTCTCATGAATCTTAAGACACCTGTGACAGTTGATTTCTGCATTTGGCATCAGGAAAGGTGAAAAAGCAGAAAAAAAGTGATTTGACCACCTCTATCAGAATTCTAGAATGTTTTTTCAGGCCATAAATACTTATTTCGCAGATGCATCTAATACAAAGCTTTAGCCTAGTTTCATGTCCAAGTGGGATTTACAAAAAGAACCATTCTCCATCAATTTGCATGGTTTATGTGTCTCCTGTTCAGTTCTCTAGCTACTGTGAATACTCAGTCCCCATGCAGTTCACACTGAGATTTTAAGTTGTGACCAAAAAAACATACTGAGAAGAAACTTTCTGACTTAAAATAACCCTGACTGAGCAGAAAGGTGGATAAGACTACACTGCTCTCCTTCTCTGATTCTCCACTTCTCCCTGTGGAAAAGCCCAGCTCCCAGCCTGTTGCACTACCAGCCCCTGGCCAAGGTCCAGCCCCTTTGGCTGTGCTGCCTCCTTCAGGAGCCAGGCATTTGGATCCACTGGTGCTCTTGTCCCAGTTTGCCTCAATCACTTTAAACCTATTAGATTGTGAAATCCTAGAACAATATCAAACTGCTGGATCCCTGGCTTTTTTAGATATACTTGATAGGCAGAACCAAAGTGGGTTGTCTTTTCTTTTCCTCACCTATCTGTAATTCCATGTCCAACATAGTCTGTATTTTTCCAGCTTCAATATATACCCAACTTAAAATACATAAGTTCACATTTTATGTAATAAAATAATCCTCAATTCTCTTATGACGTCTTTAATTAATTTCTTATACTAATTTACAAAAACAGTGGTGAAATCAGCAGTCAATCCTATCATTGGCTTCTCAATATAATAACAAAAAGAGCTTCACTATTGAAAAAATGTCATTAATAACAGTAAACAGTTTATTAACAATACAGTTAAAGGATAAATTTAAACTGGAATTTTTGCTGAATATACTTAAAGATTTGATTTTAGAAACAAGTAAATATGGCTGCGAATCATATTCTCTTAACATGAGTTATGGCTTGTAAATAGACAGACATCACCTCCTCACAGGAAACCGTAAGGATTTTTATCTATCCGTTATTGCTTTTTCTTAAAACCAAGAGAGCATTTGGATGCTTTATCAGTAAACAGATACATTCAAATCAAGATATATGAATATTCACTCTTTCACTAAAAGTGTTCAATACTTCACCTCTGGTAATATAAATACAAGTTTTGCATTTGCACCTGATAATACAAGTAGTTGTACATTGACTTTAAATTTATTCTTCTAATAAGAGGTTGTTAACATCAGTGTTACTCTTTGTTTGTTTTAGCCTACATCTACAGCTATAACACTTATGCAGCCTGACTGATTATTCTTGTCCACAATATTGTTTGCACTTCTCTATAAAGAAATCCTGTATTAGCAACATTTGTATTTGGGATGAAAAACTTGGTGTTTTTAGGACCTAAAAAGTTATTTGATGATGCTGTCTAAATATGAAGGAAATTCACATAAAAGCAATCTGGTATTCTAACTTGGTCAAACACAGTTTTGGTTTGTTTTAGTTCATACACAGCATATTACTATCTTTTCAAATGTTCTCATTTTACAAACCAGAAAAAATCATGAAAACAGATAATTGTTCAGCAACCACTTCTGTGAATCGTGCTGTGCCCTCTGTTGACCATCATAATGTTCCAACATTGTTTTGCTACTGCCTTCAATAGCATTAGGCTTATGCACAATGCTCATCTGCATAAATCCCTGTTGACTGGCTCAGCTTGGAGAGGACTTCTGTTGCCAACAGCTAACAAGCTCTCCCCTGGTATCAAAGGCTACAGGTCCATGTTTTTGAAGTGAAAGGATCAGAGTTCCTAGATCTCAGATTTGTGAAGCTAATTTCAGAACTGTAGGATGGTAAAGTTCTTCTCTTTCTGTAGTCCAATGATACAGTGTTCTTTTCTTTATATTTACATAATGCTTTTGTAAGATAAATGTGGAAACCATGGTGCATATTTTCCCATAATATTCTGCAGTCCATGCCAAGATGGTGTTATTTATCAACTGAGGTTATTTGGATTGTCTCAAATTAGGGTAAAAGTGTCTTAACAAGCATGTCTGGTGATTGCATTAAGATCTGTTATAATAAAAATTAAGGAAAATGCATTGAAGAAGGCTTACATACAAATCAATATGGGAAAATCCAACATACAGAGTTTCCACTGTAGGAAAGGCAATATATCTACTATTGTATTGTAAGAAAAGATTTAATTCATAACAAGTGAAATCATGATGTCATTTGAGAAAAACAAAAAATAATGCTGAATAACAAACTCAAGAGATCTGCTCTAAAATACCAGTTGTTGAGACAAAATGTCAAAATAGCATAAAAATACACAGACTATACTTTTATCACTTTATTCTACCTCATAAGATTTGTGAAACAATAAAGGGTGACATTGCATATTTACATCAGGTATCTTTTCAAAAAGGGAGGAATAGGGGTTAAGAAAAGAGAGAGAATATCTTTCTAACACTGATATTCTGAAAGGGTGACTTCAAAATTTATATACATGATTTCATTACCGCAAGCAGAAATTTCCTAAATAAGGTACATGTATATAATTTAATTCTTTGTATAAGGGCTTGAAGTTCTTCTTCTTATCAAATATTTTAAACTTGTCATTGACAGTGCAGACAGCTGCTTAGTAATTCAAACAGGCCACTGCTCTGTGAATGTCACATCAGGATATCGACATTTTTCTGGCGGCTGAGATATTCCCAAACTTTAACATTACGATGAGGTATTGCCTTATTACTGTGTAGTATCTGTAAATAACAGTCTAAAGACTAGGAAGGTTACTTTGATTTAAATGCAACTGATAAAAAGAAAGCTCAGATATCTTGTATTTCTGTATTATAATAATCAATTATGTCAAACAGTGTTTTTTCATACCAAAATTTGTGTAAAAGCTGCTTTGAATTCTATGTGAGAGATCAAACACACCAATAAAGCTCAAGCTGAGGAAAGTTGTGAATTCATGCTGCTCTTCAGCAACATGAAGAGTTTTGTTGCCTCTCTGAACTGCACACAGGAGGGTGCTTTTGCTAGTTTTCGGAAACTTGCTGTACCTCTCCTGAGATGTCTGCAGCCAGTTAAAAAAGAAGGAAAAGGTTCATGTCTCTTCACCTGCAGTTACATGTGTGCACTACAAGAAAACTTTCTACCCTTAAATCTTTTTTAATAGAGTTAAAAAATTCATGTTTATAAAGTCAAGTATATTAAAGAAAGATAGGAAGGACCACAGCTCATTAAAAACAGATATTAAACTTATTTGTTTCTGTAACCATGAATGAAATACACAGTGTTCCAGTGTTATTTAAGTGTTCTTTGGGCCAAAATGTCTTCTCTTTAGGGCATATTCAAAAGGGTGAACCCATCTAAGATAGAGTGAACTAACCCTGCCAAGTAGGATATATTTTCAAGACAGAAAAAAACCTTTCTGCAATACCCCTAATTTTATGTCTCCTTGCTGTCTAGTCAAATAAGCTATGAAGCAATTTTCCAAGGAAAGGAATGCATAAAGCAGAAATAAAAGAATGAAAATTTAAACAATATACAGGGAAAAGAAACACCTTCTACAAAAGAATTAGTGTGAATTTAAAAAAAATGCGAACTATCAACGCACCACCAATCTTTATCAGCACAGTATGTAACACCATACACATCCATACAAACAAACTGCATTTTCAATTTTAGTGTATTTTATATACTTGAAAGCAACATTGCTAGACTTGAGCTGCAAATACATATGAAAAAACTGCTATTCAAAGATGGAGGTGTTACTGAGACTAGCTTATAAGACTGTCTTCAACAATACCAAGTGATGACAGGAGAAGTTGTTAACTTGTGAGCTTCAGTCTTACATCTTTTTGCTCACAATAATGAATCTAATTAAATACATTTTATGGCTTTTTCTTAAGTCACATATGAATGAAACAGTTATCTCTATTGGTATTAGAATAATAAAGCTCTTTGCAAATCAATCTGGCTGTGGCCAAAATAATGTGTAAACTCTTTGTGCAATAATCAAAGCTACAACTGTAGGTATTATAGGTACTGCATGTCTTCTATTGCCAGAACCTAGTTCTGCTGTAACAAAACCATTATTTCCTGCACCACAAAGGTAAAAAAGCTTGCTGGGTTATGAAATTTCTATTTCTTCAGGTGAAATCCATCACACATTGTAATTCAATATATAATGCTAATTCCTGTACCATCACTGCCAGTACTGCTATTCTGTTAGTACTTCATGAAGTTTACCCTTTATAAATAATAATTTCAAATAATTAACTAACTCCTCTGGAAACTATTTTATAATGTGACCTTCTGATAGAGAGATGAAAAAGATTTTCCCTCTTGTGGTGATTTGGTTTTTTCAAATTCAAATTTAAGTATCTGTTAATCAAGAACATTCAATACAGAGATACTAGTTACATCTACAGAGCTGAAATACACAAATTTTAACATTAAAAAGATTATGAATATGGGTTTCCCACATCCTAGATAAAGGCTGGAATCACTGAAATATAACAAAAATGTAAAACAGTATTGCATGTCTCCTAATGGCTGTTTCTTAAAATACTTACTTTGTTCTTTCAAGGAATACACACAGCTGCTTGCCCTCAGTAAGACACTACAGGTTCCAGATTCTACATGAGATGAGTCACTAAATGCTTCTCAGGCATAACAACTCAAACACATCCCCATGCTGAACACTTCCTGAGTTTATGTCTTTTTACATGGTGTGTAGATATTCTGGTACAATTCCTGAGACAGGCTGCAGAAACTAGTCATGGATACAAAATCACTTATTCTAGTCTTTGCGATTTGTTTTAGGAGACACACTGTCTCCTAAAGGCACACTCTCTGCAAGGCAAACAGTGCAGAATTTTCTACAAATACGAAAATATGGAAGTTTTTTCACCACTCCACTCTGTTGGTGCCTGCCTTTTAACGGAAACTGTATTTTACTGGATAGTGTGTACAGTTCACAGTGATAACTGGAATAATCAAAAAATGTATTTTTTAGTAAAGTTTCAAAGGTTATGATGGTGCTTAAACAATATATTAAGTCTGAAACTATTAACCATTCACTACACAGTTTAATCCCTAAAGAAAACACACGTGTTTAAAACCTAGTTCAAATCTAAGATACAAAACTGTTCCCTGCTAACATCTGGGGTGAGAGTGAATAACATTCTCCAAAGAAATTCCCAGAAATTACTACAACTGAAATTCCAAAAGGAAAGCATTTCTGTCATGTTAATGCCACATAGATAGTATTTATTTTGGATTAACTTGTTTAAAAGCTTGTTATTTCTGCAGTGTATAAACACTGTTTGTGTCATTCATAAAGATAATGATGGAAAGCTGACTGAAACATAACGAAAAAGGCAGTAACTGATTTGGAATAAAGAAGCAAACAATATTTGTGATCAGAACATCACCCTTAAGATGGTGCAGTAAGGGTTAGATATAAGGTTTTAGAGCTCCACAACTTTCCCAGTTAGGGTAACTGCCATTAAAGAGGAATAAGCTCAGTAAGAAGAAAGGTAAAGAAAACTGCATGAACTTTCAATGTATTTCCAAAACATTTAGAAACCTTAGACATAGGAAGAGATCAGAGATTAAAAGCCAGTCTGGAAGATAAGATAACCTTGAGACAGAAGTGTGAAAGTATATGTATTTTTACTTCCCTTTACTAGTGCATGATAATATACAGTAAAAGCAAGTTTTTGTTATCAGTTCTAAGATAGGGAGATTGCAAAAGGCATTGAACATTTTGAGGATCAGACAATATTGCTAATATTGATGATCTTAATTGTCACATAATAAAGTGCTTCAGTTTCCTTAAAATAAGTCAATGGAAAAACAGAAGAGAGTTTTGCAAAGAAGACTTGTATAATTCTAGATGTAATTTAAAAATCAAAATTCCCTAGATTTTTGTTTTTCTCTCCTCCCACCTGTGATAACTTTTCACCAACTATATGCAAGTATATTACAGGTATTCCACAGCAAAAAATGACATAAGAGCTACATTTGTCAACCTGTATTCACACCTTTTTTTCTCCATTTACATTATGGATAAATTCAGTTCTTAATCTTCAGATATAACCATAATTATCACAAGATCAATAAGACAAATTTAAAACAGCCTATGGTATCACTTGAACAAGAATCACTGAAAATGAGTAGAATACATGGTTAAGCATCTTCCAAGGCAAAAACTCTTAAATGAACACATGGAGTGACAATTCAGTCAAATGCTAAAACTACTAGATAAGATCTACGTCAAGTACGTCAACAGGAGTGGTAGTAGTATTTGCGTTAATTGCAGTTTATGCAAAGAGAGTGTAACACCCTAAATAGCTATTTCCTGCTGAAATTATGATATTTTTAAAGACTATTCCTTTTATATTTTGTAAACGCCATTTTTATTTCTTACTGCTTACACTAGATCTACTTTGCCCCTTTTTGCTGTTGAATTTCATCTCTTAGTCATGGTTCCCAAGCTGCTTGCTGCAGCCACGAGTATAGTTTACACTAATATTGAAGTTATATTGAGTCAAAGCCCACCCCAGCATCCATTTCAGACTTACCCCATTTAAGAATTTATCTCAAGTACATTGCATGTCTGAGTCATTGACACTCTTTTATTCTGTTTGGAAAGGGGACTAATACCACAGAGCTTCAGAAACAGTGGAAAAATAATATGTCATGACCGGTAATTCAGTGTGACCACAGTTCTCCAAGTGCATGTGTAGACATACTTCTGAGTCAATTAAAGTAGACGTACTTCTGATGCAGGAGAGAGATAAGATAGCCCTCCAATCAAAATGAATATTTAATTGTAGAACACTATGTCAGGTGTTTCATAACTGAACTGAATCATCTGGCTACTTGTAATACAGACTCACCTTTTACAAAGTTCAAAAACTCTATTGACTGCTATTCATGCTTCTCTCTGCTACAAGATCATGTTTGTAGAAGATTCAGAACATTCACATCTATCTGTCACACAGTACATGTAAAACCTGTCCTTTTTCTGAAACTCAGTGCTCTTGCATTACAACTGAGGCAGGGCTGTGCCAGTCAAGGTAAAATTTAGACTTTAGCTGTTAAAAATATCGCTAAAACAAATATAGGGGACACATTCTAACACTCAAACAGAAATAGAGGGCTTGTTGTAAATAGAAGGTATGCACTACATAAAAGAATATTAAAACCCATAAAGGTGTTAATTTTCAAAACATTTTGCAAGGTTTATCAAATGTCTTTTATTTTTTAAATTATGGTCCCTCAGCTGACAGCAGTATTTCCAGCACTTTTAAGTTCCAAAATACTGACTCATGAATAAAAGAGGAGATGAGTAAAAGTCTGTCTTTCTCATCTCCTCTCCTCCCCCACTTTGTTGCTGCTGCTGCATGTTATGTTGTTCTGAATTATTTCTCACCTAGATGCTCCTTAAAATCCACAATACAGAAAGTCCAGAGGATGTAAAAAAATCAGTAGTCAAGAAATCTCACTTTTTTTGTTAATAACTTGGTTATAGAGAGGAATAATACAAAAGAAAATAAGTGGGAAGATAATATTGGAGTGCATTCTTGCACTTATATTCTAGTTTGTGATGATACCTGTGAAACAATCTTTTAATGAGGCAGTCTTTAATCTGATTTACATCTTCTAAGAAGGGGCATATGCTACTCTTATTTGCTCTACACATTAGCATCTAGTAAATAGCAAAACAAATCACAGGATACTAGTTTAGCTTTCCCTAAGACCGGTAATTTTTTAGACTGCAATTTTTCCATTAAGAGTTATTTATATCCCACTATTCAGTAGGCTGACACCTGCGGTTGGCAACACCTGGAAGTGCTCTTAATGAGTTCTCCAGTGTTTCCACTGGAACTGCTGACTTTAGTAACTGCAACATTACATTTATTGTAGAAAAAAAGAAGTACAAACCTGACTGCAATGAATTAAAAAGGTCAGTGAAATAAACGTTACTTTTTGTGCTAATACAGTTAGTCTGTAAATGGTAAAGAGAAAGGAACACAAAACATCTCATACATAAATTTTCACTGACATAAATTCACAAGAATATTTATTTCATAACATTTTCTATTTTTTAAAAAAATGTATATTCCACTCATGAACTTTTTAAACAGTTAATAAATCATAGTCAAATTAACTTAAACAAGACAGTTGTTTATCCTCTATTTAAATATTACTTGAACTTTAGATTTCTGGTCAGCAAACATTTGAAAATAGTTCTATTGTTTCACTGCAAGCTTGAGTGATTGAAAAACAAACGAGAAATGAGATTTGCACATGAGCTGTAGGCTTGGCATCCCTGGAATCCTTGCTCTTGCCAAAGGATACTGTCATCCTAAAATTGCATCAAGGTTTTATTTGAAGGATACAAGAATTACTGACAAGTCTCATTCAAAGCAGCTTAGCAAAAGTGCGAGAGTAACTGAAGACTAAGAGAGCTGTTTTCACTGTCTTCAGGGATCAGGCTCAGGCTTCTGCAAATGTCTCTGTGCCTGCCATCAGTGCTGATATCACCTGTACCTACCTAAGAACCCCATATTACTAGCAGTTTAGGATTTTTTTCCCTCAGAAAATATGTTATTATAAAGTGGTTTATGTATATTTGACTAAATATGACTAAGATAATATTATTTTCAAAGACCTACCACATGTAAGTTACATTTTTTGATGTTTTTAAAAGGTTAAATATATTTCAGTAAAATAATTGTTGCAGTCATTAGTAATAGCATCTGCTTCATCCTAAATTGCTTGTAAAATATATCAATAAACTTTAGCCATGATGATAATTGCCCTATTCCCCATGTCTACAGCATTTTAGCTATGATGATAAATTTTTTCCCAAAGCACAGGAAAGAGCAATAACCCTGTATACTTATTGATTCTTAGAATTATCTATTATATTCTAAAACATAATAAATAATATAATAGCATCTATAATATGCATCATAAAAACATTTTTCATGCATTTATGAATTCTTTTGGACCATTTCTAGCATGTGCCACAAATATATTATTGATTGAAAGCACATTATTTAAAACCAGTAGTTTCATAAAAATTGACCACGAGAAAAAATTCATTTCTTAAGTTATGTTTTGACATGTATAAACACACTTTCAAGAGGACAGCCCACTTGGAGGCTCATATATCATCAGGAAAACATCATTCTACCTTTAGGAATTAAACTTAATTTACCTATCTTTCTGGAAGCAACAGTGAACATTTTAGAAATCTCATGCAAAAAAAAATCCCAAACAAACAATGAAGACCAAGACACAAAATAAGTTGTCTTTAAAATATCTTTACCAAAGTTTGAGTTCTATCATGAAAGCTTTGATATTTTATCACTGTTGAAGTTTACTATGAATATTTCCTGTAATCCAGAGTTGACGAATATAAAATAGAATTAGATTTTTATATGTTACCATTTAAAGATATCAAGAGCCTTGTTTGACACTGAAATTTAAAAAAAAAAATCAGAATTCATTATCAAGGGTATTTTCAAAGTCACTTTAAAACTAATTTCTGACCATCATTTTACATTACAGAATGGAATATTCATTTGAAGAAACTAAATATAGGATACCTCTTTATTCTTTCTCATTATAAGACATCTTTGGCATCAAAAAAATGCTCCATTTATTCATAATTATCTTTTCACACAGTGTTCCCAGATGTAGAACTCCCAAAATGCAGTCCTACTCATCTGCGAGAAAGTCTAAAGTGTATTAGAGATTATGAAATACACTCTGTACTCTTTTATTGAAGTAACCTCCAAAACGTGTACACTGTTATTTAGCACTTAAGTAAATTACCTTAAGACAATATCAAGTTCTTCACCAGTAAAATAAAAGGAAACTACTGTGATTGACAGTATTGGAATTTACTATCATAGGATATATTTTTCTATTTTCACAACCTTCTCAGTCTCTCTCTTAGGAGAGACAGATACTCTGTAAAATCATTACAGCTAGTAATGGCACATTTGATACTAAAGGTCTACTAAGAGTACTGTATGAAGGTAGTGAAATAAAAGGCATAGCATCACATAAATGGCAAAATATGCAAAACCAAACAAAAAAAGAGACACTGATGAGCTTATGGTAGAACCACCCACAAGTTAATATTAAAAACAGGCAGGCAATTATTGTTTCACTGTATCTAAGCACTATGATTATCTTTCACTTTAATCTCCTTTGGCCTATAAACTCAATGTAAAACTCAAGTACACTAATATAAATACTTATTTCATTAGATTCTGTAGATTTTAATCAGACAATATTTGAAATGGCTTCACTAAGTAAATAAATGAGAGAAATGGTACATCATTCAATCAGATTTTCCTCAGGTATCATGGGATTCCTACACAGGTACTGTGCTACCTAATCTGACAAAAATTTTGTTAAAGATCACAGAATCTGTTAACGATCATAGATATCTCAGTTTACTCAGTAAATGCAAATAAATAACAAAAGCTTTTACAAATTGAGAAAATGACAAAAAGGTAAACTATTGTTATTTAGAAGAATGAATTAGAATAGTCAGGAAGTCAACCATCTGGACTTTACCCTTCAACAGCTGAATATGAATGGTTAGCAAGAGAAAGAAGCCGAACTTAGTGTGTGTCATTTTACAAGACAGCCATGGCAGAGGAAAGTTTCATCCCATTATTAAAAGAAAACTGATATTAATCATAGAAAAGTAGAGATGAAGTTAAAAAAAAACCCAATACATTAACAGACAAAAATGCCTAATGAGCTTTTACTTTATAACTTGAAAAGTAAAAGCAGTGCTGAAATATGACCCAGAAAATCAAAAACCTAAAGCTTAAATAAATGAATTGTAGAAATGAATAAAAATTGAACAATGAACAACATCCTTGCACATTTGACACAGGTTTGTACATAAGACCTGGCCTGTGAGGGAGGTCCCTCCTTTACATGACAGATTGGCTCTGAATTATGTGGAAGTTATTAGGGTATCACCTAATTACCTTCACTTATATTTGAATAACTATAACAGATCACTTCATGGTGAAATAAAAAATAAACGTAGATTACTTTTAATTAAAAGATTACACAATAATATTTTGGCCTTGGAAGTTAAAATAAAAATAAGAAATAACTAATTAATTCAAAAACCTGAGGCCATTGTTTGCTCTCATTTTGTCCTATGCAATGTTCTCCTTTGCATGTTCAAGTGCAGAGTTTGTATATACATTTCAACTGCACGCTTTGGATACTTTATTCCTAAAAGGAAATCAATTATAAGCCCTGTTTGTGCAAAGAAATTGAAAACTAAGTTGTGTCAGTTTTGCTCATATTCATGTACCATATGTATAAAAAATAGAGAGTAAATCTACCAAAAGTAAGCATATGCATGTGTACTATAAGAAGATAAATACGACGTAAGATAAAGCTCCATTCAACATAGAAGCATCTACTGCAAAAATCATTGCTCACATAAAAAATGTTATAGTTTTCTCCATTCACAGATTTCTGTGAAATTTTCTAGAATTGATTTTAGTAGGAAAGGATTTTCTGTACATATCAGTTCCCTTAGTGATGAATAAAAGAAGTGGACATCCACTACAGTGTATATACTGTGGGTTTACAATGTCTTGGGAAGGGTAGAGACAGAAATAAGAATTGCAATAGTTCCCTATATGCTACAGAACTCTTGAAAGCCAGTAGATACATACACAAGAAAATACTTAGAAAATAATACAGAGTCCATTGAAACATTGAATATTAGAAATCAAGGTACCTCTTTTTACATGGTGGTACAAACTATGAAGGTGAAAAACGACATAGATTTTCTCTTGTAATACTGAGGCTTTTATACTAAGTTTAATGATTTGGTTCATTTATTTCAAGCTAATCTGTCCCTGGTTTAGGGGGATCATATCAGATTCTATTTGAGTCTTGCAGCAGGAGACGAGTTGGTCTGTACTTTGGCTGCAAGTCCTAACAGTTCATTATTGACATCATTTATTTCAACTCAGTATTCTCAGGACTCTTCCTCTGAAATGCTTTGAAATAGTTAACCATTTATTCTCAGAACATTCTTTTCAAATATGATATGAACATGTAGCCAAAAGAATGGGAGAAATAACAAAAAAAAAGTGTTTTGTAAAGTAAATCATCCTAATATATCATTAATCATGCAATAATCTTCTCCTTATGAGAATGTCGTAATCAACTCAAGGAGAACTGCAGATGTTCATGCAGTCCCATTTTAAATGGGAAAAGAGAAGAGAGGGGGAAGGCTCAACAGACACAAATACAAAAGCAAATGCGATACAATAAGAAGTGTTTAGTAGACCTCTACCTGCTAGTAGAGGTCCCCACTTACTAGTGAACTTATAGCTGGAAGTCAGTAATTTATAGCATCTGTATATTTTGCACAATTAGCAATGTTCTGTTATAGATAATGGAAGGCATTTGTACATACCCCAGAAAGCCTGTGTCACAAGAAAAATGAGAGCAGCACAATGCCAGAAGAAAATACTGCTCTAACATAGTGTGGATATGAAATATAACCCCTACACACTGACTTAGTCACCACTTGAAAATACAAATGTTTGTATCTTGTTATAATTTGTGGTAACTTTAATCTCAGTCAAACTCTGTCTTTGGTTTGATCTAAAGACCTGGGAAAAGTAACTGATCTTTTACTGTCATCTCAATATTCTTCATATACTCAGTAGTCACTTTGTTGTTTTCAAAATGCATTTCTATGTTGATAATTTTAAGGTGAAGCAGTCCTTCAGAGATTCTACTCACATCTTGAATGACTGTATATTTAAGTTGGTTTTTTTTGTTTTTTGTTTTTTGTTTTTTTTCTAGGGGCTTTCTTTGAGAAATAAAAGCAGGAACACTTGGAGAATTCACATTCTTTATGCACAGAGTAAATCATTTAAATTATAGATGTTCTCTATGGAAAACAGAACATATTTAAACCTAAGGCATTAGAAAAGAATGATAGGTATTTTGGATTTATATCCTCAATAGAAGATACTTTGAAATTTTCAGGCAGGACATACTGCAATGTCTACTATTATATTCTGTTTCCTGCCAATGACTACACAGATTATTTATTCAGTCTGCCCAGAATGAAATACTGGATATAAGCTTGTTTCCCCAGAAAGAAGATAAAAAGTGCCTAACTTTCAGCTCTGCTTCCCATTCACTCTGAAAGTTACTTTGTCCCTTACCTTGACATAGTTTACCGTTTACCATTTACTAAATTCTGCCTGTCTTACTTAACAGGCATCTTGTACTCGGAGAGGGGAGTGAGCATCTCCTCAATATAGCCACAGCAAAATTTTATGCTTGAGCCCTAGCTAAAAATGGCCATAAGGACTACCAGCCAGTATGTTCCCAGTCTCCTATATGTGCATACTGACCCATTTGCAGAAAAGAGACTTGTATGTGCCTGGACTGCATATTCCTGTCCTGGTTTTGACTGGGATAGAATTCATTTTTCTTCTTAGTAGCTACTACAGTTGTGTGTTTTGGATTCAGTATGAGAATGATATTGATAATACACCAATGCTTTGGTTGTAATTAAGTTGTGCTTACCCTAAGTCAAGAACTTTTCAGTTTCCCAAGCATTACTGGGACAGCTGACTTGAACTGGCCAAAGAAGTATTCCATACCATAGAACAACTTGGTGATGGGCTGAACATCAGCCAGCGGGTGGCGAGCAACAGTATTGTGCTTTTTTCTTTCTTGCATTTTCTCACTCTCTCTCCCCCTTTCATTTTTTTAATTATTATTATTACTATTACTAGTTTAAATTATTAAACTGTTCTTATCTCAACCCAGGGATTTTAGGGGTTTTATCCCTTATTCTCCTAACCATCCCACTGGGCAGGGGGATATATTTGTGCTAATAAGCAAAATGCTGTGCGGTCCTTAGTCACCATCTGTGGTTAAACCACAACAATACCATATATACATCCCAGAGTCCACCCCATGGAGCTTAGAAATTGTCCACAACAGGCTATTTGGGACAAAATGTAACTGCTTTGGGGGTAAACCTGAATGAAGCACTCATGTGGAGTATTCCTTTAAGTTTGCTGTAAGTGGGAGAGGATTGTACTACTCTAACTTCCATAGGCAGAAAGATACCACTGGAAATGTTCATGCTACATCCATAAGCAATAGGTAATTATTAGAGAATGAGTAACATGTAATTCCTATATTTGTACTACATCATGCCAGAAGGGAAATTGTAGATTTTGCAAACACACTGAAGCACAGTAAATTATCAACAGCTTTCTGCATAGGCTAACCTTGACTTTGTATAGCTGCCATGACTGTCATCGATTTCAGCCTTAAGGAGCGCAACAGATTGAATTACATGCTGCAATATTAGTCAGTAATGCATTCAGCTTCTTTCTTGTCTATGTTTTTCTATAGACAAATAGTTGTGGGGTTTATGGATACAATTAAACAATTGGAACAATTTGTAAAAAGAATATTTTTTTTCAAAATTAGTAAGAACTGATAACTGTGATTATTTGCTCTCTCAGCCAGCTATAGTTGTGATTCTGTTCTCTAATCTGTGAATTTCTATAGCATGCATCATTATTTACAGCAAGAGTAATAAAGATCTGAACTTAAAACTTTACATATGTAGTCTTATGAATGTACTTTCATGGAGTTTTTGTGATGCTCAGTTCTTTGATATAGAAAATACTTCAGTAAAAGTAACTAATGCCAGTCCAGTAGCAGTTAGTAACTGTTCAGAAAGTTTTAAAAATAAAACTATATTGGATTTCTCATGTGATACATATCCCCACCACCCCTTTCCTCTGCATCCATAATTCAAGACATTGTCAAGAGCTTTTAAGTATTTTGATACTATGTTCTAGAAGCAATAGACAGAGGAAAAGAGTAAGAGCAGGGAGACAGACACCAGCAGCAACATCACTTTTGAACTCAAAGGTATTATTTTTGTTCCTTCCTGCTGTATTACCATTTTGATCTGATTTAGCTTAATACTTGCCTTTTTCTTTAATGCATCTGAGAAGGGCAAGAAAACTTTTCTGAGCCCCTTTCAAGCTTTGTCATCATCACTTCACTAAAAGAATCTATCTAGATAAGTAGAGAAAGAGATAAAGATATACATAAATTAATATAGAATTTTATTAATTTCAGGTTGTCAGGATGTCAAATTATGTTTTAAGATTAAGGTAATTTTAAAGTGCAATTGTGAAAGTATCGAAAAATGGCATCCAATTCTTTATGACTGAAGACAAAAAACTACTGCTATCTTCCTCAAGAAGTTATTTTTTGATGGTTTTATTACAGCATCTACTAATCCCATCATCATCATCATGGCTAGGCTATGCAAACGAAGATTTGGGAGTCTTCAGACTATTTTTCTGCTGAAAGATAATCTTAGTGATGGTGAGCTGTTGCTCTGCACAGAATTCTAGCAGAAGTCGGCCATTATCGTTGCAGCTTCCAACACCATGCTTGCCTTGCCTTTCCAGGCTTCAAAGTTCTTTCCTACTCTGGTGTTGAAATCACCAAGGATAATGATCTTATCATCTGCAGGAACCTTCTGGGTAAGGCGGCGCAGGTCGGTGTAAAATTTATCTTTTTCAGCAGGGTCAGCTTGGAGAGTTGGGGCATATATACTAAAGAGGACAACGTGCTGCTTGTTGTGTAGTGGAAGGCATAGAGAGATAATAATTTGGTCAGAATGACCTGTCGGTAGATTTTCGAGTTTAGGAACAATAGAGTTTTTGATCATGAAGCCAACTCCTGAGAGATGCTTTTCAGTTCTGGGTTTACCTGACCAGAAGAGCGTGTAACCAGCATCATGTTCTCTAAGGCTGCCTTCCTCGTGAAGGTGAACTTCGCTGAGAGCCGCAATGTCAATGTTGAGACGAGCCAGTTCATGAGCAACTAGGGTAGAACGATGCTCAGGATGTCCGCTATCCACAGAATTGAGCATGGCTCTGATGTTCCAGCATTAGAGTTAGTTTGGGTACATCTTTGGGGGCAGGTGTATATGCCTTTGTCTTTTGATCTTTTTGTGTCTGCATTTGTAGAAGATGTCAATACAGGGCTTTGCAAATGTGGGTAAGGCCTTCAAGCCTGCGCAATGGATTTTTTGGGTGAGAAGCAGTGTGCGCAGACTGAATCCACCCTTTAATCCTAAAGTTCATCTGCCAGGGCCAAGTGAGCTTGGTTGGTGGCAGCGAGGTTCTCAGGATGTAGGTTTAATTAGAGTGACCTTGTCTTAGATGGATGGCCTTACAGAGTTGATTGAGCTTCATCTGCCTGGGTTTAGAATTGTCCTTCTCTTCCAGGCTCCCCCTCTCATTTCCCATGATGGCACAGTCCGCACTGGTGATGCTCCCCCTTTCTCACTCCTTTCCACACCCAGGGCCGGGTCCGAGTGCCCAGGGCCACGCCGCCGCGTGCACGTGTTCTGGGGCTGCCCAGGGCCGCGCCATACAAATCCCAACAGAGAAAACAAACTCCCAAATTACTGGGGAAAATACCAAATATGAAATCCTTAAAAATAGTTTTCAGATAAAATGTTTGAGCAAAAAGGCAGTAAAACCTGTCCCTATGTTTTTATATTGCTTTGAGGAGGAAGAAAAAGCAACTGTTTAGAGTTCTGTTCTCAAAGTATAAAGCTTTCTTCTCATTAAAGCATGCTGCTAAAAAGAGGAAACAAAGTTGCAGAAATAAAGATAATTATTTTAACTGTAGAAAGTTAATCACTTCTGAAAGTTCAACTTACTTACAGTTAAACTACATTTTTTTTTTCATATATTGGGGACTATGGCGAATTCCAGTCAATGTAAGCAGCCTGTGGTCAAGGAGAGCTTTTATCTTTTATAGACTCTTGCTAAACTACAGTCTTTCCTGTTGCATCCTGACCTGCAGACTGAGTGCTCTGCCTTTATCACTCTGAGATTGGATTACTCGCTGAACCCTGCACAGGGCTGCCTAAAAAGTTCTTCTTTTACCAAAGTGCAGAGGTAGGATTTATGTGTTTATATAATGGGAAAAAAAAATGCCTACCATTTGCTTACTAGATTGATAAGAAGGAGTTAAGCACTAAATTTAATTAGCTCCTCATTGAGGGTGTTACAGCAGACCTGGAAATATCAATCTTTCAGCATCTTTTATTATTATCTTATATCTTGAAGGTGATTAAGACATGAATTGTTATCTAACTTCAGAAATAAATACAGCAAGCAATCTCCAGACTTTGGTTTGGAATATCCCATTGATTTGTAATCTTCTGTTATTGGATAGATACTCCACTTTTAAAAAGAATTTCATTTTACATTTATATGAGACTGTTTCTCAGTTTAAAATACAAATGCTACTTTATAATCGAAATCAGTGGATTCTGATCAACACGTGATGAACACTTATGTAGGGCTTGATCATTACACCTACATTTTATCTAACTCTGGCAAGTATGACAAATAAAAAGGTATTCAAATGAAAAACATTAACAATAAAGTTCAAAAATTGGATCAAAGTAAATACTATAACAATGTCCAAATTAATTTTTGCCACTCTGTAGCATTTCTGATCTTTAGAAATTCTTGAAGTCCACTGTTGTTATATGGATCTACACAGCATGCCCATTGTAGGGCTGACCAGGGCTATAGATACATGAATCTTAAGTCATGCAATGGAAAAACTGGAATTGAGACACTGGAGCAGCTTTCCATTTTTCTCTAATTTTGGAGTGATTACTAAACACTAGTCAATAGCACACCAAAATTAATTAAGAAATAAGAGCAAAAGTAATGAGCAGAACAACGAGTAGAACAATAGAATAGCTTTTAGCTTCAAAGGGTTAAATCGTCTAGACAGCTGGATGAAATTCAAGATACGCCTCAATTAACAAGTTCATGCAATGTGTGCCTATGTGTTCACATGCTTTAGAAAGTTCCATTTTTATCAGAAGTGAATCTGATGCACTTTTTGGTTTTAAGTAATCTGACTAACATAAAATTTTGAGAACTACATATCCTACACAAGCAAGAAAGAGGAAAAAAGTGGCTTTGATGAGGGCATAGAGAGAAAATATGACTTTATCCATAAGATATGACTGATCTGCTCTGAAAAACAACCTTGAACCTTTGAGTATGATATGAGTGATAAGTAGTTTGCAAATGTGGAGTAAAAAACCCCACCAAACCAACATGACAAGTTCATATTAATTTCTCATCAGAGCAAAGAATAAGGTTGCAGTAATAGGCTTAAAGCTAATGACATATTTATTGGTTTTTCATAGAATACTACTGTATGAGCTGTTATGGTAGCAGTAACAACATTAAAGCTTCTAAATGAAAGCAATAGTTATTAAAAGACAATTAGGACTGTGACCTTATTTCCTCTGAAGACATAAAATAATCAGATAACAAAGAATTAGAAAAGATAAGATTTGTAATGGTATAATGAAAAAGGATACCCAGTTTGGTTTAAAAGTCTGTCCAGCCACAGGTTTAATTCAAAGAACATAATCATTGAAGAGGAAGGGAATGAATCCAAGTGAAAAAGTGCTTTAGAATACTTAGCATGGAAAAATGTAAAAACGTACAAGCATCCTAGGTTTCATGTCCTCTAAAAAACCTGAATTTTTTTCAAGCTTTTAATTTAGAAGAAAATCTCTTGGACTTTTCATAATAGCACAACTGGGCTTGCTGCTCAAAAAAAGCTGTTAGTCTTACAAAGAGAAAAATATGGTGATCCAGGCAAAAGGATCTTTTCTTGAAGTCATATGCTCTCAGGTTTCTCATCATCATCCTTAGCATGCATAGGCTATATACTGTCAATATTAATTTTGGAAACTATGATTTTCATAACTTCCATTTGTCATATGCTCAGCTCCTGAGTACTTTACTGGAAACCATATTTTTGATGAACTCTTTGGAAGAAAAAAAATTGATACGAAGGAGAAGAGTGAGTCACAGTGACCAGAGGCTTTGGACAGCATTGTGAAAAAAAGACATCAAAATAAAATTAAGCTAACAAAACAATTAATTGCATTTGCAGAAATTTAAAGATTTTCAAAGTGCAAAATGTATTTGTAAGATGCACTAGAAAGAGACATTGCTGAAAGATGAATAAATAAGGACTGGTGAGAATATGAACTATCTAACTATAGCATGGTGAAATACCCAGAAAAAAACCAACGTCTTAACAACTTTCTTGAACAGCAAGCCCAGGGACACTGCTGTATAAAATCTAAGAGACTTCATTCTCAATAAAAATCTTGAGAAACACAGATGTTAATTAAAAAGATATGCTTCTAGGCAATAAGAGCAGAACAATCTTTTAAAGAGATCTTCAAAAATGTTACTAGCCAAGTACCTTTAAATTATAGCACAGAATATTAAGGTAAGTGCCTTCATGAGAAGTGCAGGAGCAGAGAGCTGGGGAAGTGACCCATTCGTCAGTGGTCTAAGCCCATGAGACAAAGCCTAGAATGTCCAATTTATGAGGTTAGTCTGGCCTTTGTTCACAAATACAAACATTTCATATCTTTATTTATGGGAGGCATAAACTACTTATTTCCATTGCCCCAGAGCACCTGACAGCCTCCCTAGTCTTTGGAGAGAAAAGAGAATTATTTTTCCTTTACAAATGTATCTTGGAAAAGAAATGCAGTGCAAGTTTTCTATCACTTAGACTGTGATTAATTTGCTTACAGTAGATTTCATATTGCATTTCATTTGCTTAGGGCTAGTTTCTGGCACTGTCAATTACATTGAATCATATAGAAATACTCAATTATAGAAATCACATGATTTGTTAGAGCCCCTGCAAGTGACAACATCAGCATGCATAAAATCATCCTATATTCTCTGGTATCCTCTTGGGACACAATTTCATAATGTAAAAAAGCAGAGCAACTTAAAGCTGTTTCCTTTCTCACTGATCAGAAGCTTTGCTATCTGCATTCACCATCTTACTAAGAGCTGCAAAAAGTCATACTGAAAGGTAAAGAAAATACAAGTACTGAAAAGAGATGAGCAACATGTGATCAGTGACTTCTTGTGCATTAAAGTACTAGTGGCTTCAAATCTTGGATCCTAATGATCGGCTACTCTATTCAGATATGACACATTGCAAAAGGTCAGAAACTTTGATGGCTTTCAAGGGGCTGTTTACATAATCCAAGTGTCTCTAGCCTGCAGTTTTATTGCACTCAGAATACACAAGAAGGCTGTTAAACTTTTATAGAGATAACCATAACATCTTTGTAGTGTGCAGATATTCTGAGTAGGAAAAATCCACAGCTGTGTGACTAGACAATATCTGCAGTCTCTTTCCATTCTTTAGTCTCTAGTTGAACCATAACTTTCTTAAATGGCCTTCTATGAAAATAAGACTACTGGATAAAATAAATCAGGATTTTTTTTTTAAGAATATATGCATTTGAAAGATTACTTTCCTCATTACATTGCATATCGTTTGCTGAAAAGGTCTTGGACCTCTGTTAAAAACATTTGTCAATTTTGTCAAGAACTTTCAAAGACAAAAATATCTATTTACTCTGTAAAGACACACTAAAGCCTTGAAAATGAGGCACTGTTCTTGGTAGCTCTGGGTAATCCATAATTGCTACTAGCATATAAACAGTGATTCAGTCTTTGCATGGGGGAAACACTAGAACAAGTATATAAGTTGCATTACTAACTAATTAAAAGATTAAAATATCCCATTAAAATTAAATTAAAGCCTATTAGGGTTGATCAGCACATTTGGACACCCACTCTCAAGTACAGTTTGCAATCTGCACCTATCATGCCCTCACTAATAAGCCTCACTGTTAGTGAAGGCTTCTACTAACGCAGCTTCATAGGTTGAGATGTGAACTGGCTCATCAGCTGGCGGTGGAATCAGGGAGGGGAGGACACCTGCTCTGCTACTTGTAGATTTGTCTGGGATCTTGGCTTATGAGCTAATCTGTATTCAAAATGAAGACTAAGAAATAGACTTTCTAAAGACTAAAATAACATTCAGGTACTGAGACAAGAAATACTTTGGACTGCTCCAAGTGTTAGCCTTTTCTGGTGTTATTCACGGTATGAAAAGATTTCTCTTTAACTACCTTTAATTCTTCAGCATTCTCTATTTTCACACTGCTGTCATTTATCTAGATGGCAAAGCATATCTCACTCCAAAAATAACAACTCTGGAAATTTTAATGACTAGAAAAAGAATATCTGGTCATGAAATAGAACCAATTGTACATCACATAATGGAAAAAAAAAAAGGTAACATTCAGAAGCAAGAACTTGAAAGAATAAGTGTACCATTTTATGCCAATTACAGAGAAATCAATGAAACTGAATCTGTGCTGTGCAAGCTATGGCACATGAAAGTGTGACTAATCAATTTATGGAGAATTTTCTATACATTGCTACATTTTGCAACCATTTTCTCCCTCTGTGTGCAATAAGAATTTCTGTTTCCTCATGAAGTACTCTCCTATCAGTTTCTCCTTCGAGATTCAAAAAGCAGTATTGACAAAAAGTTTAAAAAAGCCAACAAATACATTTTTTCAATATTTTTTCCTATTTCTTTTTAACCTTAAGCTTGAACAGCCATTAAATAAAGGCAAACCCCGCGCAATACCCATAATCAATGGAAAAGTAAGCTATGTTCTCGATTATAAACAACATTAATTTGCCTACACATATGTCAAGTGTTTTCATAGACTTTGTTACAGAGGAACTTTTACATTTGCACAGGTAAGGTATATTTCATCATTCCCTCCATGCCCTATTATTGTACTTCATTTCCTGTGTCCAAGTATTGTTAATGGAATGAGGTTCATACATGAGGAAATCTGAAAAACACAATGTACAGTCAAGCTAATTTGTATGTTTCCTCTGGCTTAACAGATGCCATTACTGAATCTTGTTTTTCTGAAATAATTGGAACCAATTAAAAAATATCCCCAGCTTAAGTCTATTATCAATAAGATAAAAGATGTAAATAATTTTATAACCATATAGGAAGGATACATTTTCTTTTGCTATATGGTTCTCCTTAACAATATTTTCCATACTACCACAATGAATATTTCCTGTTAATAGTAGTTTGCATTATTCAATAAAATTATAGAAAAACTTGGTGTAGAGAAAGTAATATTAATGATGTAGAA
The DNA here is from genome assembly GCF_003945725.1 of Corapipo altera. NCBI lineage: Eukaryota > Metazoa > Chordata > Aves > Passeriformes > Pipridae > Corapipo > Corapipo altera. The sequence continues at coordinate 9,579,824 of NW_020884876.1, forward strand.
AAAGAAGAGTTTAAGAATTCCTCAGCAGAACTGTCTTCTAGTATTTCTAGATAGTTCATTCTATAAGACAGACTTCTTTTTTTTTCCACTGGAAATGGTTATTTGTATCCCTGTGAGGACTTCTGCAACATCTCCATTTGATAATGTCCTAACACATCATTGGTTTAGTTAAATTTCAATTTTCCTTTCTACTATGAACTTCATTGTAGATGGCTGGTTATTGAATTCAATAAAGCAAGCCTAACTTTTGTTTCATTTTGTTTTGTTTTCTTTTTTTTAAATTAGGACAGTTGGATGTCTGCATTGGAGAAATTAGGATATTTCAACAAATAACACTCTCTAACATGACTTAATGTCATTTGCCCTGTTATTTATGACAATTGCTGTGGAGCAAGCAGAAAAATACAACCTGACAAAATAAACATGAATCATAAATCCTGGGGAGAAAAATCTAGTCCTTTAAACAACTAAGTAGGTAGCCATTAAAGAAAAGATTCATAGAAGTGCAGAGGATTTGAAAACACCTCAAATTATCAGACAATAGACAAAAAAAAAATAAAAATACTTTACTAATTTTGTAAAGCAATCCAGAATTTTAGATGATGCAAGTTATAAACTTGTACTTCTGTATTAAAATGCTATATGCTCGAGGAAGGAAAAAATAAGTGAATGTCACAATCAACAAGAAATCTAGAGGCTTGTTTCTATGAATAATAATAACCAAATACCTTTAATAATTTAAAGAAGTATTGTATATCTGTATTGATTTCAGTTGAAAGCAGACTTGTTCAAAAACAGATAAACATAAGGAAAAAAATTATTAGAGACCTACATTTTAAAAGATACTTCCTAAACCAAGACAAGCAATTAGATATTCTGTGCAATGTCTTGAGTTGATTTAGATAATTCTGTTGCTGTACATAATACATGGAAAAATGAAATATGCTTTAAGTAAAGTATCAAAAAGAGGAAATGAACACTGGGAAAGTGGAGAATAAAATGAGAGGTTTTTATTTCAAAATAAAACATGAGTTTTAATTAACAACAATTATTTTGAAGGAATGTTTTCATTTCTGGTTTCCTTTAGCATGCATAAAGGAATTGAAATTAGTTGGAGAAAAAGAATATATTTCTTTCTTCTGAATAAATTGTCAATATACTTTCAGGACCCCTAATTCTCAGCTTTGAACATGCATTTACCCACAGTCAATATCCACATGTAAAACCTTTCTTACAGATTCTTGCAATGTCCCCACATTCCAGTTAGTTCATGTTCTTGCCCATATCCCCTTCCATAATGGATTCTTTCTACTTAAGAGATTATAGCTCTACCATGACTCACTGAAAATACAATTCAAAATCCTCTCTGTGTTTTACAGACATTATTCTGAAAAAAAATTGAGACCATTTATATTAAGCAAACACTGAAAAGCTCTTTACAAAAAAGCTTTGCTTTTTGTAAACCTAGAAGAAATTGAAATTCCTCCTAGGTAGCTGAAAGGTTTTCTTGGTTGTGGCGCGCAAAGGGGGAGGCTTTTCTACATATCTTTAAGGATAGTACAGCATGGTCATAGCTAGTGGGCTACCAGATTTTCTCCTTCTCATTCAGCATCCTACTTTTGCTGCAAGGAACCCTACATGAAATCAAGAGAGGAATACAGTATTTTTCCTCCTTTTACAAGCTCACGCTTAATAACTACAAAGAAAAAAGCCTTGCACAAACTATGCAAAATGCTTGATTTCAAGCACATGAAATCAAAAAGGAAACAAGTTAGGCATGCTTTTAGTTATTTCACCATTAGAGAATACTATTACATCGCTTTAATCCATTTATTTAAATCATGCAGTAAGACTCAGCATTCAAGTTGTATGTTTACAACAAAAGAAACTAAGGATATTGCACAAGTTGTTTACCACTGAATCCATTTATTTCTTATGATATAAGAACTCAAAATGCACAGAGAATGCTTAATTATTAATGATTTCTAAATTAGGGTGCCTGACTTCAAAAAGAGTAAATAAATAGGAAAAGGAATTTATCTTGCAGTGATGTAATATACTTAATAAAGATAATAACCTACAAAACTTTAAAGAAATATTGTGTCATTTCAGATAAAACCAGGGACAATAGTTATTTCTGTATCAATTTATCAAGCATTTTTTAATAATTAGTCTTATAAAAATATTTTAAAGTCAATAGATTTAGAGAGATGCATTCCAGCTGCTAATGCTTCTAGCTCTGCACACATCTGGGTTTGAATATTGCTTATGCTGTGATGTTCTCATTGCACTGTAACCATGTTAATGAGTCTTCAGTTAGACAGAAGGTATGTTTGCAACATGTCCCTTTATTGCTGTCTGGTAATAGTATACTGGATTTAAGTTATCGAAACACACTCATTAAAGCCAAAAGCACTAAATGCATGCATCAGTTTTAGCACATATTGAAGAACTTTGTTAACTAAGGAGAAGTAAATTTGGTACCTTGCAGAAATTAAATTCTTGATCAAATACTGAAACCTCGGTGTAAGACAGACAATCCTCAGGGGGTTTTATGGTGGATTTGCAGCTAAATAATGCAAAGAATGGGACTGGCCACAAATTTGGTATTATCAAAACCCAGAACTGCCTGTTAAGCATTTACTGTCACTTTTATATAAATTTAGCCTCCAGAGATTAACGGTATAATTCAGATTTAAATTTTGGATGACCGACACGTTAAGGAAAATAAGAACTCTATCATACACATATACACAATTAAAATTGGGGCATCACTTGCTTATTCTGTACCTTTTCATTATGTTCTACATACCAGTTTCTACCATGAAACCGGTTCCATCAAAAATAGAGGTGCTGTCTCCCTCTGGACTCCTCTATTTCTGCTTGCATTCAACTTCTCTAAGCACCATTGATGGTTTTGAAAGTTGTTGCAGAAGTGAGAGAAGCTACTTCAAATTAGTCAACTGATTCTTGCTAACGTAGCAGACAGGAGCCAAGAAAAAAAAAGAAAAAAAGAGGAAGAAACCTTCCTTCTTGACCTATGATCCAGCTGCCACTGTCAGTGCAAAATATTACAGAATGCAAGACCTGCCTGAGTTCTGAGCTCATGGGGAGCCTGGAGGTCATGCCATTCAGGAAAGATTGATCTCTCAGGGTTGTCCAACTCCTATTACTCAGAACAATGTGGAAGCTGAGAGGTCTTCCCTGTCATAGTAGCAAGATATCACTGAGTTTATAAGTGAAATCTTGCAATTATAAGAGGAAACTGCTGCCTCTCAGGTGAAGGAAGGTTTCAGAACTAAATGGTAAATGTGAGGCAGGATTCCCTATCTTAGTGTTCCCACTGAGCTCACCAAGATCTTGCTTCTGTTTAGCTGTAGTTATGTATAGGGCCTTTTTTCCCCAATTTTTCTTCCACTTTGAGTACTGTATATAGAGGAAAGAAAATTAAATATTGGACACTTATTTTCTCTTTTTCTTCTATAAGAAAGGGAAATTAGGGTTTTAGATTTGTTAATATTGCTTTAATCTGCAAACTGTTTTGAAGTAAAGAAAAGCAAAGGGCAACATATTCAAGCCTGTTCTCAAAGCAGAGGTGAAAGAATGATTCAAAGGTTAGAATCTCCCTTCAGCTCTCCATTTTAGACTCAGATTAAAATTTTCAGTCCAACACACTTTCCAAGGTAGTTGTCTTGGAAACCATGCTTCTAAACTGTACTAATAAACACACAGGGGTAGGTCAAGGTGAAGTGTCTACCCTCCCCACATGCCAAGGCCACTAGAGAAGATCTATAAGTGACTTGGAGACTGTTTTGCACTATCATGGCACTTCGTGTCAGTGCTGAGGACTATTAAGGGCAAGATATTCCTTTCAACCAGACTTTTAAAAGGCTTAAAGAAATTCATATGTAGAGAAGTATACCTTTAAAGATATGCACAGACATAGATATACAACATTTAAACATCCTGATCATGTATGTATTATGCTTCTATTGTAATTTCTCTATCTCTGCCCCTACAGACCAGTGCAGTGCATGATTTTATTTTGGTTTTTTGACCTCTATGTTGAACCTGTATTAATGAATCCTATTTTATTATTTGGTGCCTTCATTTTGATGTAACTTCCTCCGTGAAATAAAAGCATGCAAATTGATCTGTATTGCTTTAATGAAGAGTAGTCATGAGTGAAACTTTCAGTATCTGTGACTATACTCTGAGTAAACCGATGAATGTTTTTGTTATAAAATAAATAACATATTTGTGTGTATAATGTGTTTATGTATTTCGAGTTTAATATTGCACATTCAATGAGGCTGTATGTTGGCTACGGATGGAGACAGATACTAAATTAGTGCCTAAAAATTATCTTACACTCAAAATTTACTAGAAAAAAATATTTATTAAAGTGTTAGCAAAATCAGGAGCCAAAGTATGTTTTCCCTACTAGGCAATTCCTCTGAATACCAATTTCTTGGTAGAAGTAGCAGATGCAGTGAGGTCAGAAACATTTTGTCATCTATTACTTCCACTGTCCAAGGCAAAGAACTCCAAACCTTTTGTCAGAGTTAATAGATGAGGCCAAAGCCATACATTTCAATGACATTATTTGTAGTTTCTTCTTTGTTTGATACTTGATTATGGCAAGTTATAACACTGCGGTAAACTTTCAGATTATTCCAGAAGACTAATAATGCCTTGGTTTCTCACAAATACGCCTCCTTGATGTAGCTGTCATCTTCTTTTTAAAAAAAAATATAAGTAAATAAAAATGGTTGTGTTTGTGAAGAAAAATATTGAAAATATGAACTGAATACACCCTAGAGACTCAGAAACAAGAAAGAAAGGAAAATAAACACTATTCCTAAAAACATTTGTTGCCTTTATATAATGTCATTACTTTCGGGAGAATCATGGATCCTTTACTGTTGATACTAGCAATGCAATATAAACCAAAAAGAATGATCCCCTTTATAAATACGAGCTGCAAAAAATGGCCTGTTTTCTCTCTTCAGCTGTGTTAATAGTTGCTTTGAAATTTTTCTGCAGTATAAATGAAGCATGTGAATATGTTGGACATAGAATACCTGGAAGGCTAAGAAAAGTTTTGAACTAATGAACATGAGCAAAAGAGATATTTTAAAAACATTAGATGCATTTAAATGAGGATAACAGTAAATACATTTTAAAAGAAAATCTACTTGTCTAATCATAATTTATTTGTCTAGACCATGGAGAATTTGCAAGTATGTCTATGTAAACATTACAGTATTTCACTACAGGACAGGTACATTCTAGATATTAGAAAATCTGTATTGAAGTGGAGTTAATTTCCTGTCATGGTTTCCTCTTTTTGATTTCAATTGCTCTTAGGAATGAAATACAGAGCTCTTCCTGAATGGACATATTCCACTTCTTTCCTAAGACAATAATTTTCTTTCGCAAACAAAAAAACAATGAAACAAAAAGTTTAAAGTATGTAAAAGGACTTTAGAGTCTTCATTGATTAATTTAAATTGTATTTTGGTATCTGAAAATGCAGATGGGATTTTTAACTGCCCTCTTACACTGTAACAGACACCAAATAACTTACTCCAAAATCAGAAAAATGCTATGAAAGTTTTATAGTAACAGAGCTTAGTATGTCAGTAACAGAAGAAATGGCAAAGTAGTATATATAAGATTCATAGCCATGAGAGCTGCTCTAATCTTGAACCATTCCTATCAAACATTCTAGAACTTAGAAAATTAAAAAAAATGCCTGTAATGACTGGTAAGGAATATAACAGTGTTTCTCAGGACCAGTTAAATTATGATTTAAATTATTAATCTTTTTGTGAAGAATGGTTACCCTATGGAATAAAATGGTTATTTTATAAATGATTCTTCAATATTTTATGGGGAAATTCTTAGTTACACATTTAAGAAAATAAATGTTCTTTTTCTACCAAATTTTTTTCTATCTTCACTAATCCACATATTTAAATATATACTATAAAGGGAATGCAGGAACATCCGGGAAACTACAGGCCTGTCATCCTGACTTCAGTGCGAGGGAAGTTCATGGAGCAGATTATCTGAAGTGCCACCATTCAGCACATACAGGACAATCAGGGGATTAGGTCCAGCCAGTTGTGGATGTTGTCTACCTGGACTTAGTAAAGCCTTTGACACTGTCTTCCACATCATACTCCCACAGAAACTCCCTGCTTATTGCTTGGATGGCTGTACACTCTGTTGGTTAAAAATCTGGCTGGATGTTTGGGCCTTGAGAGTGGCACTGAAAAGAGTTATATCCAGCTGGTGGTTGGTCATGAGTGGTGTTTCCCAGGGCTCAGCACTGGGGCCTGACTAATCTCATTATCAACAACCAGGACAAGGGGATCGAGTGCACTCAGTTTGTGGATAACACTAAGCTGGGTGGGAGCATTGACCTGCTGGAGGGTAGGAAGGCTCTGCAGAGGGATCTCAACAGGCTGGATCAATAGGCCAGGGCCAGCTGTCTGAGGTTCAATAAGGCCAAGTGCTGAGTCCTGCATTTGGGTCACAACAATCCCATGCAGTGGAAAGCTGCATGGCAGAAAAGGACCAAAGGGTGCTGGTCAACAGCAGGCTGAACATGAGCCAGCAATGCGCCCAGGGAGTAAAGAAGGTCAATGGCATCCCGGCCTGTAGCAGAAATAATGTGGCCAGTAGGACTAGAGAAGTGACTGACTCCCGTACTCAGCACTGGTGAGGCCGCAGCTTGAATCCTGTGTTCAGTTTTGGGCCCCTCACTACAAGAAAGACACCGAGATGCTGGAGTGTGTCTAGAGAAGGGTGACAAAGCTAGTGAAGGTCTGGAGCATGAGTTTTATGAGAAGCAGTTGACGGTACTGAGGTTGTTTAGCCTGAAGGAAAAGGAGGTTTAGTGGACCTTCTCACTCTATACAACTAACTGAAAGGAGGTTGTAGCGGGGTGGGATTTAGCCTCTTCTCCCAAGTAACAAGCCATAGGATAAGAGGAAATGGCCTCAAGTTGTATCGGGCAAAGTTTAGACTGGATATTAGGAAAAATTTCTTCAACTGAAAGGGTTATCAAGCATTGGAACAGGCTGCCCAAAGAAGTGGTTGAGTCACCATTCCTGGAGGTAATTAAAAGATGTGTAGATGTGGAAGTTAGGGACATGGTTTTAGTGGTGGGCTTGGCAGTGCTAGGTTAACAGTTGGATTTGATAATGTCAAAGGTCTTTTCCAACCTAAATAATTCTCTCAGTCACTTGTGTGTGAATAATTAATATGGTATTTTTTCATATCTTTCATTAACAAGTGTATGTGGCATCTATATTAGTGGATTTGATCCAGTTTATTCCTTTGGATAAAAGAAAAGTCACTACTAGTACTAGTTCTAGTATTTAAATTAATCCTAAGCTGCAAACTGTTAGCTCAGCATAAATCCATAACTGCATTGATTCACTTGGAAAGTTTACTTAAAAGTTTCTTTCTCAATAAATTTTTGTAAACTCACTTTTAGGCTACTGAAAGCATTTTTTCCCCAGGAGTTACATTGCCATGGTATCTAAGTCATGCTTTACATCAAATAAGGCTTGTAAAATGCCTCAGTGAAAAAGTAGCTTAGTCAGGAATAGAGCACTCTCATAATGTACTATGACATAATTAATCACCCAAAGTTAAAAAAAGGTCTCCTCTAAAAAACCCCACAAAACAGTACCACATTCTGGCAACTCAAGCTGTGGTAGAGTGATCATGCAGTACAGAGATATGAGAATTTGTTGGGTTTTTTTCTTTTCCCACACTTTCAGGAACTAAGAGGCAACATTGCAAAGCATTCAGTGATGCAACAAGACAAAACAAACTGTTTCTTACAAACCTCTTCCTAGTGGTAAAGTGTCCTATTAAGTTTGGAGGGAATGTATGTCCATTGATACTATATCATGGTATTAGGGACTTCAAGCAAATGCAGAGTCAAGACCTTCTCCAAATGTGAACTGTAAGAATTAAGGTAAAATGTGAATAAAAGGGAATAATGAGAATGGAAACATGAATAATTCTTATTAACTGGTCACCTGCACACTAGTTCCACTGGGTAGATCCACACTGAAGGGATCACTAGCTTATTGCCTATGATAAGAAGGAACAAGAGTTTATAAAGCAAAGTCCTGTGTTCATCTTTATTTCTAGCTACCCTACCTTCATGGAAAGCGATTCAAAACCTTCTCCTCACAGATTAGGCAGTTACTTGTGATTTCCAACTGAAAATATTTCCCATTTTCCTTAAAAAAAAAAAAAAATTCTTCCTCAGTGCACAGATTTCTTTTCTCTCTGCTAGCAGTGGGTATACCTTCTCAATTCATGCAGTGATTGCATTTCTTTTTTCCATGGTTGGTCATTGGTATCCTCTGACTCATAAAGACAGGTAATCTTTCTTTTCTTCTTTTATATTCCCAAACCAGAAGGCTTATAACAAGTTCTAACAGAAATTCCTTTGTTATTTGCTGTATAACACTACAGTTCACAACACCATATTCCTATGCAAAACATTCTGACAACAGTGTAAAAAAAGAAATAATAAATGTTTGCTTGCTGTTTGCTTCTGATATGAGACCGCTACAATTTACTGCCCTTAAAAGTATTTCTGTTTGAAATCAAACCTCGAAAAGAAGTTCTGTTATCCCATGGCTTTTAAGCCAGGGCATTCTGCCTACTGAAAAACTTCTCAACCAGTGAGGATCAAATCCAGCACCTGGAACATTTACTGATGTACAGATGCTGATTTCTCAGGAAAAAAAATTCCTGTTACCGTCATTATTTCTAGCAGTCAAGACCTACTAGCACTTTTACCTTGATGGTAAAGGGAGTGTTAAGGAAACTTCCCAGTCTGTCCATTCACGAGACTCTGCCAGTCACACTCCCAGACTTTCACTGCTGGGACCAGAGCCCCTCCACTAAGTCCCGCTGGACTCCCCACACACCCCACACTCATGCAGTCAGACCAGGTTTCCCTGTAGGTTCGACCCCAGCTTTCCCATAGCAGAGTCTCAGATGCCTCGTTCTGTAGAACAATTTATTCATGGCGCAGTAACACAGAAACAGCTCCCCTGAGGAGGGACCCTGAACAAAGGACGCCCTGGACTTTTTATCTCCTCACAGTCCAAACGCGCTGAAGTCTCGCTCTTCCTCCTGAGTCCTTGCCTTCTGCCATGTCTCTGAGTGCCCGATCCCCTGGTCGGTGCCACAGGTCCCTGGGCCCTTTGCTATGCCAAGAGTTGGCAGTTCATGGCCTCCTGTCTCGGGGTCTCCCCAGCCAGAGCTCAACTTGCAGCTCACCCTGCAGCTGCACACCAAGCTACCTGCACCAAGTGTACAGGGTCCCTAGAAGGCTGAGTCTTCTTAGTCGTTTTTTTTTCAAGAAATGATCCAAACGCAGATGCTACATGCTCAGAGACTGTATAACCTTGTCCTGAAAACCTATTCTGTGTGAGAAGACCAGTTTTCAAATATATTGGTCATCACTGCCTGCCTTCAAGGGATAACATTGGAAGAAAAAGCAATTCCACCTCTAATAAATAATTTAGATAGGGAGTTTGCCTGGTAACTTGTTTAGTGTAGTGAAACTAGCACATAACTATACTACATTGTATCATCCCCTCTAAATTCAGTGCAGATGAATATACATGTGGGTTACTAGTTACTAAAAACATCCTAAATTACACTAAGAGATTTTGACTCACTGTATGTTATAACATTCAAACTTTATATGGTATTATTGTTATTGTTTAAGCTGCTGTCATGGCATTTTACTGCAACTACAATCCTAAAATATGTGCTTAGAGTAGACAACTATATATTTTTGAAAAAGACCCCAAAAAGTTTTGTAGAAGGCAAAAAAACATTTCTTTGATTAACACAGCTCAAATGATTCACAAGGAATGAGGAAGCACTACTAGAAGTGCTGGAGGAGCCCTTTCTGACAGAAAAACAATACACTTGAGCAAGAAGAGGTTAGACACATGGCACAAGGAATGAAAGGAAGAACAAAGCAAATGGAGAAGGTAATAGTGAAGGCAGCTAGATAATAGAAGGACCAGAAATAATGAATGGAGAGATAAACCAACAGGGAAACCACACACATGAAGAGGAATGAAAACAAAACTATAGGAAAGAATTAAAAGCCAAAGAAGCCAAGGGCAGGGGTTGGGGGGATGGCAAAGAAAATGTGTTAACAAGTGTTAATTAGGAATAAAAAACATGAAAAGAGTATCAGAGAAAAAATGAGGCAATATGAGAGACAGAAGATGAAGAAACGTAGCCTTGGGATCAATTCTATTAATTTAATTACTAGTGATATGCCAGTCTCTGACTTTTCTGCTACAGGGCTGGTCCTGCTCATTGCAGACTTTCACAGAGTAATGTTACCATTGAACGACTTTCTGAGCTTTTTAATGATAGGATTTCAGTTCCTATTGGTATTTGGTTTGGTACTGCGCAATTGCTCAGAATATATTGTATTTTACTGCAGTTATAAACTTCTGTTTGGGGGATAAACAGATTAGGATAATGACCCAAACCCACGACTTCTTCCACATAACAATACTTTTTTTTTTATGAAGCAAACACCACCAAGTTTTAAAACAAAAAAAGCTTTTTTTTTTAATTATTCAAGACCACTGCTTACAATGGTTACCTTAAGTGCTTCTTCAAAGAACACACTATTTCTGCATCTGGAGTAATAATTACTGGAAATTCTTCTAATCAGTTTGCAAGGCCTGCGGCTGAATGTGCCCTCTAAAATGGTGGAGAATACAGGTTCACTTTGGAACCTGTTAAATTAGACTGCAACAGTTTGAAAGACTGCTAAATACAGTGTTACACATCACTGTAGTTCATTTCAGCTGGAGTACCAGTTATTCATATTCTATTACTCATGATTTCAAGCAAGTGAAGGGAAAAATTCATTGACCTTGAACAACCTCAAATATATTTGGTCTATAAACTTTGATATATCCTTCCTTCTGACTGCAATACCTTGTTCAATGTGCAAGTTCTTTTCTAAGAATAATAAAAAATTACCATTTCATCAAACTTTTGAAACTACTGAGATTGAATCTTTAACTGAAAAAAGTTCACTATAGTGCATAGTGACTAGTATTAATTACTAATTTTATGCAAAATGACAGCAAATTAATTAGCAATGAGCTATATTAGTGGATATATGCCAAACCTCAGATTGTTTGGGGCAGAAGTAGCATGGTATTAAATATTCAACATGCTGTGGGATGTTCTGGTTACACTGGTCAATCATTAATTTCCTTTGATCCCGAGAAAGTAATTTTTGTTGCACTCAGCTGTAACTGATTGCAAACAGCTTTTTTATTCAGGCTCCTAATGTACTTTTCCCCAGTTGCTTTCCGCTGATTGAAACTGTTTGTAGTTACACACTTTATCACACAGCACAGGACCATTGCTTTTCTGTGAACATATACTAATAGTCATTTAATATTACGTTAACATGATTTACATTCCTAGTGTTATTCTGAAAGAATTTCTAGAAGTACAGCAACAACAAATATTTGAAATAATTGAAGAAAACTGGGGAAAATCACAGATGTGCAAAATATTTCTTTTCATCTGTAATAACTAAGAGTAATACCAATATGTCACGCTTTAGGTAGAAATAGCTGTTAAGAACAGACTTTGTTTCAGTCAGAATTTTGTATGTGGGAATGTAAATTCTTCATGTCACTGCAGAAATGAGAAGAGATTTCAGCAAGAAGTCATGGGATTTAAGCAAAAGCAAGGAAGAACTCACGGATTGGAGTCTTACACCATCTGTGATAAGCAAGACAAACAGACTTGTAAATCTCGTGTGATAGCTCTCTTTATGGCTTTGTTTTGCTCCATCAGTGGTTGTAGCTGTAGTGGAAAACTGCTTGCTTACCCGTTTGATGGAGAAGTACCCTTTGTGTATCCCTGCCCCTGAAACCTGGCTACAAACGAAATGGAAAAGTACTAAGCATGCGTGCAGCGGTGAGAGTGCTGCATTCGATTCCTGGTCAGGGAAAACTCCCCTGGGCAGATGGAGCTCGTCAGCCCTGTAAGGCCATCCATCTAAGAGAAGGTCACTCTAAACAAACCTACGTCCTGAGGACCTCACTGCCACTGTCCAAGCTCGCTCAGTCCCGGCAGATGAACCTTAGGATTAAAGGGTGGGCTCAGCTCGGTGCACACTGTGTCTCACCTAAAAAATCCACTGCACAGGCTCGAAGGGTAAAGACCTTTCCCAGATCTTCGTTCACAAAGACTGGCCATACAAGCATGCATGCCCCTTTCCCAAACTCTATACAACCTGAGTCTGTGCCTCAGTCGCTACAATTGTAAGCATGCATTTTGTGTGCATTTGTATTACCACACTATTGCGCTAACTTTAATTATTATAATTGTATTGATTTGATTCTAAATCTGGGGAACAGATTTTCTTTAAAGTAGTCCTCAACCTTGTTGTAACCAGATTTCTGGAAGGGGAAGAGGTGCTTTACAGCTGTTTTTTTTGCTTATTTAAAAATTCTGTTATCAGAGAAACCAAACTATATTTGAAAATTGTTTCAAAATTTAGGTAAATCTATAAAAGCAAACAAGTGTTTGAGTGTTAAACTAAAATATAAAATCAGAAGATCATGGAATAATTGAGACTGGAAAGGCTGAATCTGGAGATTGCCTAGACCAACATCCTTGCTCAAAGTATAGTCAGCTACAGCAGGATGCTCAGGGATTTGTGCAGCTGTGTTTTCAATATTTCCAAAGCTGGACACTCTTAAATATTTAATTGCTACATATATTTTAGATTTTGAAAGCTAACCAAAGTAAGACATTTGACATGTAACGTCTGTCTTTCTAGTCCTTACTATTTTTCAAAAAACTGCAGAACATTATGACTAAATAATTATTATTCGATCTTCTAAATAAATTCAACATTACCTATCAAAATAGTAATATAAAACTTCAGAGATATTTAGCAAAAGAAGTAATATTTCCCAAGTATTCAATGTGAGGATAGATTAATACACATTTTATATGAACAATATATCAAATTTTATCAGATATTACAAAAATTATATCAGAAAGCATTAGTTTTTATGAGCTTAGTTATACTTTAATTTTAGCTTCTCTTTTCATGTAAATCTTATATTAGTAAAGCTTTAGCATAACAATATCTAGACAGATGAGAGAAGAAAGAGAAGCCACCCTAAGTAAACTTGTCCTTTACAGTACTTTCTTTAACAGTGATAGATGATCAGTTGGCATATCAAGTTCTTCCCTCACTAGTCATATTCAAGTATGATTTATGCTCTATGACAATTTTGGAATCTCGGAATCAGAACCATCTTACTCTCCTTCTGTGGACCAGGAATATCCTCTAAATCTTGAGGTTCTGACATTGGAAATACGCTTTCATGAGATTTCAAATGAAGCCTTTCATTTACTACCTTCAATATCTCATAACCACTGCATTTTGTTCTATTATAATAGATCAGTTCCTGAAAGTTATTACTAGCTAACTTATTGCTTTTTATTTCAGCCTAGCTGCTTCACTCTGACCTTCAGAGCCAAAAATAATGTATAAAAGAATGCATCTTTTCTGTTCTTACGAAAAAGATAAATGCATGAAAGTTAAAAATTTAAACTTTTTTTTAGTTCTGTTTTTAAAGAGCTTAAAACTTTTCTATAAAGTAATAATATTAAGTGTTGGACACAAGAAAGCAATGGTTTTGCTTCTGATTCTCTACCATTTATATCCCTTACTTGTTTCTAACTATTTCATATGTAAACTACTATTGAAGTCATATGGAATCTGAGACCTGTTTACTTCAAGTAACTGTCCTACTATGAAGGTGAATTTATTTTACTATTTTTGAGGTCCAAATAAGAACTGGTAGGGCACTCAGTAAGTATGATCTTTCTAAACAGTTAATGGGGAAGGAATGAGTTAAAACTGAGGACATTTTTAATTTTCAAATTGCTTACATACCTTGTGAAGTCTAAATTCCTGATGGTGTCAAGGTCTTAAAGGACCACCACCACATATCCAAAATGTAAAAAACCTATAAGAGTACCATGCTCACCAAAGTAGGCCTTTTTTTTTTTTTTTTCAGTTCTTGTATTTAATAGAGTATCCATATAAGCAAAAAAATTGTATGATGTAATTGTCTTGACTTAGAGAAGCAGGTAGTGGTACAGGTTAACATTAATATACTCAGAAGTTGAATGCACTAGGAAATTACTTGGATATTTTATTATAGCAAGTTAAACTTAAGATATGCATGAATGCATTGATTGTCTTATTTAAACATCATCTTAGTTAGAAATATGGTATATTTCAAAGAAATAAATGTCCTCTTTTCTTGTGATACACATAAAATTGTCACTGATTTATTAGACATTTGACATAACAAAATTAACACGAAGCTTCATAATGACAGCATGAAAATATATCAGGTATTCATTTGTGCAATATTCATCATTTCTCTATTTTCACATAGTATAGCTCTGCAGTTCAGGTATTAGTTACACAAGGATTCCTGAAAACCTTTTGTCTTAAATTCTGTATTTTTAAGAAAATATTCTAGCATACTTTCTGAATGCATAGAAGAAAATATGTCAACACTGTTTGTTTTCCTGGACTTCTTGTCCACCCTACCAACCTACTGTAGCAGTTCCATCTCCCCACTTAGAAAAGTAAACTGCTCCAAGTATGAGTTTATTTATCCCTGGTTTATTCTACTTGCCTTTTTTTTATTTTCCTCAACTTAGTAAGTCATGAGGAAGCTGCAGCATACATAATGTGTATCAGCTCCTGTCAACTACTTTTCCAGTTCTATTTGATCTCTTTGGAGAAGTTCCAGACTTCACAATCCTGGAAGTTCTCTTCAGATGCAAGTTAAATCATCGTTTCTGACATGCCGCTCCAAGCATTCAACAGGCTCTGATGACAGTGACAGTCTTTTATTTGCTAATTCTCCCTGCTACCTTTCTTCCGCTATTGTTCAATGCCATGTTGTGAAAATTCACACAGTAAAGAAGACATGTTAACTACTACAAAATCTTTTCCCTAGAGCTAACTATATTTTCAAAGAGTTATTAAATGAGAACAAAAAAATCTAAAAGACTAGGAAGAGACAACATACTCACATCAGTATTTGCTGTATAGTACTAAATACTTTCCTGTTTTCCGGTCTTGTATTGACAGATTCATCACTAGAATTTTTCCCCCAGAAAATTGGGGTATATTATACTTGAAATAATTCTGCTTTATTTGTGAAATGGGAGAACAGAGGCTTCCTTTTGCTGTGAGAATAAGAGTCTTTCTCTAGAAAAGCTGAAGGAATGACAGATTGTAAAATCAGTTTTCTTTGCACGTGAAACACCAAATAGATGAAATATTTGAAGACAGCATTTTTGTTAGTGATGAATGAGTAACTTCCAATGAATAATTTATTGAGCAAATTGAGCCAATTTTTCTACATTCACAATATATACAAGCAGATCACAATTTTCTCATTAGTTGAAACCATTTGCCAAATTCTTTTATGTGGTACTGTTACCTGAATATTGATTGTGAAGCCCTCCACAAAGAAGTTGTTTTTTGTTTGTGACATAGCTCAGAAGGTAAAGTTTCTGCACAGAATGGATGAATGCGTAAGCATTTCTAGCAAAAATACGTATTTGGATTTCAATTTCATTTTGTGCACATTTTTATGGAAATAACATTATAGTTCACCTTCTTTGAACTCTATGTTTTGGAAAAATAATGGTACACTGCATACTGTAAAAAAGAGAAAAACACCGGTGAGCACACCAGATGAACCTCCAACATCTGAATTCTATTTTCTTTCTTTAAAGTTATGTTGATTTTTTAAAAACAATACAAATGAAAACATAGAAGCAGCAAATCACACCCAGTCTCTTGGTTATCTAACTGGTATTTTATAAATGATGTTGGCATAATAAACAATCTCAACATGGCCTGTAGAAGGTTTCCTATAGATAATCCCTAATTAGATAATTATAAACTGATTTTTTTTTTTTTAAATCTCAGATCTTTTTGATGAAGCCAGCTATTTATATGCAATAGTTCTTTGTTGGGATAGACCATACTAATATTAATCATG
This sequence comes from Corapipo altera, assembly GCF_003945725.1. Taxonomy (NCBI): domain Eukaryota; kingdom Metazoa; phylum Chordata; class Aves; order Passeriformes; family Pipridae; genus Corapipo; species Corapipo altera. Next base: position 9,595,987 of record NW_020884876.1, read on the forward strand.
AAAACAAACCAACACTGAGCAATATAAGCATGGAATGAATTCAGAACTGACAGATGTCAAATCAGAGTTGTCATCATCCAGAGCAATATTTTCAGCCAGGTTTTATGGGATTAAATCTTATTTAAACTATCAGATCTAGGCAATGCTATGTGCATTTTTCATCAATAACTTGTTATAAAATACAATGCTTAAAGCAGACTAGAAAGGAAATAATGAATGATGAAAATAAAAGATGAACTAGAAATTATTAGCAAAGAACATACAGAATTCATATTAAGTATAAGACCCCATGCCCTGGAAAGCAGTAATTTTTTGATTCAGTTTAAGGCAAATAAGTGTACATAAAACTGCATCAAAAAGGTGTATTTTAAAAAAAATATATGACAGGATATGCTTAGACTTAATCAGTACGTAAAACTTGTGACACTAACACTACAATACTGTATGCATAACAATACTAGTATCTTGTATCTAGTCAAATAGGAAAAAGAACCACAAGAGCAATTGAAGTATGGAAAAAAATGCCTTAGACTGAGAGAAAGGAAATATTAAAGGGCTAACTCATTCAGATTATTAAAAAACATGGATAAATTTTTCTTTCATAAACAACTAAAAATTGCCTGTATGTCAAAGAGCATTTTAACCTATTTAAGGTAAAATTGTCTTGGAAACATAAGCCCTGGTAATGCAGAGTCTTGATCACTGACACAACACTGCACAGAAATTCAAAGATACCAGTTGGCTTAAGAGGCAACACAACTGTGATTATCTGGCTCTATGCTTATAATAGTAAAGCTTTCTAGGCCTGAGTAGAAATAATTCTAACCAAGGTATCTGGCTATAGATAGTTGAAGGCTGACTGTAAGACATGAACTTCAAAATAAAGAATATTTCACCTTTGGATCAAAGTACTGAAAAATTATGGATTCTCTGCCTCTTCATGTACTCGAAACAAGACTGGACACCCCTCTGGAAAATGCATTTGGGCAAACACAGTACACTTTTATGAAAAATAAGATATTATGCTCAGTTCAGTGTTTGGTATGAAAGCAGTTAGACTACCTAGTCATTAAACACTAGAGATTAAACTTGAGCAGTCTATTAACTTGATTTCATTGCCACTAACCCCATTCACTTTTATGCCATAGGCTATGGTCCCAACCATGGCAAGATTAGAGTTGTGCATGAGTGCGACTCTGACCTCAGCCTGCAAATGAATCACATGGAACAAAGCCAGTCATCAGTGGAGCTAAAATTAACTTCTATACTGTGCTTTCCAATCCTCTATATGCACCTAGATTCCACAGAAAGGGCAGTACAAACAAAATACAACAGGAGTTTTTTTTGCCTGAATTCTTTAATATGCAATCATTTTTATACCTCATGGTCAGTTCTAACTATAACATATATAGACTTGCTTATACATATAAATAAATGGACAGCAGATTGGTTTGGGTAGGCAAATAAAATGCTGATTCCCTTGGATGTTGTTGTTTGATCATTTCTGACAAAGTCTTATTTTGCAATGTCTTCATCTGTTAATGTATCTTTAACAGAACAATAAAACTGGTTCTAAAAGTAATGAGGTGCTATAACATTACATAAATCTTCTTCACTGTCACCTTTTCTGCATATAAATATATGTTGAGAACACAGACAAGGCACCTGTCAATAGCTGTAAGCCAACCTTAAAAAACATTCCACAATTTACTAGCTGTGGTAATCAGAGACTGCAAGAAAAATATAAATCAATATTTAATAATAGATGATGTCCATAATTTAACTAATAAATAACTTACTGCATTCAAAAATGTAATTTGAAAGACTACCATGTAATGGAAATAGATATCTTTCAATTTGCTAATCCAGCTTGCTTCCACAATGTCAAAGGGTAGGTTTGCCTGGATGCCAGACAGCATATAGGTATTGCTAAGATTTGTCTGACTTTCTTGTCACTTCTCTATTCTGCTCTTGGATAAGGCAATAATCTTACCATAAGTGTCACCATAAGATCAAAAGTGACAATAAAATGTAGAAAACACAAGTACAAAGCTACTGAGAGCAACTGTTATCACACAGCTGTGTGTGAAACATATGGTCAGGAAGTGATATTTGAGAAGTAAAACACTGGAGTACAGCATGAAAACATAATATAGATACACAGATAGTGCAAAAACAGTGTTTTGGCATATTTGACCAAGAAAAAAATCAATGAGAAGCAGGAAAAAACATCAAGAACAATTTCTTAAGGGAGTTACTCTTCAGTTTTGTGACAATGGCTTTAAATTAGCTCTCACGACAACAATGCAGTCTTCAAAAACATTCTCCCTGAAAGCTATATTCTAGAGATAGGTAAGAAAGTTTATCATGATCATAGAAGAGAGAAGCTTTAGAAGAGCAATATATGAGTTCATAGTTGAGAGCCTAAAAGAAAGAGTCCAGAACATCTTCATAGACAGCAAAGCGAAGTGGCCTAAAACATGAGTATTCCGAGTTGTACTTTTCTGAAGAGAGGTTGCTACACATTTTGGAGCCACAGAACCAAAGCAGCATGAACAAACAAAAACAAGTCACACAGAATGGCTTACATGAGTTGAGTACCAACTACAGGTGTGGGCTCCTGGTGCACATACACGACCAACATAACTCCTATCTGCCACCAGAAAATTAGATTGTATAACCATTTGGAATAATTTTAGTTGTTTAAGGAATAAGATAAATGCCTCAAACATTCGTTGTTTATGAGCCAGGAAGTACATGTTGAATTAACTGAGCTGATGATAAAGATTCAGTTGTCTGACAAGGTTAGGTTAGCTAACAACAAAAAAAGTTTTATCAAACTTGATGCTACTACCTGGAAAATCTTAATGTATGAGTGAAGATTCTCGAGGGAATTCCTTGCAGATGAATGAAAAACTCCTTTCTAGATAAAAAAGCAATGCATGATGGTTGCAGTTCAAAAATCGATTATTATTTCCATGTGTATTCCTCCTGTTGGATTTTTCTTTTAGTAAGTGTTTGCAAGAAAATATAATCAGCTCTTCACTTACAGGATGTGAAGCCTGACGTGTTTGAGTTGTTGCTTTGGTAGTGGTTCCATTACAACTAAATTCAGATCTTATGTCGCACCTATGGCTTTTGTATGACATGCGTATGGCTATATACTATCTGTGAGAACATGTTATTTCTACTATTCTCTATTAGCAAGGACAACCTTGTAGAACATCTGCAAAAAGACAGATGGACAAGAACACCTTCAATCCCATTCTCGTTCTGCCTACTGCTATTTTACAGTTGTCCTTTCTTTTTTGGTTTAATTTTACTTAATGTTTCCTGGGTAGTGGCATACTTATTTCTATTCAGCGTGTAGTACAATCATTGACCACTCAAGCGGAAGAGATTCTTTGTGAGGGAAGACTTTTGAAAAAGGCGAAAGAGCTTAGGGTTTATCTCCTTCAGTTAGGAAGGACAGAATTTACTTCAAATGTGTCACATAACAGGATATAAAACCCCCAACGGGCAAACATCTTAACATCTACTTCAAGAGAACACTGTTCTACTCAAAGGAAAACTAATATAACTTTTTTAAACAGAAGAAGAACAGAAAATACTTACTTTGTTCAAAGCAGTTTAAAAGAGAAAGTTCAGATATCACAACAGTAGCTTCATTTAAAGCAACTTAGTTGCTCACCTTTAATTTTGTGCCATTTCAATTTGCTCATTGGAAATTATCAAAGTACCTCTCAACCTAAATTCAAGTGTCCAAGTTTTATACACACTTCCACAAGACTTCGAACCAGATTTTCTTTGTGTGACATGTCAGTAAATGTTAAATATATGTTATCTGGAAAAAAAACCCAACAAAACCAACAAAACCCCAAACAAACACTTGCAAATGAAAGCAATAAAAATCCCAATAGTTCTCCTGGAGAACTTTGAGGATTATAAAGCAATTTTGAGATGAATTGAATTATTCTTGTTCTACATGATGGCGCCCTTGTTGCCCACACAGAAGCAGCTCTGCAGCATTTAACATCCTGCTTTGCAGACACTGCTGAGCTCTTTGAGTTGGAAGTCAGCTTAAAGAAGACAGAAGTTCTCTATCAACTGGCACCTCAGGAAGTCCCCCATCATCCCCACATCACCATTGGCCAATCAGAGCTCAAATCAGTCCAGCAGTTTAATTACCTAGGCAGCCTCATCTCCTCGGATGGTAAGATTGACGGAGAGATAGACAACAGGTTAGCTAAGGTATATAGTGCCTTCGGAAAGCTTCATAAAAGAGTTTGGCGAAATAAACACTTACTTGAAGAAAAGTACAAAGATCAGTGTTTATAGAGCCATAGTGCTGTCTACTCTCTTATATGGATCTGAATCATGGGTCATCTACCACCACCACCTGCGACTCCTAGAACGCTTCCATCAGCTGCCTCCGTACAATCCTAAACATCCGCTGGTCAGATTATGTGACTAATACGTCTGTTCTAGAACAGGCAGCAGTCACAAGTATTAAGGTCATGTTGCTGAGAACACAGCTGTGCTGGGCAGGACACGTCTCAAGAATGAAGGACCACCACCTCCCTAAGATCTTGCTTTATGGTGAACTTGCCACCGGTTGCCGCATGAGAGGAGCCCCAAAGAGAAGATACAAGGACTCCCTGAAACAACATCTCAGCCTTGGACATACTGATCATCATAACTGGTCTACTATGGCCTCCAATCGGGAGGTCTGGAGACACACTATCTATAATGCTGCTGATGCCTTTGAGGAAGCACACAGGATCACTCTCGAGGAGAAAAGACAGCGCAGAAAGAATTGTGCCTTGCAGAATATACCACTTAAGGAGTCTTTCTGCTGTGCCTTTTGCAACTGGACGTGCCTATTTCGTATTGGCCTTTTTAGCCACCAGTATGTTTGCAACAAACGTGGGTAGAGCTCTCCCCAAATCTTTGTTTGCGAAGCTTAGCCATGATGACGACATGATGGATAAGTCAACAGATGCATTAAAAGGGATAATGATTAGAAATGTGATTCCACAAAATCAACATTTATGAATGTATGGTTTCTGAGTGATAACAATAAATTTTGCATTTGTTGAGGAAATAAAAATTGGAACTTTAGTTTTAAATCTGTATAAGACACTTAAAAATAATGTTCAGCAATTTATGCAATTCTTACTTTGTAGAAAAATGAACGTTCATTATGCAAAGTCCATTGGCAGAGCTGAAAATGGAGCCAGGCTCTAGTGAATTATTTAACCACTATTATTACCATGAAGTTTTTGGCAAAAACAGTGCAAATAAAGTCCAGCTTTTGATGTTGTGCAATTTATGTTAATATATAGTTTCTCTTTTTAATTCTGATTTCCCACAGACTTATTAGGACAAAAAGATGAAGATCTGAATAGCCATACACTATGAATAGATATTGAATTAAAAATTACTGGTTTCTTGCATATGGGAAAGGAAGTTCGCTTCTCCATTGTCTCCCTATCCACCTATTCCTAGTCACTCATAGCAGAAAAAAAAAATGTGATTTTATTTATCTAGGAATAAAACCACTATTTATTATGGAAAGCTAGCACATGATTGTCTGATATAGAGAGTGAGTAGCTAGAAAAAATGCCATTTATCTGCCTTACAATAGTTAAAATGTTGGCCAAATGAAAACTAACAATTAAAAAATTGTGCACATCTGCAGGTTGATTGTGGCTGCAAATGTCCACAGAATAGTAAAGTAAACCAACATTATAGTGTAAGACAATGTATTGCACAATATTAATTACTCCATTATTTAATAAAGTCAACAATAACAACTGATATTCTCATTCAGATTTATCTATGATGTAACACTAATGTTCTGCCTCCTCAGTCCTAGGTAGGCATCAGCAGAATAGACATAGAAACAACAAACATTGTTGTCAAAACTAGTTTGATTACTGGATCACCTAATAAATAATTACTTGCATACTTTGTTAAGAATTGCATATTGTTAAGAATTAATTTGTTTCTGCAGATACATATGCACATTTAGCAAGTAGAAAATTGGTACTCTAAGGCAGGTATTTTAGCTACTGCTGACTGAAAAGCACAAAGAATTTGGAAAGCTCAGTGTCTTCTGAAAGTGTAGTTTCTGGAGATTTTGAAATGTTGATAACAGATTCTGGAGAAGTACAAGCAGGTTTTTAGAAATACTATTGAAAACAGAAATATGTTTTAAAAGTAAATTCAAAGTCTTCAAATTTTTTTTTTATTTGTGTGTGTGTGTGTGTGTCTGTAAGGAATTAGGGATCTTGACAAACATTTAACCAGAAATGGATTACTGGATATGGTTACTTTATTTTCATATTCATAAAGCATATCTTCATAACTGAAAGTTAAACAGTCTTTCAGCAATGCTAGTGATTATTAATACTGTTTTTGAAAGCGTTTTCTTTTTTTTTCTTTTAATAACACTTTCAATAAAGAAGAATGTTTCCTAATTATGGCTCTTTATGTCACATCCTTATTTTTCTTCTTTCTGAGCTTTACTTTCTGTCTTGTTGCCTCAGCACAAAATTTGTGATCATATGATAAACTGAAAGTAAGAGATAGCAAAGGCAGTGCATCTATCACAGCACAGAAGTAATGGCACTGTCCATAAGATATTACAAATTTCTCAAATTTACTATTCACAAATTACACTACGTTTTACTTATTCAAATACATGAGAAATTGCAGAAACGGTTATATTCATAAGACGCTAAATGAAATAGTGACTGCAATTTTGCCAGCACTTTTATTTGTATATGCACACCAAAAAAAAAAATAAAAAAATTAGTAAAACAATACCTTTTGATACTGGTGAAATATAAATGCAAGATCAATTTATCTGAGAAAAAAGAATGCAGCCACTACTCAGAGTCTTAATTGGAAAGATTATTGAAATCTGATTTAAGTTTTGTTCAGTAAGTTGCTTTACTTAAATGATGTTATAAAGATGCTTATTTACTCTACAAAATAATCATCACAGATCATTATCAACCATTATGCTAAGCAGAACACTAGCAGCTGTCTAACTTTGAGATACAGAATCACAGAATCAACTAGGTTGGAAAAGACCTCTGAGATGATCAAGTCCAACCTTTGACCTAACTCCACCCTGTCTACTAGACCATGGCATTAAGTGCCACATCCAGTCTGATCTTAAACACCTCCAGGGATGGTGAATCTACCACCTCTTTGGGCAGCCCATTCCAATGCCCAATCACCTTCTCTGTAAAGAACTTCTTCCTAATGTCTAACCTAAACCTCCCCTGCTGCAGCTTAAGACTGTGCCCTTTTGTCCTACTGCTGGTTGCCTGGGAGAAGAGACCTATGTCTACCTGGCTAGAAGCTCCTTTCAGGTAGTTGTAGAGAGCAATAAGGTCTCCCCTGAGCCTCCTCTTCTCCAGGCTAAACAACCCTCGCTCCCTCAGCCTCTCCTCACAGGACTTGTGCTCAAGTCCCTTCACCAGCGTCACTGCCCTACTCTGGACATGTTCCAGTACCTCAATGTCCTTCCTGAATTGAGGGGCCCAGAAATGGACACAGTACTCCAGGTGTGGTCTCACCAGTGCTGAGGACAGGGACATGATCACTGTCCTGGTCCTGCTGGCCACAGTGTTACTGACACAGGCCAGGATGCCATTGGCCTTTTTGGTCACCTGGGCACACTGCTGGCTCATGTTCAGCTTCCTGTAAATCAGAATCCCCAGGTCCCTTTCTGCCTGGTTGCTCTCCAGCCACTCTGTCCCCAGCCTGTAGCGTTGCAGGGGGTTGTTGTGGCCAAAGTGCAGGACCCAGCACTTGACCTTGTTGAACTTCATATGGTTGGATTTGACCCATGTATCCAGCCTGCCCAGGTCCTTCTGCAGAGCCCTCCTGCCCTCCAGCACATAGACACTCCCTCCCCAGCTTGATAGCATCTGCAAGTTTTCTAATGATACACTCAATCCCCTCATCCAGATCATCAATAAAGATATTAAACAGGACTGGGTCCAACACTGATCCCTGGGGGACACCACTAGTGACCGGCTGCCAACTGGATGCAGCACCATTCACCACCACTCTCTGGGCCCGGCCCTCCAGCCAGTTCCTAACCCAGCACAGAGTGCTCCTGTGCAAGCCGTGGGCTGCCAGTTTTTTCAGGAGTATGCTGTGGGAGACGGTGTCAAAGGCTTTGCTGAAGTCCAGGTAGACAATATCCATAGCCTTCCCTCATCCATCAGGCGGGTCATCTGGTCATAAAAAGAGTTCAAGTTGGTCAGGTAGGACCTGCCTCTCCTAAACCCGTGCTGGCTGGGTCTGACCCCCCATTCGTCCTGCAGGTGCTGTGTGATCGCACCCAAGATGATCTTCTCCATAACCTTGCCAGGCATTGAGGTCAGGCTGACCGGCCTGTAATTTTCCAGATCTTCCTTCTGACCCTTCTTGTGGATGGGTGTCACATTTGCCAACTTCCAATTATCTGGGACCTTCCTGGTGAGCCAGAACTGTTGCTAAATGATGGAGAGTGGCTTGGTAAGTTCTTCCGCCCGTTCCCTCATCAACCTAGGATGAATCCCATGCGGTCCCATAGACTTGTGAGGATCCAAGTGGCTCAGCAGGTCACTAAGTGCTTCCTCCTGGATTACAGGGGGGATATTTGGCTCCCTGTCCTTGTCTACCAGCTCAGTAGGCCAGCTGTCCTGAGGAAACCTGTCTTGTTGTTGAAAACTGAGGCAAAGAAGGTGTTAAGAACCTCAGCCTTATCCTCATCTTTGGTAACTATGTTCAACAAAGACTGGAGGTTTTCCTTGCCCCTCCTTTTGCTATTGATGTATTTATAAAACCACTTTTTGTTATCCTTAACAGATTACATTCAAATTGTGCTTTTCCCTCTCTAATTTTCTTTCTACATCACCTAATGACATTGTTAAACACTTCATTAGTTGTCTGCCCTTTTCTCCAAAGTTGATAAACTCTCTTTTTTTCCTTAAGTTCCTGCAAAAGGTCCCTGCCCAGTCAGGCTGGTCATCTACCCTGCTGGCTCAGTTTTTGGCACACTGGGACAGCCTTCTCCTGCGCCTTCAAGATCTCTCTCTTGAAGTATGTCCATCCTTTCTGGACCCCTTTTTTTTCATGGGCTGTTTCCCAAGGTAGTCTCAGAACTAGCCTCCTGAATAGGCCAAAGTCTGCCCTCTAAAAGTCCAGGGTAGAGGTTTTGTTGGTGCCCCTCCTTGTTTCACTGAGTATTGAAAACTCTATCATTTCATTGTCACTGAAACCCAGACGGCCTCTGACCACCACATCTCCCATCAGCCCTTCTCTGTTTGTAAACAGTAGATCTAGTGGGGCCGCACCCCTGGTAGGTTCATTTATCAGCTGCAACAGGACACTATCTTCCATTTGCTCCAAAACCTCCTGCACTGCCTCTTCTCTGCTGTGCTGAGTTTCTAGCAGACATCCGGCAGGTTAAAGTCACCCACAAAAACAAGGGCTGGCAATTTTGAGACATCTGTCAGCCGTTTGTAGAATAATTCATCCACCTCTGCATCCTGGTTGGGTGGCCTATAACAGACTCCCACAAGAATGTCAGCCTTGTTGGCCTACTACAGAGGCTGAGAACCTTCTCATTCGCTTAGTTGAAACAATTAAAAATAATTTTTGAGGGCATATACCCATTTCTTGGACAATTTATTCTGCCATAAATTACAGAATGTGAATTTGACTGAAAGTGTTGAATGTAAAGTCCAATGACAAAAATAGTCATAGACTTTTTATTGATTAGAAGAACAGAAATTAAATTAGAAATATATGCTCTATCTCACCAATTTCTTTCTTTCTTTCTTTTTTTTTTTAATCTCTCAGTTTTATTCAAAGAAGAACTTTAGTCCAGAACTTTTGAGGGTTTTGATTGTCCAACAATATTCAGGTCAGGAAAGCAATGTGGCAAATGGCTACCAGATCTTCAGGTAGCTTGGGAATCAGCAGTCTATAGGGCTGCCTTTGAAACCTGGCATGGAAAAAGACAAAGACCTCTTTTTATCTTGAAATACATATTCCTATTGAGAAATACAAAAGATGGAGGACAAAGAGAAGAGCAGGTTGATAGCTCTAAGAACAGACTTTCCTCCTTTTCCTTTCCCTCCAAAAAACAGAGGTTTGACCATTGCTAGGCTAGACTCAAGAAATTTTGTCACAACTAATAGCATATGAGAAGTTTAGTTTAAGAATACCTTTAATATAAACCTCCCATGGAAACTACTGCATAGTTTGTTTAAAAAATGTAATTTTGGGGGAGAAAATGTATAATGGTACAGATGTTTATATCTTCTTTGAGTTTCATGGGCCATTCACCTTATGATCTGAGAATATATGAGTTTGTATACTTTTGAAATTTATTTGGTTTCACTCTGCTCCAGAAAAGACAATCTACAATAAACGCAAGTTCTAAGAAAAAAATGTCAGGTTTTCCTTGTCTGGAGTGCAAAATGTGTGCAGTGAGTTTAAGATAAAGAACTAGAAATAAAAGAAGTTTTATAGATTATATTTGTAGAATGCAGCATAAGTTTTAATTTCTTTGGACATTTTGTCTGGACTACATGTAATGGTTTTCTACTATTACTTTTTGTATATTGGTAAGAAGAGCACCAGACAAAATAACACTTTTGCATTGAGGAAACAATTTTGTACATTGTTATTTCTAGGCTGTTACTGTCAAAATAAGGCTGCTATTACATCACAAGCATTAATGCAATCAAAAATTGAATTACAAATACAAATATAGGTAATGAAAAAGCAATAAAAATAAGAAAAAGAATGGTATAGATGGGAATGAACACTTCACTCAAAACCAGTCTTGAAGACAAAAGGCAAATATAAGAGAAGTACACATAGTTCAAAAGCAGCAGGCACTTTCCTGATTATGCCAAGGCTACAAAAATCACTTAATCACAATTCCTTTTATGCAGTGCTCAGTATTGCAAGCGGTAATGAAAAGATAAAGAGGATCATGATATAAGGAAATTTGTAATTCTGATCTGTGAAGGTCACCTGCTTAAAAATTGTTATTGAAAAGAGTATTCCAATTTTGCTGTTAACACCTATTTTAATAGATAGGAACATAAACATTGCAAATAGTTTTTAGTGTTTACTTACTGGAAGCATAGAATGGTTTGGGTTGGAAGGGATCTTAAAGATTACCTAGCTCCAACCCCCAAGTATTGTAGACTACTGGTTTTCAAGGAGTTTTCAAGAAAATTTTATAGTTATAATTCCATCAAAAGAACAGTCTAGCCTATAACAAAAATCCTGATTATAGAAATTAATATACCATTCAAACTATTGCAGAATAATTTTTTCCATATTTTACATTTGGGCCTATAATTTATGGTATTGTAAATTTAAAATACCCTACCTTTCTTTAAGGATAATTGAGTCCCTCTTGCAAAGTTTCTAATAGAATATCAGACATAAAAGAGGCCAACAAGCACTGTTTTCTAGCTGTTGCATTGCTTCTTCATGAAAAATGCAAATTTTATTGGATCTTACTCCTCTTTGTGCCACTGCTCTTAAACGAGTAGTTCTCAATCATTTTTCTAGTCAGATCAACTGCACATTTTCAAAGTTGGTAGGATACAGTCCCTCTCAATCAAATGGTGTCACCAGATTCAGGACTCCTAGCTGACTGACAGGTGACTTCCTTAATAAAGAGAACTGAGAACTCTGTTTACACCCAGGTCAGGACATCAAACATGACTGTGAATGGGAAAAATTGTAATATAAAGAAGTAATATGGAATACCATGATAAATATCTGGAATATTTTCTGTGGCAAGAGGAGATAATCATATCTTGCCCATTCTTTCTTTCATCCACTTCATTTATTTTTAACTGAGACTGAAAAGTTACTAAAGCAAGAGGACTGAAGTTTGTATTTGCCTCAACATACCTTGATTTTTTTTTTCATTACCACACCATTTGGTTATATTTTAAAATATTAAATTTAAAATATTTCAGAGGAATATTTAGCTGAACTTTCATATGAAGATTCCATAGTGAAGATTCTCAACTATTTTTGATCTTATTAGTCCTCAAAAAACGTTTTTCCTATTACATAAATAGAATCATATTTCAATTCTAAACCATTATTTCTCATTGCATGCCCAATATAAACAAAAACGTACTACCTTCCTTACAGAAACTCTTTATATATTGGAAAACTATTTTTTGCAATCTTTTCATCTTCTCTTATCTACAGTAAGATTTTCTTTCATGTCTTTCTCTTAAGACATACTTTCTGACCTCTAATCTTTAATTTTGAACTCAGGAAGTGCTACATAAATGCCAAGTACTCATCTGACAAAACAAAACTTTTGTTACTTACGCTGAAGGATGGCTTTATGTCAAGGGAATGTCATGTTATTCAGAGAAATTCTAGCTTTACTGAACAAGTCCAAACATTGCCATAATTTTCATCATTGACATCATACACTATATGCAATTAAACACTCATTATTCCCCTTGAATACAGAACATCCTTTTCTTATCTCATTTCACTTTTATTGATTTAGATAGATTTACTTACTAAAAATATGCCACAATTTTCAGCTGTGGGAGTTGACTTAATAGTTTGATGATTCTTTAAAAAAAGAAGAGAAGAGAAAAAGCATAATATGATCCCATAACTTCTTAATTAGGGTTGTGATATTATTTTTTAGAAGAAGAAAAGATAGCAAATTGTTTTGGCATGACACTTTGTTAAATATATATATTTAAAAATAGAACCTGGGCTGACTGGCTTGATTAAGTCTCCACAGGAACCAGAGAAAAAATAACATAGCAAATACTACTTTATGTCCAAGATCATATAAAGTCTATATGCAGGCAAAATGCCTGTGCTCATGCAGAGCATCTTGCAGAACCAGGGACTAAATTAATGACTGAGACTCAGAGTTCAAAACAATGAAGAATTGCTTTTATTGTACTTTTAGTATTGTAAGAGGGAAGAGAAAAATACTTAAAAAATGAAAATGACTTTTTTAAACAATGTAGTGTCCTGCAATACAATAGATCAAAGTAGGAAGTGAGCTGTGGAAAGAACTGCAGGGAGACAGGATCTTACTGAGCTTTCTATGTTACTATCAAAAGGAAAACTTCAGAATCCTGTTGAGGGGAGGGTGAATGTAGAGAGAATGTTTCCCGTGAACATAGATTTACAAGGAACTCTAGACTTCACACAAGCTTTCATAAAATACTCTTTATACACCACTTTGCAAACAAAACCAACTACTAACATGTTTCAGAATCAAGTTGCTGTTTTTAGCAGTTTAAAACTTTTTACAATTTCATGAGTTTTTAGCAGAATAGGTAAATATTTATGTATATCAGAGAATGTTTTTTTTCCTACTACTACTCTATATTTGGTACCATAAAATTCCTCCCAAATCTCCTTATTCTGACAGTTAGTTCTTCCATCCACTACTACAATGTCAATGTTTATGCTATAGTAGCTAAAATTATGTCAACCCTGTCAATTTTCATAAACCATTGACTTTAGGGTTTCACAGCTTTTCCCTAAATAAAAACAAAACAAAACCCCCAAACCAAACAATTTGAAGCTGAAACTAGCTACAGGGAGTCTAAGAATTTAGTCTATAAGTGTTCATTTATTCTTACAACATTTGGGAATAAAAAAATTCATAATTTGGAAAGCTACTTATCCTGGAAATATTTCTTAATGGTCTTCTATTTATAATGTTTTCTCATTTTTGTTTTGATAAACCATACAATTCAACTGTGCCTCAATTTCATTTTTTTTCTAATCAAGTTTCTATTAATAGACATTCCTCTGTTGACAATTTTCCCATTAGCAAAATTCAGTAAAATTGCAAGGGAAATTCAGTGAGGTAGAAGCTTAGTGAGAGACTGAATTTTCACAATTCTACCCAGTCTCCCTAGACCTAATTTTCCAATGTTATTCCTATACAGTACAAAAAAATAATGTTTTCCCATATCTACAATGTCATCACCCAAAAATATTCTTTTTGTGAGTAGGATACAGTTTACCACAGCCTTCCCCACCCTTTTTCCAAGTCAGGTAGCACAAACTACTCCCCTCCACAACATTATTTTCATTAACTGAAGAGTTAAGATTTTTTAGTGCTATTCTTTCATTTCAGTTGCTATAACAGCAAATGTTTTCCTTCCTTATTTTTTTCTTCCTTGTTCTGTTTCAAAGCTCCAAAAACACGAGTAGATGTTCTGAATATTCTAAGCATGAAGTCTTAGTCAGTCTGTAACAAGTGAAAAATACTCTGTGAAAAATTCATTTAGCTCACATCAGAGGGACTGGATAGAAAATTATGGATAACTACAAAGCATAATGCTACAAGTAAACACAACAGCCAGTTAACAATTCCTGATAGTTTACCAAAGTAGCTACCTGAAAACATTTACTTTTATAACAATCATGAAAGCCAGGACATTAAATGACCTCAAAAAGACCTAGTTTGTATACCTGCTGAAAAAAAGGAATCCCTATTTCTTGCAAGTCAATAAATGCAGAAGAGTTGCATATGCATATAAGTTCTGCTTTGCACTTTGCTAGTAGTAGGTTTGTTTGTACAGATAATGGCCCTAGTAATTTAGAACTATTGCAACGGAGTAGGAAAGACATGGGCTGCTATACACTTAATGAACTCATTGACACTCATCAAAAAGAATATATGACATTTTGTGCTGGACAGCAAACAGCAAATCAACTGTCAATTGTACTTTGGCAGCTGTAACCAGATTATATGATTAGAAGGTTAATTTGCAGCTTGATTTGTTGTCTGACAACCTTGTTTGTGAGTTTAATATCTCGGCCATTTCAAAATGCATTGGGCTGAAAGAGGTTGGAACTTCATATACAAGCTGCTGACATAGATACTTTTTTCCTTAGCATAAATGATTTCAACACATTAAGTTATTTTATTTTTAGGCCTGTAGCTTCAAAACACTAATTTGCAAACATAATTTGGCTGAGTGCATGCTACAGTTGTAAACACTCTTGTTCTGCCTTTGACTGATACTCATTCAGATAAATATTTCAGATATTTTGGGGCTTTTAGTTTCTGCACAGCAGTTGTTGGCACTCTTCCAATCACAAATTCATGTGGCACTTCTGAAACTCATTCTTCACATCACCAAGTCTTACGATGTACCTTGAGCCCAACCACTGACACTAGGGTTCTAGTGCTCTCTGCATGGTATAGTGAGAGAAAGGGTGGAATCTTTCAAATGTATGTGACTCAGGTTGCCATAGTTATTATCTAAATTGAATTGTAAACACTCCTCACAGCATAGTGCTTCTTTCTTTTTTTTTTTTTGTTTATTTTAATTTCTGTATATTGTAGGGAAACTAATGAATAGTATATGTCTATATAAAAAATGGTCATTTATGATAGCCTTGGACTTTAAAAATGTAAGTTAGAAATCTACAAAAGATAGGCAAAAGGTAGTGAATAAGACAATTGTCAGAAGACGATAATCAACACATATGCAATGATTTTGAATGTTCTTATGATCCAACTAATTAGTTTTAATGCTCACTATGCCACAAAGGATGAACAGTTAAATATTTTATTCTATCCCATCTGTTTAACAGTATGCATATTAACAACATTCTATCACTAGATACATAAAAATTAGTAATTACATTGAATTTATCACTAATCTCCAAACCACTTCTCACAGAGTAAGCACTCCTCGTTCTGTTTTTGTTATGGACACAATTTCACAAAAAATCAAATGATTTCACATGAAATCAAAAAGGAAAATACTGTCAATAGACACAAGGACCAAGAGAATATCCTCAGAGATTCAAAAATTACTTTGGGAGCTTAGTTATTCATAAATGTGGACAAGGTACAACGGAAAATTTAGGGAATACCCTGCTTACATAAAATGGTGATTTCTGTGCTTAAGATTCAAATTCTACCTCCCTTTTGAAATTACATCATACCACACACAGGAAAGAAAACACTCCTCAAAAGACTTACATGAATATTTTTTTAATAGACTAAGACCCTTTCTGAAGTTTGGGGGTAAGGTTATCTCTGTATTTGAATGTGCTATCATGGACTTCAACTTTTTTTCTGTTATTGAAGTATGAAAAATACTACTGAAACTATTGTGAAAGTAATCAAGTTCTTAATAAACCAAAATTCCAATCCACAATTATTAACGTTTGATGACCAGCTTTAAAACTTAAAAATAAAAACTTTTCATCTTCGTTTGTTGGAACTATCTCTGGTGTAAAGTCATTCTAGACATTGGATGAAAGCCTTCACTTCCACAAATGAAAAAGAGTAGGTGGCACTTAAAGTATAATCATCATGTAGAACACAATGTAAAAGAACCAACATTGTTTTTCATCTTCACCCTAATATTTTGCAGCCTTTACTTAACAACATTTTGTGGTCTGCTTCAGAGCTATGAATGAGACACTGCTGTACTTCTTTAAAAGAGTATTTGACTATTTTTTTATAGTCTATATGTGCAGTAGTTCAGTGCCAGCATTGACTGCTTCTAATGCCACAATTTCAGTGGTAAAATGAAGCTATTCACACCCTATTTGCAGAATTAGCTGTGAAATTTATTTAAGAAGAAAAAAGGTCCATATTAGGGATGTTTTTGTCTAGTCTTTAACTGGAATTGGAAATTCCCAGTGGAACAGTAGCAGGCATGATGAGATTTCATGGAGGTAGATGTAGTGACAAAAAAAAGATTGGGCCAAGGTGACACTAAGATCAACTCAAATCACAAAAATTAGTTACTAGAATCTCAGGGAGATAATAAATTATTTAATTTGTTTTGCTACAGTTAATAAAACTGTGGTCAGTTTCTACTTCAGTTCATTACAGTATGTGTTATTTTTTCATTCATAGATGACTTTCATATAACCTTGCCATATTAAGGTAAGGATGTATTTCCCTCATGTCTTATTGCCCATAGCTGTTTCCCAACTAAATTCTCCTACCAGAAGCTAAAAAAAAAAATAAAATAAAATTGAGTGTAACTCTGAAATATGTGTATTTCATTTATTTATGCACTATCAAAAATGTTTCCTACTATTATTTTGTAGAAATAAGCTTTTGCAATGACACGTATATCACAGAAGGAGCTGGTGTAAACTATATCACCAGTATCCTTGGTTTTTTTCTGAATTTTGTAACTGAAATGCTGAAATGAAGTTTAGTTCCAGACCATTATCAAAGCATGTCAGATCTGCAAAGATCCCATATGTTAAAAATAGTAAAGAGCAGTACATTGTCAATCGTGTCTTTCTGATCCTCAAAATGTTTCCTCATGTGTCTCTACAAAAAAAAACCTAAAAAGAATCTGTCCTCACCTAACTCAGTGCCTGGGTACTGGACAAAGGTTAAAGCTGAACTTCCAGTTTAGGCCTACCTCTAACGTGGACCTAAGATGTCCATATATTAGGATTCACATTTTCTCCTCATCATTCGGAGAGGAAATGTTGGATGATTATACAGATTTATTTGGTCTGTAGGAAAAAGGATGACACATGAAAATAGCTGACACTCTTTTCGCTTGGAAAAAACAGAACTATAGAATAATCAGAGAAATAAATTGTCAGTGCTGTAATGACATCCTTCAAACATCAAATATAAAAAGCAACTTTGCAGTTGAGAGTGTACTGGTTACATTTACACTGGTTACATTTATGTGATATGAAAAAGGATTAGACTTAGGTACTTTAACAGTAGAAATATGTAGAAGAAAACCTTGCTAAAGATGACAAGAAATCTAGCCAAGAAACAAAACCAAATCTTTCCACTTACTGCTATGTATATTGGAATCTTCCTTTTATTACTTTCACCCATTGCTTTCATATAGACTTCCTGAGCTTCACTTGTTGCTTTCACCTGATCTCACAGTAGTTTCTAAAGCTTGACTACAACTTCTACAAGTAATAGAAATTTACAGCAGATTAAGAAATCCCAGTTGGAAGGTGACATACCCAATTTCATGTTTCTAGGCAATTATTGAAACTAAAAAATAAGAGTAACTGGAGCCTGAAGGAAGTTCTAATATCATGAACTTGTAGTATCACTATCAATGTGATGAAAAAGTTTTCAAGTACCACACTAACCAATTGTCTACTGTCCCACACAGCACTGGTGAGACCCCACCTGGAGTACTGTGTCTAGTTCTGGGCTCCTCAGTAGAAGAGTAACCTGGATGTACCAAACAGAACCGTGTGAAAGGCCACAAAGATGATTAAGGGACTGGAGTACCTCTCCTCTGAGGAAAGGCCAAGAGAGCTGAGGCTGTTCAGCCTGGAGAAGAGAAGGCTCAGGGGGGATATCATCAATGTGTTCAAATATCTGAAGGGAGGGTGTAAAGAAGATGTAAAGGGTGTAAAGAGCCAGGCTCTTTTCAGTGGTGTTCAGTGACTGGACAAGTGGCAAGGGGCACAAACTGAAACACAAGTGGTTTTGCCTGAACATAATGAAGCACTGTGAGGGTGACTGAGCACTGGCACAGTCACTGTAATTGGCAAATTGCAAAAGCTTTCTGTACCTGGGCCTGGGCAACCAGCTCTAGGTGACCCTATTTGAGCAGGGGAGTTGAACAAAAAGATCTCCAGAGGTCCTGTACCACCTCAACCATTCTATTATTCCATCTGTAACTATAGTGTGGAAGCTACAGTTTAGTGTAGGTATTAGTAATCAAAGGAATTATTATCTTTGATGAAATTAACCTTTTTTTTTCCTGTTAAGTATTGTTTAATGTAATACATTGCTCTACCAGCTGTTAATACAGTACACTGGTGTTAATTTGATAAAGAGATGGCAGTGGCAAATTAAACTTTTTATAATTTCAGGACTCTGTATGACAATAGTTTTTTTTCTGTTCGAATTTCTGATAATGGAAGTTTTCAGTAAACAAAAGCATAATTTACTATAAATAACTGATATTTAAAAATTAACCTATATTTTTATAATAACCCACAGTCAATATGACTTCCATTTCAGTTGACCAGCTTCAAAAAAGGAATACATGGGACAGTTTTCTGTTGTTCCTAGAAACTGATAGAGATCAGTCTTAACTGTGCTTTTGACATTTTTACCCTCAGCTTACTAACATACGCTTCAAGACTGCAATAACTAGATTAAAGTGATAATTTACTGAGTTGCTTCAGGCTACAGTTTTAGCTGACACAAATCATCTTTCACTGGACACACTTTATGGTGTCTAACATAAAACGACTTGTTGAAAAGCTAGTGCTTACAGATTACAAACTATCATTAAACTGCAGTACCAGTCTACAGATGTTTAGGCATTTATGGTAAGATTGGGTTTATCTAGTTAAGATACTCTAGCTGAAACTGTGATATCATATCAAAATTACTACACCTCTAAGAATAACAACTCACAAAATCTTATTTGTTACTTTGTGCTTGGAACACTGGACTTAGCAAGCAGTTTTAATGGTAGTATTGATTAAAAAAATATATTTCTCCTTAATACAATCAAATTTTAAAAGTAAGAAATATACAGAAATTTTAAGATTTAATGGTGAAATGGGTAGGTGTTCTCAGCGCAACAATAACAAGTTCTTTAATCTATATATTTAGCAGAAAATAAGCCATGTAGGTTATGGTGACCATTATATATGCCTTGTGGACAAGACAGTTGAGAATATTAGTTTCTTATCAAAATTTCTGTTAATTTTAAAAGAGCTTTAAATTAAAAAAAAATACATACACTGCATCCAGAATGTGTCAAAATTTTCTAAATCTGAAAAATTAACTTCTTAGAATCAATGAACAAAAATCCATTTACAAATAATACTGTAAAAATGAATAAATTTATTGTGATAACTAAAATGCTGAACCAGGAAAAATAATCCCATACGAGGAAGTCCTGAATTTTATCCCACAATATTATATTTAGTATCTGATATATTATTGTATGTCCTTTTAAGATAAAAGACAATTTGGAGACAATTATGACAATCAAAGGAGAATGTAATAATTTTGTTTATTTTTAAATAATGTAAACAGTTTTAAAGAGGAGGCTAGATGACGTTTCTGAAAATGTACTGGATTGTCTAGTCTTTCAATAACATATCTTGAATTACTCTTTTCATGATAAATTATTGACTAAATAAACTCCAGCAGCTTCCAGGGAACCATTTTGGACAGATCATGTTCATTCTGTAATGACCTGTGTTTCTTTCATAATTATTCTCAAAGAACCTGACACAGTTACCATGAATGATGCAAGATAATCATTCAAGTTGTCAACATTTTTAGGCAGAGTTCCAATGTCCATGCCATTCACGTCCTCACAGTCAATCATGGAAATTAGCTGGAGACAGTTCATGAAAGGAAGTATTGATATTCATAGCAGCAATTAGCAGTAAACAGTTATTGAAAAATTGTCAAAGGAAGCTAATTAAAACAAGTGCAGTGCATTTGTCTGTGCTGTTAATAAGTGTTTATATATCCTGAATTTGCTAAAGTGTGTTTCTTTGTGGTGAAAAAAATCAGTAATGTCAAACCTAGACATACTTAGTGATGCACTTGCCTGGTATTATGAATAAGTATACAAAAATGTTATTAATATCTGACAACTACCATTGAATCTCACTGTAAATTGACTCTATCTAGAAACTGTGATTAAAAAGTCATTTTCAGTTTTCCTGGTTCAAAATATTGTATGGTTGTGAGGCAAGATTATTCTTTACATCACAGATAATTATAAGAATAAACTTGACATATAATATTTTATATAAGAAGCATCCAGTATTCCACATAAATCTGAAAAAAATATATTCAGTAGATATTTATTAGAATGGAGGCAGATTAAGTTAAGCATTTAAATATTGTGGGTCTAGTAATACTGATAAGGGATTAGGCTAATTAATGCATAACATCTGATTTGTTAAAATGCCTTTACTTTGGAAGCAATGTATTTATTTACATTTTAAACAACAACAAAAACATCCTTTTACAAAAGGAATTAAAGAAAGAACACAGTTTAAAAACTGCTAACATTATGAAATACAGAAGACTACCAAGAAACATTTAGTTACTATTAAGGTGGCACGGTTGCTCTTCACAAGAAATCCTATTGCTTCAGACTACTTGCACAGTAGAACAAAATACACATTATCTTTTTTTTTCCCACTAAAATATACTGTAGAAACAGAAAAAGGAGAATAAAAGAATGTGAATCACTGGAGAGGATGCTATCTTGTAAGTCATTAAGTCCTGTTTCTGCTCCCAGTGCTAACAGTGACATTACTGATGACTTTGAGGAAGAATCAATTCAGTCTATCCACCAACAGCTTTGCTACCCATAGAAACAGAGACAATATTTCCTCTTCTTTCTACAGCGCTTTAACATAATATTATACTATATGCTACATATGCTAAGTATATCCATGTTGTTATTTGTAATTTGAACAGACAGGAAATGTTATTAATCAAAGAACATGGAACATAAAAATAGCGTAAGTGAATCATAATGGACATGACTCAAACAACAGTTTGATGTAGATTTACAATCTGTTCCTGCCCAAAATAATTTTTTGGTATTCCCTTTTATGGGAATTTTTAGCCTTTAAAACTTCCATTATAACAGATTCTCAGTTGCTATCCTAGTGTAACAGAAAAACACCATGTGTGGTAATGCTCTGGTAACACCATACAGTACCCCCAGAGATTAATATAAATACTTAAAAATCAGTGCTACGAAAATAATTTAATGATCTTTGAAATGCTTTGAAATGACACTTTACAACCTTCCTTTGTTGTGTGACCAAATCAAGATCCACTTTGTAAAATAAACAGCATTTTAACAGTACTTACAGATTTTAATAGCTATCTTATAAAGTTCTATGTTAATTTTACATAGCAGCGTGCAGTTGTGAGATTCTCTTTCTAAAAATACCAAATCCCTTCTCTTTAAAAGTTGCTTGAATATTTATGTGTGTAAAGACTTTCATAATTTATATTTTTGACACTAAGTCATTATACGACTCACTGAAGAGACTTAATTAATTGGATAAGAATGTGTCTGTAGATTCTCAAATTATTCTAAACATGCTTTAAATATTTTAAATTAGAGTTTCCAATTAAAAATGTACATGTCATATTGTCTCATGTAATTCTACTGTTCATTTTAAAAGATACAGCTTCAGCTGAAAAAGCTGCATTGATGTGAGCTGAGCTCAATTAGTTTCTGATTTTCTGCCAAATTGCCTCATTACCTGTCATACTAGCACACTAGTGACAGTTTCAAAGCTAAATTCTTTACATACACATTAATCTCTTTCTGCAAGAAAGTCTGGTGAGTAAAAATACAAAACTAGGAATGTGATTTACTCTAACTAATGGCTAGCTGGTGAATAATCAAGATTAAAACAGGTAATAAATAGGAATAATTTGTACCCTATTCTCTGATATTTAGATCTGTTCCATGCAAAGCACTTTTTAAATCCCATTTAAGAGTGTTAGATAAATTAGTCGCTCAGCAAATTCACGAGTATTTAAATAGAAAGTGAAACTCAGAGGTGCAGAATGCCCACAGTTCCAACTGCTTTTACTCACCTTGATATCTCATTTGAAAGATCATACAGATATGAGACATCCTCAGCTATGGCATTAGCTCGCAACAAAACAACTGTTGAAAGGTTGGCAAGCCTGTAGATACATTTAAATTTCAAAATCAAAAAGTCTAGGTCACTCTTAGATATTTTCCTGTTAAGTATGTAGAGAGCACAGTGTTAAATGGGCAGTTTGGCAGACTCATCTTCAGTTCATTTGTTTGGCTGAATCAATATAGTAAAGGCATTCCATTAGGAAAACAGGCATCAGCCTGTCTTGGCAATACACTGTTCTGTGTAACATATTGTGAATTTGTTGAACAATACTACTTAAAAGATCGGCTTTCTCTGACTTGACCATAAAATTCAATGCAAGCTCCATTTCCAAGAATATTTCTTTTTTTCTGAGGGTATGGGCACACAGAATACTGTTAAGATCAGGTTCTATAAAATTATTATAGAGATGCCTCTGCCCAAATTAAGGTGCAAACGAGACCATATGCCAAAGTCAATGGTACGGATTTTTGTTTAGTGGTAAATGTGAGGTAGAGAGAGATAGAAAGAAATAGCAAAAAGAGAGAAAGGGGGAGAGAAAGAGAGTGACAGAGAGACAGATTAAGTAGAAAAAATATCACTGTGGACTCCAACAGCATCCTGTTAATCCTCTTCTGGTGGTCTTCTTGGTGGTGAGAGTCCCAGTCTTGCCAAAGTGATGGTTGCAGTCTGGATCTGTCAGGGGAAGCCCAGAGTGGTGATGAAGGAAGTCTCGTGTGATGAGGGAAAAAGTCCATTGGTAAGCAAGGTCCAGGGTGGAGAGGGAAGGTGAGCAAAGAAGTCCATGAAGTCCAGGGTGGTAAGGAAAGGCCCATACAGTGAGGGAAAAAAAACAAGTAGTGAGTGAAGTCCAAGTGTAGTCTTTCACTGGGCTTAAGTAGGTGGGAACACCCCTGGGACCTCCCACAGGGAGGAGTTTTACAATGGATCACAGGACATTTCAGGAATCTTTGACACCTTCTAAGATGTTACAGCTGCCTGTTGGGTCAGCACAGTTGAGACCATTATGGTCCATCAGCAGACATGAATATCTTCCGGCTATGTGTGAATTGTCCCAGCTTTCCCCCAGAGGGAAGTTATCATAGCTGGGTCACTTGTGCAAGGAAGTGTGCCTCCATCAGGAGGCTTAACTTACAGTCCAATTCCATGAAATCCAGGAGGTATATCTGGGTTGGGAGTGGGCTTCAGTGATTTTAACAATGTTTAAGCCATAAATCATTTCAGTCTCTCACAATTACCCCTCTTGGTATTTTTTGTTTGAATCAATCCCAACTTTTTTTACTAATCTACATTTTGCAGGAAGATATTTCTATCATAGACCTGTTTTAGGGTGTCTTGCAAAAATTGTAGAACAGAGGTCTGTCTTATGGAGCAAGGACAAAGAGGATTGGTTTCCTAACCTCCGTGACCAGGGAACAAGAATTATGGTGTACAAGTTACATGTTTTGGACATTGTGCATCAGATGGTTTTGAATTACTTCTCTGACCTTTTTATTCTGACCATGCCCACAATGGTTTTAAATCAGTACACAGGTCTGTAAAATAATCAATAATCAAATCTCTTTTAGTGAGTTAAAAAAAAAAAAAGCCTATGTATTTTGTGTCTAGATTGATATAAATAAATATCTCATAGGAAAAAGTTTTGATAAATCTTACTCTTAGAGTTGTTGCCCAAGCACTGGCGTTTAAACCGAAACCAAACCAACCAACCAACCATCCCAATTTATTCAGGGCAACTGAAAATAATCCCACAGTCTACATAAAAAATTCTGAAATTACACACAGAAGCAAACAATACTACTTCTTCCTATATGCCATACTACTCTAAATAGTAAATTCTGCATAGGAAATGGAGATCCACAACTTTCTAGCATAAAACCAATGGATAGAATATGAATCAGGGCTTTAGAAATACTGGGAATAGTCTGGCTTTTCAGGTCATTTCTGAGTTCAAAATTTTTGGTTATTTTTGTGGATTCTGCTAATGAAAGACATCACTTACAACAGCTGTTATCCTCCCCATCATATTAAGTGCAAATATTGCAGTTAAACTGAGGGGTAATAACCTCATCAACATTATTTGCTGCTACTGTAAAATATTATGGCAACATTTCTAAAACCTTTAAATATTTTTTTTCCTTGAAGACATTGTAATTCAAATATAAATGAGAAACCTATTTCCTTGAAATTTTTGTGGTTTAGTATATCTTGAATACTGGTCAAAAAGTTCTACTTTAAAAACCGATAGTACTTATTCAGAACCAAGCAATGATCTGATCACCTAATTTCTGAGGATTAGAGCATGAATAAATTATCAATTTGAAAACTGAGAAAATATATGGATGTATTCCCCTTCCATTCCAGGCTAATATTCTCTCACACCAGTGAATATTTAAGATTCTGCTGGGGAAAGGGGGAGGAGTACATCTAGTTTATTTAGTGTAGCTGGAGTATGAAATAGCTTTATGAATTTTCACAGTAAAATCCATACCAATTTGGAGCATTAGTGTATTTTGACACAGATGTCTCACAAGCTCTCTTGTTTATTTTTAAGCCTTCATTGATTGTAGTATCTAACTGGAAGCTTGAAAATAATCATTTTCCCAATACCCTTTTTGTCTTTTTCCACTTAGCAGATATCAGACTCTCCCCAACCCTTGTGTTTTGAGTCAACTGACATTAGAATTGATGTTTTTGATTAAAAAAAAATTCAAACAAGGTGTAGCACCTATCTTGTCAAATATCTTATCACATGAAGATCAAACATAGCAGACTAGCTATGGGAATAGCATTTGTTAATTAATTGCTTCTGCAAAGCCAACATGAGTAGTGTCAAGCATTGTGTATTTTATTAGTATCTGAGAAACTTATGGCTTTGTTTGCCTGTTATTTTGAAGAAAATTATTGGAGATGGAGCGACAGAGTAAAACAACATATTTAGAATTTGGCAGCCTTTTACAATAAGAAAAGAACAATTTTAATTTACAATACCATTTATCATTTTAAAATATGACACACTTGTAAGCTGGCGCAGGAAAAGGTTTTGGCTTACTCCAAAATCACCACACTTGATTTTATCATTGTGTATGTATATTGATTTTTTTAGATACATACCCACCTTATATACTTATTAATTTCTAACAGTAAAAATTATCTATATATTAATGCGTTACACTCAAATCTCCTCATTTTCTTAAGTCCATGCTTTGGTTTACATACCTATGCTGAAAATGCATTTTTATCTGCAGGACTATTTATATCCAGAAAAGGCATGTAGTTATATCCTGTCTAATTTTTATTTTCAATAGGTCTTACCCAAAGAAATTCTCTTTTAAGAAACAAGACTGGAATCTGGAATTTTGGCCTCTAGCATGTGCAGAATTCTGTATTTCAGCTTGGATGCATATACTGCATCCATACTGCAGGGAACCTGCTGGACCTCATACTTACAAACATAGAAGAACTGGTTAGGGATGTGAAGGTGAGGTAAAGTCTTGGCTGCAGTGACCATCAGATGGTGGAGTTCAGAATGCTGAGAGAAGGTAACAAGGTAAAAAGTAGGATCACAACCCAGGACTCCAGGTGCCTTCGGCCTGTTCCAGCACCTGCTTGGAAGAATCTCATGGAATAATGTCCTGGAAAGGAGTCCAGGAGAGCTGGCTGTTTCAAGTATCACCTTTTATAGGCTCAAGAATGGCTTATCATGCTGAATAGAAAATCAAGCAACAGTGGAAGAAGGTCTGTATGAATGAACAGTTACTCCTGAGTATACTCAAACACAGAAAGAGCATACAAGATGGGGAAGAAGGGACAGGTGAACCAGGAACAATGTAGAAACACTGTCCAAACATGCAGGGACAGGTTTAACAAAGCAAAAACCTACCTGGAATTGGAATGAAATGAAACTATTTGAACTTCTGCAGGTGTATCAGAAACAAGAGAAAGACTAAGGAAAATGTGGACCTCCTGTTAAATGGGTCAGGATGCCGACAAAGGATAAGGAAAAGGTCAAGGTATTCCACTTGAAATTTACTGGTAAGGAACTTCTTCAGAAATTCAGTTCTCCTGAGACCAGTGGGAAAGTCTAGAGTAATGAAGACTCACTCCCAGTAGACAAGTATCATGTAAGGGAACACTTAAAACTCCTGGGAACAACAAGCCAATGAAACATATGCTCCAACCAGTGCTAAGAGAGCTGGCTGATGTCACTGTAAAGCCAATTTTGGTAATCTTTGAGAGGTTGTAGAAATAGGAGGGTGTTCTCAAGGACTGGGAGAAAGTAAATATCCCTCCTGTCTTTAAGAGGACAAAATGGGGGAATCCAGGAAAGTATGGACTAGTCATTCTCAACTCAGTTCATAGGGTGATGTTAGAAAAATAACCCTTAAAATCATATCCAAACACATTAAAACAAAAAGGTGATAAATCCAAGCTAGCATGCATAAGGAGAAATCATGCTTGACCAGCATGATAAGTTGCTATAATGACATTAATGGGTCAGTGGAGAATAGGAGAGCAGTGGATATCTTAACATTAGCAAGGCTTTCTACATTGTCTCCTAGGGACGACAGTCAAAACCAGAAACACATGAAATACCATTTACACATAAGAAAAATCTTTTGTACTAGAAAGTTGATCAAATAATGGAACAGGTTGCAAAAAGAGGTTGTGAAGTCTCCATCCTTGGAAACACCTAAAACCTTACGGGGTAAGAATCTGAGCAACCTGCTCTAGTCAAGTCTGCTTTAAGGAGGGAGGTTGGAGTAGGCAATCTCATGAGATCCCTTCAAACCTGAACAGTTCTGTGACTTTTTCATTCTGTGAATTGGTAGAAAATCTAGATGTGATACCATAATGAAAGCATGGTACATGTCACACCTGAATTATGGTGGACATTATGGTGGCCTTACATCTACATGGTTAAAAGGCCACTGAGGAGAATGATGGAAAAGTTATGATATTTAAAAAGACATTTAGCTCTGTCAAAAACCAACCCACTTCCCATATACACAAAAAATAATTGTTTAAAAAGCATTGTTTAAAATGTCAAAATCTACTTGTAACAGAAGTCCCATTAATGACATTGAAAAATAAAAATTGATAGTTTACTTTTCAGATATGAAAGACACTAACCAGGAAGTGAGAAAGTAAAGGAAAAATAAAACTACCAAGAAATCTGAGTGTGAGAAACCATTATTAAAAAGAAGCTAGAGATATACAAAATGTAAAAGTCTGTTTATCAACTTTTAAGTTAAGAATATAGTTTCAGATAGCTGAAATATTTCACTTTAATAGTATACATTTACCCAAAAGAATAAAGAAAGAAATGTATGGATCAAACACAAAAATCAATTAAGGTACTCTGAAAAATTAATATCTATCCTAAGGTTACACTATTTCTCTTGTTATTTTTGTTCTTATACTGAAATTTTCATTTAATTAAAAGGAAATAAGGAAAAGATTGTTTAAAACATGCACTTTACCTCACACTTTCAGTCTGATTTTCATGTTGTCAGGAAAATGAAACCCTGTTCACTTCTTGTGTAAATGCAAGTTCAGTTATTCTGGCATACATATCTAAAAGCAGGAATTTAGGCTTAAGCACAGGGGTTTTTTTTTAATTATTTAAATGAATTCTCCATAATCCAAATCTCATCCTTCATTTACCATAGTGCAAAAACCAGGATATGACCCTCTCCCACCACTTCTTCCATAATAAACTGCCATGTACTTTTAACTGGAAAGATTATGACTTTGTTAACACAGAACTTGCCTTGTGATGGCATGAATTTTCCAAATAAGCATTACCAGATTTTATTTAATTTCATTTCTGAGATGCATGTTTCAAAGAAGTCATAATTCAGAACTGTTAAAAAAAAGTCAGTGAAAGTCAAAATCAGGGTCTAAACTAAAGGGTCAGACAAAATGCCTTTTTTACAAAGCAGTTTAGCCTATCAAATTTAGCCACAGTGTGATCTTTCAAGAGTGAAATTATATTATTATGCTTTGAAAATATTTTAAATCCCTAATGCAAAACCTAATTATAACATGTAATAAAATCACACACACACACACACACACAAATTTCATGTCGATACAATAAATACCCATCAACCAAAGCATGAAATAAGGAAGTGCAGTCTTGTAGCCCCACTAATACAGCACTCCAAAAACTGGCTGCAGGCTTTGCGCAACGCTGACCACAGGAGCCTCATCAGGCTTTGTTTGTCCTGGCCTGTCTATACCCTTGTTCATACCTTTGTCTGTACCCTTGTTTGAGCTTGTTTAGCTGTGATCAAAATTATCGATCACCCAGTGGCCGCTACCCACTTTGATTTAGCCTTTGCTTCACTTCTCCCAATTATGATGTGTGATGTTGAGTGCTATGAATATTTCGTAATTAACAGATAGTACTAACAAGACCTTGTTCTATGTAGACCTGTCTATGGCCCTTCATTAAAATCTTGGCTTGAGGAGTACAGGCATAGGATTATAGCAGATGCCTTGAAGTAAAGGCATATATTGAAACCAAAAGACTACAGACAACTCAACCACAGTCAGTTTCTGGTTATTAGGGGAATAAAATCCCGTGAGAGAAGAAAAACAGTTTCAAGGGTAACAAGTAGAACAAAGAGCAAGAGCCCAAGTATGTAAAACGCAGTACATACATACAGCGAGTAAGAGCATGCTAACAAAAGCATAATGCCCCTGAGGTGACCCTGAAGAAACCATATTCATAAAAATTATGACTTCTTGAGGGAAGGAATCTCCCCACTATGAAAATCAGCCTTCTCCTGTTGGAGGACTTGGGATGGTCATAACTCATAACAGCCCTTTCCTCTAAGAGTGAGGGTGGGCCTGGGCTGGTGAATATGGCACCAGGGAAAGAGGTAGATACTAGAAAGAGTTTATTAGTCTTAAACAAATCTAACTCAAAACACAAACATTCTCATCATCATAAATAGAATAATAATAAAGCTTCCAATATTTAAATATTAAAAATTTATCATATTTAAAATATAATTTAATATTATTTAAAATATTATTAAATATTGTTTAAGTATTTAACTACTTAATTTAAAAAAATTTAGACAGTCTTTGAACAAAGTTTTAAGACTTGAACAGATAATAAATTATCTGCTTTGCATAGAGACTGTGCTCCTTCAGCCTCACACAAACTGCAGCAGGTTAAGTGTAGGAGTCTGAGGGAGAACTCACAATCTAGTCTTGGGAGACAACCAATTGGTTGTGGTGTTGTCAGAAACAAATTTGATAAGAAAAGAAGTATCAGGTTGTAGACAAACATACAGAAGTGAGGGAAGAACTGCCCTAACTACAAAGCTGTGTCACCTGTAAGAGGCTCATGCTTTTAATGCTGAAGAGGAAGATCCTAATAGGAACAAAAGCGAAGCAAAATCTGAACAAAACCAATCACAAAAAAGCAGGGGTGAAGTATGCTTTTACTATTTACAGGCTGCTGGAAGAAAGTGATCTTAAAGTTCTGCATGTAATGTATATGATATAATCAGATTATATCAGTGAAAACAGAATTTTATAAAACCAATAGAAAGCTAGCAGAATATGAAGATTATAGGACGAAAATAAGCTCATTAAAATACCATGATTGCAACAACTATGATGCCAGGTACAACATTTCCTATTACTAGAAGGAAACACCATGCAATGCATCAACAGAAAGCAGTTCTTAGCAGAAGTAAATTATAGTGAAATGTGAAATTTTAGAGACACTTTGATGACCAAATCTCAAACTTCAATATTGGTTAAAAACAATGTGCCTGGGATGCCAGGAGCTATGAAAAAGTACTTCAGAAGCTAGAATAATTGCGAGTACCATTTTGCATTTGCGAGTTACAGAATTAGAATTGCGGGACGGGGGGGCAGCAAGAGGATATTGCTAGACTAAGCCTCATATTTAAGCAATATTTTGAGGATTTACATTCCTCCCTATGTCTGAAATAAGCAAATACCATCAGGTGAAAAGACTTTAGTTTTGCTTTGCTTTACTTTTTATTTCCTGTTTAGATATGCATTATGGCTCCATTTCTTCCTGACAGACACTCCTGACAGCTTACATAGTGTTCCAAGTTGTTCTTACAACCAGGAGTGAACTAGAGATGCACAGTTTCTGAAACAGATGATGAGTCTGAAAATAGGACCTCCAGATACTAACAAGAAGAGAGGGAAAACCAAACTCGTTTTCAGCTTCAATTTGTTTTGCTCAATTGAAATAAATGATAGAATGAAAAAGATAGCATAGGAATCAAATATCAAAACCCTATGAAACAGAATAGCTCAGAAATGCATATTAACCCCCTCTTGGCTAGTTTACCAATTCCAAACTGGGGCTGCAAGCAAGGATGCACTTCTGCAAAAGAAGTTGAAGAAATAAACTGGAATATATACATATAGGTTTTGAAATGCAGCTCAGTAAGTTACAATTGCTAATAATCACTGTCTAGTTACATACAGTGCTGCTTTGGCATTAACAATTATCATCACCATTTTGAGAGTGACAGAAGCAAACATTGTAAGTTGAGTATATTATTCTATCTCCTTAAATCACTTTGACTGGATTACAGAACTTGGCAATATTTATACGAGTACTTTTCCTTTTCCAGGTAGAATAATGTAATACCTTTAAATGAGTCCACAGTCAAACTGTTAAATTATGTGCCATAAAATAAGCATAGCTTGTCATTTATTTCTGAATATTATTGAGTATATTCTTAGGTTACTGACAGCTACAGTCCACAAATTGTATAACAATTTGAAACATATTACAGTCATTTTCTCAAGTCTTATGTGCTAGCAATTACTATATGGCATCTTAAAAATGGTGTACTAGAAGGTTGAACCGTGAAACAACACAAAGCTCCAACATGCATCAGTAACTGAGGATAGCAGAGCATTTCAAAGAGAAACACTCACTGTAAAAGAAAAAGAACAGCCAAGGAGGGGATTCTGTACGAAAAAATAAAATTGAAATCTTGTACCTTGAGTTGGAGAGGAAAGAAGATATGGAAAGGGGTTACACAGGAGAGCAGCTGGGGTACAATTCCTCTGGAGAGGCTAGAGGTTTTTTTCTCCTGCTGCGTTTCCTGCTTCAATGGAACTCAGTAGGAATCACGGAATCATTTAGGTTGGAAAAGACCAGATCATCAAACAAACCTAACATTGCCAAGCTGACCATTAAACCATGTCCCAAAGTGTCATGTCTACACGTCTTTCATACCTTCAGGGATGGTAACTCAATCGTTTCCCTGAGCAGCTTGTTCCAGAACTTGACAATACTTTTCAGTATAGAAAGGACAAATAAGGCCAGGAAATTTATGCACTTTTTTTTCTGAAATATGCAGCAGCTTCCAAACCATTCTGCTCCATAACACTTGCTGGAACGCAGGCACGTGACAAAACTCAGACATGACTATGCGAAAAAGCACACATCCTGAATCGCAAAGATAGGTGGGATGGTGGTAATAATTATACACAGAGACAGGGAGAGAGATTAAACAAGCAATACCCCAAGTAGAGAAGATCAGTAATGTACTGCTGCTTACTGACAGAGACTGCTACTTGTTTTTTCAGAATGCATTGTAAAAATTTAAATTTTAATCTCTCAACTAGCATGCCAAATGACAACATGAAAAGGCAGAAGAGCTTCCTGTCATTTCTTTCTGTTGGACAAGTGAGGTTAGCAGGAGAATTTTTGTAGTCAATTCCTGTTCCTTAGTTGAGGATTTATGTAAATCCAGATGATGAGACTAAGCTGCCAGAAGCAGCTGTTTATAATTAAAAAAAAAAAAAATCCGAAGTCCCTCAAACAGAAAAAGCAGCAGAAGATTTGGGATTTATTCTTATTTTATAAAATTTCAAAAGAAGAAGTAATTTTCATAATAAGAAGCCTTATTTCATAGATAAAGAATGAGAAAACATTTACAAATTTTTATCCAGTTCTCAGTGTCAGTATAACGCTAGACTGTGCAAGTTCAGAAAACAAAAGCAAATAAAATCTGAATATTTCTTCTCTCTGAATGAGTCAGGATAAAACAATTTAAGTGCATGTAAGGACACCACAAATAGGAAATAACTGATTTTTTGTAAATCTAGATTTTTTTAAAAAGGATTGAGTGTCCAAAGACAGACCAAGAGAAGTGCTGTATCACTCATCTGTTCAGTGAAAATTTATGTAATTTAGTACATATTTCACTTAAAACATATAAGAAATCCACACTCACAGCTATAGACCTGTACTCTAACTCTGTTCTCCAAATTTAACCGCTAAACCCACAACAGTTCTTTCTCTTTGGTTTACTGTGTCTGGAATTTCAATTCAACAGGACAGGAAGAAATTATTGATGCCCAGTATAACTCTCTCCTCATGAGTATGGTTCTCACTAGATGGAAGGTAAGAATTTATGTTTGCGTGGACACTTGATTCTGCTAACGTTATTGGTAATACATCATATTCTGCTCACAAAGGAATATATAAAAAAGGATTGTCTCTTGTAATATTTTAAAAATATGAGAGATACTAATAAAACTTGCCAGGGTCTGGATACAGTCAGTTACAGGATTCTGGAGTACAGTAAGTAGAATGCATATTAATTGTGCCCTTCAAGGAAAAATCACCTATTACATTTTTAAAAAGGTAACTTCAGTTCTATATACTAAAGAAAGAAACAAGAACAAGTCTTAGTAATCTGAAGCACTAAGAAGCATTAATCCTAAACCCTTAAAGGATTAGAAATCCTGACACTTCACTATCATTTTCACTATACCCTAGGATTTCCTGATGACTAACTATAGGTAAACCTCTGCTCCATCCATTCTTGACTGTGGATCTAATTCAGAGGCGCTTAACCCTTTTTTTGCACTATAAAAGGAATGTAGGTGTCTACAGCTGGTTCTGAATATCAGGTCTTGCAATGCCTAAGTGTGTTCATGTATCTTGCCCAAAGTCATTTTGTCTGCTAGATGACATCATCTCCGAAGTCACATTGATTTTTCTTGAAACTAGGTTTCCAAATCACTTCAGTAATTTGAAAATCACTATGTATGTCTGTCAAGGGATTCTCTGGACTCTACCTCTTTTTCATTATAACAGCTATTTCTGTCTTAAAGAAAGAGAATTAGTCACATAGCTGAAAACGGCAGTGGTGGGAACCGTATCGTTTTTATCTTTTTCATCTTTTTCTCCTATTAGAAACATACCTGCTTGGCAAATGAGGTTTTAAACAAAATGGATGATACATCCTTGAATTCATAATTCTTCCTAATGCATAGGTAGTAAATAAAAAGCAACTGAAATGCTCTACTACTTAAAATATGTGCCTTTAAGGAGAAAAAAAATTAGGTACAAGCCATGTCATAAATAAATATTTAGCATACGTGCCCTCAAGGCACTTCTGTCACAGCTTACTAGGAACAGCAATATTCAAAGTGTTCAATGTAGAGAGGATTTGCCTAAAATGGGATGTGGTTTAGGATTTGTCTAAAACACTTGATTGCTCAATTGTGCTACAGCAAATAGTACTTATTTTTATTTTTCATTTTTTTACTAAAATTCAGAACAAAATTCTCCACTAGGTTTTTTTGGGTTTTTTGAAAGGTGAAAAAAACCTCTTCAAAACTGTCTTATGTATTGAAATGGCTACAAGCTGCCTCACTATAGTAATGGAATTCAGAAATATAGAGAGTTATCTTCTTTGGAAATAATTGCTCTCAGTATTAAAATAGCATCCCTGAAATAATTCATTGCAATGAAATTTATTCATTTTGCTTTAAAATATCCCTAAAACTTCACATGCCCCCGAATTTTAGAAGTTAGGGGAAAAAAACACATTGCTATAACCACCTTTACAGGATATAGTCTGCCTATTCTTGCATTCCACGGATTTATTAGATGATATAAAAGAGAATAAAGTGATACTTGCCCTTTTCTGTCCCTGTCTTTAGTTTGTAACACTGCTGTCAATACTAGTAGTGCTCAAGAAAGCAAATTTAGCACAAGATAGTGTTTAACTGTCTTTAAGCTTCTCATGTCAGCCCTGAAAGACTATTCCTTTTATCTCTTGTCCTCATTTCCTATCATGTATATGTTGTATACATGTGTTCATTGTATTTGTGTGGGGAAATATACCTATATATGTCAAAACTTGATGGAATAAACTCCTTTTCATCTGAAAGAATGGAAACTCACAGAAAGAGTATTCACTGAAAGTATACCCTAAAACAAACCCCATACTTGGGAATTAATGTTATGTACAAATTAAAGTCATGACTTAGATATACAGAGTAGTGAGAATTGATGGCCATTTTTCTATCCCAATTAGAATAATTTATAATATACAGTACATCCTGTCAGATACGATGTGCTGACATCTTTACATGAAAGGACAAAAAGAGTAATACATAACAATAAACTCCCAGGACAGCATCAATTAACACTGCCAGACTAAGCAGTTCTTACTTATCTTACTAGAGTGGCTTATTTAATAAACAAAACAAGAC
Organism: Corapipo altera; assembly: GCF_003945725.1. NCBI lineage: Eukaryota > Metazoa > Chordata > Aves > Passeriformes > Pipridae > Corapipo > Corapipo altera. The sequence goes on from NW_020884876.1 coordinate 9,631,201, forward strand.
TTCTCAAGAGAATTGTAATGTCATTAGTTTTATTCTTCCCTTAACCTCCTATGCTGAATAGGGCTTTTTTTTTCATAGTTAGATGTACCTGTCAGAAATGTGACATGTATTTGTATTTTCTCATCCTCATACTTTATGTCCTTCAGTGATGAGTCTCCTGGGCACCCGCAGTAGCACTCAAATAGGACCTTGGACTACAGAACCCTCTCTTTTCCCTTCTTTGTCCTTTTTTTTTTTTTTTTTTTAACTATGTTTTCTCTTTTTTTTTTTTTTTAACTGTTCCATATTTTTCATCGCTAAGTTTTTTTTTTCCTACTTTTATTGAAATATTTTCACTTAGGAAATACTATTTAAATCATGGCATGATCAAGTCTATCTGAGGCACTTGGGAAAGTTACAAATTACACCAATTATATTTCTATATAAAGACAAAACCTGAAAAGAAAAAGTGAAAAATGGAACAAATTTGGCAACACATATTCACACACAAAAAACATCTGCCACTTTATAATATTATTTCCTTCATTATTTCCAAAGTATAATAGACTACCGAAAATTTGGAGGTTTTTGATGAATCTAAGCATTGCAGGTGTATTGCAAGAATACAAAGAGGGGTTCGGTAGACCTCTGAGGTATAATGAGAATGGCTTTTCATGTCTCACAGGGCTCTGGGATTTCAATCAAGAAGAAAAAAGTTAATTTCTACATGATTTTTTCAAAAAAAGTCTAAAGAAATCAATAAAAAATTAATAAGAATACCAAAGCCAGAATAGCGAACGGCTGAATATTTCAGGCATTCCTAAGACTTCTTTCTGGGAACACAGCATCTTCTGAGATGAGCCTCTGACTTTTCCTCTCAGCTTAGATACTCCATCTACTTGTTTTTGCCCCATAAAAGTCCAGTACTCAGGTGACATCTGGTACAATCCCCAAAAGTTTCTGGAATTTTTCTCAGAATTTCTCCCTCTCCTCCATTAATATCAGTAATTCATAAGCTATGTTTTAGGAGGCCAAACTAATTATGGGACTTTGTTTTTTAAGGCAATGTAGAAAAGTATGGCTAAATATTAATTGATACAGGGTCTCCTATCCCTGCATTAAAGCATATGCATATATGATATGACAGATTCTCAAAGCACCCAGTGTTTTAAGGTAAAGTAGGCACAGATACAACTGGAACAATAAAATACTGCTCTTGCTTTTTTTCTGGTTACTAAATCCAAGTTTAGGGCAGATCACAATGTCCTTGTCATCGTCTCTAACTTGATGACTTAAAAATAACAATTTTAGTGAAACCTTGTCTCCTGTTACCTGTGTCCTTGAGAGACAAGAATATTTTCTATAAGGGTGCACAGAACAGTTTAAAAGTCAACTATTGCTACAGGAGACGTATTCCTTTAATTTTACACAAAGAAAAATACAGTAAAAATGCTACAAGCTTTTAATATTTTATTTTCATACATGAATCCTTTTTTTCTCCAGTTATCAAAGTAATTCAGCTTATCCTTTCAAACAAAAGTAGAGTGAAAATTTGTCTTTTATACATATACAGCTTCACAAATAGGAAGTCAAAGTCTATGTCAATTAATGTCATCTGTAATTCTCTGTTATCAGCCAGATAGTCAGAGAGAATTAACATTCTCCATTTTCTCTTCTAAATCATAAACCAGAAGGAATGATCATCTGAAGCATTATTTTTAAGGAGGTCCTTACCGTTGAAGTCTTTTGCAGTTCCTATTGGCAATCTGTTGAAATGGAATATTTACCTGTTCAAAGATAAGTCATTATTAGTGATATCTCAGAAGGTACACCTGAAGTAAACCACATTTATTAGTTAGTTTAATATATACAGATTAATCTTAATTATGTTTCCGTCTTTGTATTTCTATGATCCTCATCAAGGAAATTGCAGGGTTCATGAAATGTGGTATGCTCTTAGAATTGCCAAAAGGTTAAAAGAAATTATGCTCAATGTGATTCAGGTAGCTCCTAAATGCTGACCTCCCACTTATTTTTCCATTTATGTGTAAAACACCTTTATTAGTCTAAGCATATTTCCTGTTTACTGATCTATTTTCAAAAGTTCAATGAATTTTCTGAAATCATCATGGAGCTGCCAACCGCGCTCTATCCAGGGATTAACAGCTATAATTTCTGTACAATTAAAGCTTCTGTTAGGGTGTGAATGGGTGTGAATATAACTTCTCAGTTTCTCTAATTCTACCCCTAGCCATCTTTCCACAAACTGCCATTAAGCAAAACAGATTATCTTTCACCTATAGGAGATGTACTGCTGCTGAGCCAACAACTATGGTGAAATAGTCCTCCTCGATGAATTTATTTCATTAAATACTAACTGTAACATTATTAATGCGCACCTCTATCCCCAAGCTACCAGCCTCCATAGTACGACCACCTCCCAATGGGCACGCACCATATATTTTTTTGACTGTATCTTTAAAAGCTAAGCAAGAGAATTTTACACCAATCAGTACCAAAGGTATGTATGACTAAAGTCACTCCACCTAAACATAAAGAAATGGCATAAAAATAAGTCAATAATGGGGGAAAAGTGACGGAAGACTCCATCATAACCTCTGGTATCAGTGGATGGGCTGAACCTGTCTTCTCTCCAATAGGTACGTCTTTGGGTAAGAACTGTGCTCTATGCACACTGAATACTTTATTGGGTACTAGAGCTTGTTTGTGTATTGCTTTGAATACGTTTTTGCAGTCAGATACTATCACTAGCAACCCTCAAATCTTAATCTGTCACAATATTCTATTAATGAAGAATGTTATTCTGTAAACTGTCACCGTGTCCTTCACAGGCACTGGCAGCCATTGGCAGTGGATAACACTCTCGAATAAAGTGGAAAGATCTGCTGAGAGGTCTCCCTTCTGCTGTTGGCATGTTTCTTAGAACAAGTCAGTTGAACTACCCTCTGATCCAGCAGGACTGTTCAGTGAGTGGTCCCCATAACGGGACACTGACAGACTGGTTCGGCACAAGGGTCTTGCTTTCCTGGGATGGGGACAGACAAATAAAACACTAAAGGACCATAAAAATCATCTAGTTCCAATTCCCCTGCCTTGGGCAGGGACACCTTTCCCTAGACCATGTTACTCAGAGCTCCATCCAACCTAGCCTTGAACCTAAGGATGAGGTATCTAGAATTTCTCTGGGCAACCTGTTCCAGTGCCATAAGCACCCTCACAGGAAATATCTAATCTAAATGTACTCTTTTTCTCTTTGAATCCATTCCTCCTAGTGCCGTCACTACATACTCCTGTAAAAGTCCCTCTCTTTCTTATAGGCTCCCTTCAGGTACTGAATCAATTTGTTTTCATTTTATTGCATTTTAAATTCTCTTTAACTTTGAATCATTTAGGAAAGTGGCAACATATCCTGACTTATCCACCTATCCTGAATCCCTAACACATATCTATTCTTGTATTTAATTTTATTAGTAATCAAAGTAATAAAAACAGAATCATTACATTCAATTTTATCCTTAGCTTCTCAAATAATCCTTCATAATTTTGATCAATATTAATACTAGTTCTTCTATACTTATCGTGAAATTAAGTAGGAAAATCTAAGTGACTCATAACTAATCAGTGTCAACCTGTTTCAGCGTTGCCAACAGAAAATCCTTTTCTGATATAGCCCATGCTAACCACTAGACTGAAAAGTTTGAGAAAATATATATGTAATTCTAGCTCTTATTTAAAGTTTTTCTCTGCTTTTGCATAAGTTTTTTAATTTTTCTGTCTTCAATTTTCTGTTATAAATGAAAAATGAATGACATATTATTCTAAACATGATTACTTTTATAATATGTTTTAAAAACAAAAAATAAAATTAATAGTAATAAGGCATATTATTATGACCTGTAATCATAAGCACAATTTTTAGACTCAGCAGAAGATCACTCATTTGCAAAGTCCAGCAAGTTTTTTAATATCTGGAATGACCTTACTACCTCTCTAAAACAAAAACTGTCAGAGAAGTACAACAGTAGTTACAAAAAGAATTTTACAATCATGAGATTATACACATAAGTAATATTTCTACATATTGTCTTCCTAAGGAAAAAAACCCACAGAATGCATATGTTCCAGTCAGGAGGAAAGAAGAGGAATTCCTTAGGCTATTCCCCAGAACTATCACAGTTGTTCTGCTCTTACACAGTCGTACTAGAGCAGCCAGTCTAGTCAAAATATCTTTTTAATTCTTGGACTATTTCAGTTTCTGCAGACAATTTATTTCTTTTAAAAGAAAAGAATTGTCTTGGGTTTTTGTTGTTGTTGTAGTTGGTTGGTTTTTTGGTTGTGGTTTTTTTTTTTTTGTTTGTTTGGTTTGGGTTTTTTTGTGTGTGTGTGTGTGTGCAGTTTTTATTTCCTTTTATTATTACATTTTCTAAAATGCAGTGAGTAGAGGAGAAAAGCTTTGTAGCTCTTTTCTTTGACTTTCTAAATAATGGATCTTACCTGATCTGTTAGGAACAAAGGTATATAACTCTCCTGTGACCCTCAAGAGTTCTATGGTAATTTGCTTTGCATATACTGAAACTGTAAAATAATTCCTACTCATTCCTTTGCCTGCCTCATTACAGCCAATATATGTGTGTAAGCATTCACACACACTGAGTGACACATGGTGGCACAGAGAGGAAACAAGCAGAGTGTCCTTAAAAATTCAAAGTTTACACAATAGCATACAACACATTTAAAGATGATAAGAGTTAAATAATTGTCAATAATTTAAAACAAATACAGTTTACCTTCATAAAAATTTTAAAGAAATTTAGATCTTGACAACCAGTCACCTTTATTTTTTTTGAGAACATTAGAGATAAAATTGATAATAGGAGTACAAGCACCATAATTTCGATTTACATAAAGCCTTTGATAGTGTCTCAAATGATAGTCTTCATCTTAAACTGAAAGCAGGAAAGATTCAGGTTAAACATGGGAACAGATAAAGAACTGATTAAAGTAAAGTGATTAGAAAGTAAAGTGTTGAAAAGGGTCACAGGGGAGTCAGTTCTTAGATCTTCATTGCTTCTAATCTACATAAATTACCCAGACAGAGAAACTAGCTGTAGAATTGCCAAACGCACTGATGACTTACGACTGAAATGAAGTAGCAAGTGGAAAGCAACAGAATTAAATGATAATTCCCCTTGGAAAATGGTTTACATATTAAATGGAAAACAAAATTTAAGAATGATAAATATAACATACAAAGCATTCCCTGTTTTTTCTTAGAGAAGCACAAGAAGTGCACTTGTAAATATTATACAAACTTAACGGAACCTTTCTGAACCCGTCTAGATTATTGAAAAACTAAGAAACTAGGAAGAAACTCCTGTATACTGCAGCTCTAGAGAGGGGTGGGTGGGGGCGGGGAAGCTATCATTTCAGAACAAAACGTGATCATAACCTTTGCAGTGCTACAACAATAATATTCAATTCCTTTCTTTTTGCACTCTCAAAGCAAACACAAAAAAGGCACCCACCTTGCCCCTGCCCTGATCTCCTGTGTCCCCCAACATTACGAAAAATTTCCAGTAAGGAAAAATGAAACATTTCACAATGAAAAATAACCCTTCTGCACATAATTATGGGTGGGGGGGTTGTGTTTGGTTTTGATTTTTTGTTTGGTTGTGTAGTGGGTTTCTGCGTCTAGGTTTTGGTAGTGGAGGAAGCTATAGTAGTGCCTTCTGTTAGAAGCTGCCAGAAGCTTCCCCTGTCTGATGGAGCCAATGCCAGCCGGCTCCAGGAGGGGCTTCCTGCTGCTGGCCAAGGTCAAGCCAATTGGGGGTGATAGTAATGCCTCTGTGATAACACATTTAAGAACAGAAAGTTATTGTGCAGAGGAAAATTCCAGCCAGGGAAGGGAGGAGTGAGAACATGTAGACACCAAGGTCAGTGCAGAAGGAGGGGCAGGAGGTGCTCCAGGCTCCAGAGCTGAGGCCCCTGCAGCCCGTGGTGCAGACCATGGTGGAGCAGCTGTGCCCCTGCAGCCCATGGAGGAACATCGGGGTGCAGTGACCCACCTGCAGCCCATGGAGGAGCCCAAGCTGGAGCAGGTGTATATCTGAAAGAGGCTGTGACGCCATGGGAGGCTCAAGATGGAGCAGGGTCCTACTGGAGACCTGCAGCCTGTGGAGGGAGGAGGCCATGCTGGAGCAGGTTTTTCCCAGGTAGGACTTATGGCCCTGTGGGGGACCCTTGTTGGTACAGCTCATGAAGGACTGCACCCCATGGAGAAGTGAGCCATGGGACAGCAGTTTTGTGAAGAACTATTGCCTGTGGGATGGACTCACACTGGAGAGGTTTGTGGAGGACCATTTCTCATGGGAGGGACTCCATGGGAGCAGGTGAAGGACTCCTCTTCCTGAGCAGTGGCAGAAACAACAACGGACCATAACCCTCATTCCCTGCCTCCCTGCACTGCTGGGGTGGGGGGGGAGATGGAATTTGGAAAGAAGGAGGGGTGTGAGGAAGGTGTTTTTAAGATTATTTTATTTCTCACTCTTTTGCTCTGATCCTGTTAGTAATAAATTTAAGCACTATCCCCATTTTGAGTGTGTTCTGCCCATGGTGGTGATCAGTAAGTGACCTCTCCCAGCTCTATCTCAACTCGTGAATCCTTCGCTGTTTCTTTTTATCTCTCCTCTGTCCAGTTGCAGAGGGGAGTGAGGGAGCAGCTTTAGTGGATACCTGGCATCCAGTGAGGGTCAACCCAATACAGGCGGGTTTTGGCTTAGTTTGGTTTGGGTTTTTTATTCTTCCAACACAAGAATAACAAGTAAAGTAATATAGTACACAGTAAAGTAGTATAGAAATGTTGAGGATCAGACTTACAGGAAAACATCTATCTATACATTACTGATATAATAAATATAACCTAGTCAAAATATATAAACACTGAAGCAATTAGAAAATACATATTAGAGATGATGAATGAATCTCACAGGAAGTCAAGTATGATGATGCTCATTGTCGTAATTTGACTCATGCACTACACTATAAAAATAGTGTTGTAATTATGTTATTTATATCCTTCTGAAGCCTTTGAAATTGCCACTCATATGATAGAAACACAGGACAATGAAGAAAATATTAGTTCAAAAACCTAAGTATATGGGTCATTACATTTTACTATTTTTTTTCTGTAACTGATATTCTAATCTTGACTCAGTATCATATCTTGCCTCCATCCATGCCTCCCTCTGAAAGTCATAGTACTTGATCTTAGTCTGTATAGAGAATTGTCAGAAAAAAAAAATTGACTGCAACAGAAATGGCCACACTCAAAGAAATAAACAATTAAAACAGGAAGAAAAATTATGTGTAATACAGCTACATAATTACATGTACATATGGTCCTCGAGACAGCTGCATAAACACAATGGAAGCATAAGGGTTTGTAGTGTTGATGAAATTGCATTCCTGTGTCCATTTGAATGGTAGCTGAAGTGGCAATTTTAAGTCCAGCACCTGCAAACTATTTTCGTACACTACACATAAGAAATAATGATCAAGAGATGTTTGTATCAGGATATACAGCTAAGAATTGGGGGATATGAATTTGCATGTAGGGAGAAAAGAAGAGAAAGTAAGAGAAGAAAATGTATATCATCACACATATAGTTTTTCAATATTTGGGTAATGAATTTAATATCTCTCAGTGCCCACCATTTTAGAAATACTTGTAGTTTGATAGACAACTTGATATCAAATACAGAAGGTTTCTCTATTTAATATTCCATTGCTAATACTTGCTTTGCTTTTTAAAGGTCATTAATGTTTTTGACTACATTAATTTGAAAGCTGCCTGAATAACACAGAAAATTAATGTAAAATGAACATCTGTGTAAGTTGACAACACACAAAATTGTTGTGGTCTTCAGAGATGACTCTTCCTGGCTGTTTTCCCCATTGATCAGTTCAGTGTATCAGGAGAAAAGAGCCCAAATAGAAATTCACAATTATTTTTTATGTTCTAGGAAATAGAAAAATTTTGGCCATTTTTCCTTCACTTTTATCAGTGGCATCCAGCAACCAGACAGCTTCCTGGAGAAAACTAGGGACTGCTAAGATTAGAAAAGCAAGTTGGTTCATTCTTTTTGTACTTATGCTAAGTATAAGAAACAAACAGTATGGTGTGATAACAAATGTCATAATAAATTTTATGAATCTAGTCTAGCATTTGCAACTCTTTAAGAAGCTAAGCATTGAAGAATTCTCTCTTTATTTTGAATTTGGCCCAGTGATAAAAACTTCATCCACAGACATAACTCTTTAAAGAAAAAATTAGACGACCTTGTAAGACCATCAAAACCAAGATGCTCTCATAAGATCATCTAGTGATATTGCTGGTCTTCAAGACAAAAGCAGAGAATTGCTTTAAAGAAACAAGGTTAAATGTAAAACCTATGTGTACAAAGCTCCTAGGGAAAGAACTTTTTAATGGAATCCCAAGGTGCAAGTCTGGGCATTTCCCTTAACATACATTTAAGGAATATTAGGAAGACAGCGTATACTTTAAACTCACATAACTTCATAGTTGTGCTGGTTATAGTACATGGATTTATGATCTTGTAAAAGTCTAGCTACTTAAAAGTGCCATATGTTTTAAGAAAATAATATAACATAGTACTGCACATAATTGTGTGGTTAATTGTTATCCTATGGTAGAGAGGACAACCTATGTACATACTATTATATTTAGGGTCAGTTAGACAGGTGAGTCTAGACTGACATGTACTCCATGTGTAACAATCAGAAATATTCCCTTAGCATTTATTTTGTGATCTGTTAAAGTAATGCATTTGTTCTTTGTTTCACCCTTCTTGGTTTTGTTTTTGTTTTTTATTTTCTTGTTAATTTTTTAAGTGTATATGACCATTTACTAATGAAGACTGGATGGTCAGCTTTTATAGGCAGACTACCACATTGCTTTTGGGATTTTATACTTACAAGGAGTTGAAGGTCCTTCATAAAAACAAAAGATAGCATCATCTGTCATCACTTGGTATCTGTTCATAAACCAGGATTATGTTCTTATTATGCTTCTACATTCTAATTATGATCTTATGATTTCTTTAAAAATAAAGCTCTTTTATTCCAAACTCTTATAACGTAAGAACCATGAGTTACCTGAGTAATGTACTGACAAAAAAAAAGTGTAAGCAAATCTCCTGAGAGTGACATAGCAAGTGTTTGCATTTGGCACAAACCATTGCTCTTGTATACTTGAAAATAATATAAAGTCATTCACATATGTTAGATAAAATATTAAAGAGTATTGAGGTGTATGAGTGCATTATTATTTGCATCTTGGTACTTTGCTTCCCAACAGTTAATTGTGATGAGGAGGCATCATTTAGAACTTGATATGCAATTTAATAACTCTATTCAAATACAAGAGTGCTAGAAACATATTTGTCAGCAGCTGTTTCCTGACTCTTATGCACACATTTTATATGAAGACTGATGTTAAATTCCCCACAGAAATTAAACTTTACTGTGAATTTAGCTATACCAAAATGTAACAGTCTTGAAGGGCTTCAGAGAAAGCACCTTAAGTGCTTCGGAAGCCAATCTGGAAGCCATTTGGAAGCCAATCCTGTCAGACAAATTCCATGAAAACCCATGTCTGGCAACTGAGTAATAATAAAAACAGATCATAAATAGAACTGATAGGCACTGTATGCTTTCAAAAAACTATGTGAGACAGGAATTACAAGAGAGATACAATAAAGACACATCAACCAACCCCAGCTGCTACTTCAGTACTGCAAACAAAGAAAAGCCTCTTTCTCCAGTGCAAGGAGATATCCAAAGCACAGAACAGTTGAATAAACTGATCTTTTATCATAGGCAAGTTCTTGGTAAGACCAGAGATTTAAGAATTATAAACTGCTGTGAGTGATTACTGTTGCCTTTCAAGCTGACAAATAAAAAAGGAATTCTTTGTTAGCATCAGCAAAATGTTTATATCCACTGATTTTGAATGTTGAACTAAGAAATGTCACTATTTCTCCCTTAAAATTGCCATTTTATCTCTTTGGCTGATATAAGCATATAAAGATAAAATACTTCTAGAAGTATTTGGCTTCTGTGATCATTACCCTCTGTGTATTAAATTGAATATTTTTTAATCTGAAATTCTTTTCAGATTAATTAAACCTAACATCTCAAAATTTTCTTAATGTTTCTCAAATTACACCTTAGAAACAGTAATTGAATAGTCGTGTGAAAATCATTGTAGGAAAAAAAGTGTCATATATTATCCATGTATCCACATGGATGGTAATCTTCAATGATGAACAATTTGAAGAACTAAAGCTTAAACGTACTGTGAGAAAACCAAAGCACATCAGAGAGTTTCAGAGCAGTTCATTTCAAGACACACTTGGTCATCTCTTACAGATCTTATTGTTTAAATGCATTTCTTTTGAGCTGGCATTAAAATAAAATTCAACTGAACAAATTTATTATTATTTATTATTATTTATTATTATTTATTATTATTTATTATTATTATTATTATTTATTATTTATTATTATTTATTAATTACAATAATGTATTACCAGGATAACAAAATGGGCATACAGAAGTAAGTAAAGTAACACACATTAAAACCACAAATCAAACTCCCTTACATTTAAAACAGAAATTATTATTGTTCAAAGCTAGCAAAAAGGTCGATATTGTTATTTGTTCAGAGCTACCATCAAGGCTCTAAATTTCATTGTCTATAGCTTCCTGAACTTCTCTCTGAATTTGGTAAGTTGCAGAGCTCACTGCCTCAAGAGACAAATTTCTATTGCCTCAGTTCAGAAAGCATTTCAAACATTTTTCAGCATGGGAAAATCTTGAGTTTAAACATTTACCTAAAGCTATACATTTGCTTAAATACCACCCTGAATAGGGACATATATTCAATTTCTCCACAAACTAGGAGTAACTCTAACTTGAATCCTGTGCTAATAAAAAAAATCCAGCTCTTGTTTTTCAGTCATCCACAGAACTAACAGCCTTTGGTTTGCTAAGGTTAGGCAAGAGATGTTCTGTGAGCTACAAGCATTGGCCAACTGCAACTGGCTTGCTCTGCTGTGAGTTCTGCCGCAGATCACAGAACATCCTCCCTCTGTATTATGGAGAATAATGAGTAAAATCCCAGGGGTTTTTTACCTATCAATTTTTTTTACCTATATCTCCTGAAAGCGATTTAGGAGAATGTAGGGATCTGGTGATAACATGAGAACACAAATGAGCCTTAGGAAACTACGATAATAACTATATATCTGATAATAACTAATTGTAAAGTATCATTTTAGTAAACAGCATTAACTTGTTCCTTCTAGGCCTAGAAAGTTATTCAAAAGTCTTGCCATATAGAGTATACTAAACTTATAAAACTGAAAAAAGGCTTATTTTTACATAGCAAATACATTAAGCGAACACTAGTAGCTATGGAAACTGAAACAAGGCATAAATTTTCCTCAGAAAATAAGAAATCAAATTTACATTGCCAGATTAATTCTAAGAGTTAAAGGGTATCAAAGCATAACGCATGAATGGTTCAAAACCTTATCCACAAGAATTATTGTGGTTTTATTCCTGTGAGATCTGTATTCCTTTCAAACTGCAACTAATTATAAATTGGTTGATACACCAATACTCTTAGGCTGTGTTAACATTTTGAATTTGTTTGCCCACCTTACCTTCTTTAATGCAAGTCCAGCTACTTCTAAAGAAACAAGTTTTGTCAACACTACAGTTGTAAGCTATTTTGTAATAAAGGCTATTCTATGCACATTAATAATACTGACAAGAACAGATGGCAATTATCGCTTTTAACTATTATTTTTTTTTCTGTTGGTATTAATTACTTGTGCTTAATTTCTGTTGTTATGTCCAGTAGGCACTGAGGTAAGATGCTAAAAATCTGCCCAAATACTTTCATCCCATTGACAGCAGCAGAATTCTTATTAAAATTGAAACATTACTGTCATTTTAATGAACTCATTAGGGATGCATAAAATTTCATCATTATCGATAGCTATTTTAACGCTTTTCTAATATTAAAGTGCTTTATAAAGTGAGCAGCGTTCTTGCTAAATGTATAGTTAAAACATCATCTGCTGTATTTAAAAACTAGAAACATCCATAAAATTAATTAAAATATCAGTCATACGAATCACTGGAAAATTCTCTACAGTTGCTTAGCGTGCTGAAAAATCTCTGGATTAAATCTCTTTGGGTTAAATTCCTGTTCACTGATTGTCTAGGAATAGTACTCTTTCTATTGTGTCTCTGGCAGAATGCTCATGTCCGAGTTAGGCAGCTAGGTGGTTCTCTTCTGCAGCAAGGGAAGATTAAAATTCCTAAACAATGTGGTCTGTAATAGCCAACACTCTTAGCAGACAGCTGCTTAACTTTTGTCAAACGGTGACACCAAAACCAGTCTTAAACAAACATCCTCCAGGGTTTCTCTACAGGAGCATGTCTGCTTTCAGTCAAGCTTCATTGCCACAAGCTGTTTCAGTTCATAGTTTTCAAGCATTCAACCAATGATCTGAAGACATGTTAGGGATATTGTAGACTTCAGAGCTATTCATTCCCAAACCTCAATAGTAACATAGAGCTTCAGTAGTGTGAAAGAAGACCCTATTTGGATCTTTCTAAAGATAGATAAAAAGATACAATGTTGATAAAATTTCTTCTGACGTTGAACAAAATGTGTTTCTGGAAGCATAGGGGAAATAATTTCCCTAGACCAGCAGGCTAAATATGTGGGCAGGACAAAGAACTCAGGATATTCCAGTCACAATCAGATATGGCTTGATACACCAGTGAAAACACTGGCTCCAGCCGCCTTGTATTTGGATTTTTAATAGTTCAGGCTAGGGTGCAGACCAAACACATATGAAACTTGTTGAAATCCCACCTATTTGGAAAATCCATTACAAAGAAACCAATTTCAGTGCTTACTGTGAAAGGGGTAGACAGGAATCCAGTTCTCTTTGAACATTTCAAGCATTAGTTTCAGCGGATTTTGAAACAATGTTCTTTGGTTCCTTTATGTAGAAGCTCACCAACTTTAGTGTAACCCTTATTGTATCAGAGAGGAATTTATAGAGCACAATTGTAATCTCATGGCTGGTGATCATCTTGGAAATGGAGTCACAATTTCAATGGCTTTGGTGAAAGTGTGGTAACCTGATGAAGTACTCATTGGAACAATGATGGTTAGTTAAATATCTAGTTACTAAAATAAGATTTCTGCTTTACAAGGTATATACTTTAGCCTTTTGTTCACTCTTTATCTTTTTCTTAAACAAATCACCGATGGATGTTCCTAATCTAGCAAATATTTTTAATCTTATCTTGATGTGGGTATAGAATTTTTGCATTAGAGTCTTCTAATATGCTAATTCTGGTGCTAGTTTATTAACAACATTGAGTGTGTAAAAATTAAAACTACATTCTTAAGACTTGGTGAAAAGTTAAGATAAGACTGAAAAACAGGAATATTAATGATTTACCTCATAGAAAAAAAGGAGTTTTACGTAAATTTTTTTTAACAATATTGTTAAAATAATATAATAATATTATGTGGTGGGTTGACCCTACTGGATACCAGGTGCCCACCAAAGCAACTCTACCACTCCCCTCCTCAGCTGGACAAGGGAGAGAAAATATAATGAAAGTCTGATGAACCGAGATAAGAGTAGGGAGAGACAACTCAGCAGGCACTGTCATGGGCAAAACTTACTTGACTTAGGGAAATTGGTTTAATTTTTTATCAAGAAAAATCAGAATAGGGTAAGAAATAAAACCTAAATGTTAAAAAGCACCTTCTTTCCCACACCTCCTTTCTTCCCAGGCTAAACTTCACTCCCAAATTCTCTAACTTCTCCCTCCTCAGGGGCACAAATGGACAGGGAATGTGGGTTGCTGTCAGTTCATCCTGTGTTGTCTCTGATACTCCTTCCTCCCTAGAAGGAGGACTCCTCACACTCTTCTCCCGCTCCAGAATAGGGTCCCACCCATGGGAGACAGTCCTCCACAAACTTCTCAAATGTGATTCCTTCCCACAGGCTTCAGTCCTTCAGGAACTGCTCCAGTGTAGGTCCCTCCCATGGGGTACAGTCTTTTAGGAACTGACTGCTCCAGTGTGGGTCACGCAGGGAGTCACAAGCCCTGCCAGAAGCCTGCTCCAGAGTGAGCTCCTCTCTGCATGGATCCACAGGTTCTGCCAGGAGATTCCCATGGGGTCATAGCCTCCACTGCTCTGGCATAGGGTTATCCACGGGCTGCAGATGGATACCTGCTCTGTTGTGCACCTCCATGGGCTGCAGGGGAATGGCCTGTCTCACCATGGTCTTCACCACAGGCTGCAGGGGAATCTCTGCTCCAGCGCCTGGAGCACCTCCTTCCCCTCCTTCTACACTGAACTTCTTGTCTGCAGAACTGTTGCTTGCACATATTTTTACTCCTCTCTACAGTTGCAACTGTGCAGGTCTTTTTTCCCTTTCTTCACTCTGTTGTTGCAGAGGTGCTACCAATGTTGTTGATGGGCTCAGCCTCAGCCAGGAGCAGGTCCTTCTCAGAGCTGGTTGGCATTTGCTCCATTGAACAACGGAGAGGTTTCTGGCAGCTTCTTACAGAAGCCAAACTTAGAGACTCCCCTGCTACCAAATACTTACCATGCAAGCCCAATAAAATTATAGCTCACTGAAAATGCTTGGTGCCTTCTAACAAATAAAGATAAAGAACCCAAACTAAAACTTCGTAATCTTTAAAATTATTCCTGTCTCACAAGAAGGTATTTTTTTAAGCACAGAAACTCATTTTTATTCAGTGAGAATTCACAACAGGTGATACTGTTTATCATAAATGTTTCAGAAACAAGTTTAACAACCTGAATAAACATCTTGACACTATATCGGCAAGAACTATTTTGGAGACTTCAAATTTAAAGTAAACCTATATATAAAAGAATCCTCATTACAAATATAGTAATTCCCTCCCTATTGCTTATATTGGGACTCAAAAATGATCATCTGTTTCAGCAGCTGTAGATGACTAGTTTGAACAGAAAATCAATCTTTTGAAAGGTGGAGCATACACCTGCACTTAGGAATTACAGAAATCAACTAACAGGTTATTCAACACAAGAAATTAGTGAGAATAAAGTATTTGCTTCAAGTGGAAACTGGTGAAAAAATTAGGTTTAAAGGCAAAAAGAATAAATATAAATAAACATATATATATATGTGTACATACATAAATATATTAAAAACCCAGCTAAAACTAAATGAGTTGTTTTTTACAGCATTTGCCTGTGGAAATTTCTTTCTTAAAATAAAATTTAAAATTATTCAAGCAAAAGGACTTCTATCACTGCAAACTATAACAGCCTAAATTATTGTTCTGCATCTAGATACATATCACATGCTTGTTTTTAATACTGTTCTTTATCTTGGAAAAAATCAGAAAACTTTAATTTCTCTCTTAACTATTTTATACAGATGCTGAGATCAGCAAATGATTCTTACAATATATTTTGATGCAAGATAACAAAGACAAATTCTTCGCCATGGTTGCTATGACTTTTGCCTTTGCTATGACTGCTGAGTTATTATCAAATTGCTGGTTTCCACCTGGTTAAATTGGTTGACTTCAAATTATTGTGTAGGATTCTAAATAAATATAAGAGAAGCTTGAACTGCCTGGTAAAGTAGCTTTGAAAACATTTTTTATAACGCAATCTAACATTCTTAAAATTTTGAGCTACTGGAATGACTTCATGAAATTATCTCCTTAAATCTTCTGGATTCAGAAGGTTTAAGAGACAGTACAGTGGGCTAGTCTATCAAGAAATTTTCTTGCACAGTGCAATTCTTCACTCGAAAGATTTAGTGTGATAGTGAAAATCAGTTTTAATAAGTTTCTCAAAATATAGCTAGTGTATAAAGCTAATTATTCTCATCCTATTAATGCTTCTCTTATTTGATTCAATGTGATTTCACGCTCTTTCTTGTGGCTCTCTGACACTGATTGAAAGGCTATGGAAGGGAAAGTAGACTAAGTGGTAAAGCTCTAACCTCTATTTCATATCTATTTCACAACAGCCATCACATGCTAAAATAAAAGGATGATAGCCAGAGCACCGCAAACAATTCAGTAAATGTTGTGCAAGTACTTGTGAATTCATCTTTTTAGATTGCAAGATCTTATCTTTTAAGAAAAAAAAAATATGTAGAAATAGAACTGTAAAATCAGAGCCTTCTGATTCATAAACTGAGAAAATATTGAGGTCACCTATTGTAACTTTTTCAAAAATTGAAAGATTTTTAATGCTTCCCAGTGAGTAGATATGATCTCCATATTAAAAGTTATTTGCTTTCAGCTTACCCTGGAGCTGAAGAGAAAAAGTTGCCTAATACATTGAAGGAAATTTACTGATACCCTAAATACTAAATTCACTAAGCAGCAACATATTTAAGGGAGAGAACAAAGGCAGCATGGGAGTCTATATTGTATCTAGTACAGGTTAGATATTTAGAAGTGATTGGTCTTAGCACATAAGCCAGAAGCAACAAGACCGTCACAAACACCTTGTAGTTCACTGGAGTTGGGAATTAAATGCCTATTATTTTATGAGACAGGGTTTGTATAAATAGCTTAAAATGCGACAAAAAAGTTGGCGCTGACATTTTATTTCAGAAGAACAATTCCTGGAGCACGCCATGTTGATTAACAGAGTATTATCTCTTTGCAGAGAATACAGAAATGGGCATTGGTCTGCATCACCTTTTTTCTTCCCATCCTTTTTTCCTCT
Organism: Corapipo altera; assembly: GCF_003945725.1. Taxonomy (NCBI): domain Eukaryota; kingdom Metazoa; phylum Chordata; class Aves; order Passeriformes; family Pipridae; genus Corapipo; species Corapipo altera. The sequence goes on from NW_020884876.1 coordinate 9,648,075, forward strand.
TCACTTATTAAATTGTATTTATCTTGATCCACACATTATTCTCACTTTTTCCCTCTCAATTCTCTTCCCCAAACTGCTGAAGTGAGTAGCTGGTGAGTTTTTAGTTGAAGGCCAGTTTTAATGCATCACAGCTTCACAACAGTAAAGCTTCACTTTTCAGCTTAAATTGGTCATTAACAGAAAAAAATTTAGGAAATTAACATATTATTTGAATAAACAGCAACAGCCAATAAACCCAGACATCCATTGGCTTGGTTGATTTGAGTGCTTCTTTCTGAAAGGACATTTTAAAAAAGATGGATGTACCCTGCCATTGGAGGGCCCACAGTGTTACTCTTCCCCATCCATAGCATCATGGAAGAACATTGCCGCAATCAGCAGCATGAGTTCCCTAATCATAAGGTTTGGCTTGAGAAATGCTATGCAGGTAGATGATGTGAACAATGATGGTCTCAACATTTCATTCATATTTGATAAAAAGACTAGTCTATTATTCTAAGAACCACATTTGTAGTCATAATCTCATTGCTATTAAATTGCTGTTTTCCATTCTGTGAAGTTACTTTATGTGTAAGTATTAATTACTTTACAAAATTGATGAAAACTACCCCAAAAGCAATTACAATGGAAAATATCTATGGCTACCTCAGAGTATAATTTTTTGTTTATCTTCAAATATCATAAAAAGTACCTAAAAATAGGCAAAATTGCACCTGAGGCTGTCTACCATTAAGCAGATGATCCAGAATTACAGCTTATACCATATGAATGTCCTTTGTCTCCTGATAATAAGGTTGCATTTCCATACTCTCAGTGTTGATCAGGTTGAATCAGTGAAATTAAGTAGTGATAAAAAAATGCTCAAAAAGAATAAACCAGACAAGATATATTAATTCTATTAACTGAATGAAAAATGAAGTTTTTCTTCAGGGATGGGGTTTTCTAAAAAGCTTAAATCTAACTAGTTTTTGCAAACACAGACCCTTTGAAATGCAATCTCTGGGAAGCATAGTCTCTAATTTCAGGGATGTGACTAGTAGTTAGTTTCCATAGTGCCAGTTGCTCTCCAGCTGCCTGCATTATTGCTTCCTGCCCTTACAGCTCTAGTGCAGATGACTACAGAAAGACACCAGAAGGGAACCATTGCCCAGAGAAACTCAGTGACACATAAAATCCCTAAGGAATGTTCCTCTTCAGCTTCACTAGGTTACAAGCTAACCGGAGTATTGAAACATTGGTGGAGAAACTGTCGCAAAGCATAGATAGATGATAAGATTTATAAGGCATAGAAGGAAGGTAGTGAGGTAAGAGATGAAGATGTATGACTGGAACTATGTTTCACAGTCTGACACTGCGTTGTCTGTGTAGTGTCAGACTGAACTAACAACACAGCAACAGATGCTGTTTAAAAAAGTTTTATTAATTATTATGAAAAATCTCATTATTTGTTTGGAATTTGCACAGCACATCAAGTGTAATATTACAGTTCAACATAGCAGAATGACCTTCCCTTAATTTTTCATGAATTTTATATAAAATATGTAAAATTTACACCTATCTGGCAGCAGTTAGTGGTGACCTGATATATCTCCGAATGACAGAAATATTATTAGAAATATTAATGTAAAGTTAGCCTAATGTTAAGTCTTGAACTTAAATCTTCAGTACTGCAGTTGAATTATTCCAACCTAAATTAAAATCTGCCATTCATAAAAAAAGCTGTTGAAACAGGAAAATATATAATGTAGCGCATGAAATATGGGAAAAAATTCTGAGGAAGTGTTGAAATAAACTATAAAGACTAAAGTTCTGGCACTGAGAAAGCTGGCTAGAGAAAATGCCTAAATATTTTATTTCAAATTGAAAAATTGTTTGCTAATAAAGGACAGGTATGGGGGGTGGCACTGTTCATTTTTTAAGTTAATACCATCCTAGAGAAGACTAGAGTAATTGCTGTAACATATATTAATTCATCATTGATATAGCCCTAGCAGTTTTAAGATAACCAGATCAATTTAATATATGATATACTAAGGTAAATATAATATTTCTTATGACTTATTACGTGTTGCTGTAGGATTGTTTTCTGGCCTTTGTATATATAACTGAAACACTGTCTTCCTGTAAGCTAATCAATTTAGAATGCTAAACTTTGTTCCTTGATAGTATACTTAGGTAATAATGATGATAATAAAAGGAAAAATTTTACTCAGAAAAATAAATTATAGAACAGCTACAAATATTTAGGAGATTAAATACATAAAAAAAGGTTGACAGTTTCTTCCTTACTAATATAGGCATTAGTTATTTAATAAATGGATAATCTGTACTTAAAAATGAACTTCAGTGTGTCTGGCCTGACATCACCACTTGAATACCAAAATGAATACGAGTGAGTCTTGAGCTGTTTTGTCCATTTTTTAATGAATTTTACCAACAATCCTATTTTGAATGCAGTTATACAACATGGATCAACTGTCCAGTGTGGACTACTGGATGAAATACATCATTTGCATTCGCATGTTCTACCAGTACTTGCTCCTACACGTTACATAAATATGAACTACATCAGCAACAGAGCACAAAGTTTCTGTTTCCTAAATTCTCTTTTCAAAACTCTTTTACGTAAACAATCTTTAGAAATATTAATCCAGTTGGAAAACATTTTGTATTAGCTATCGAACCAAGATATTTCTCCTACTATGTTTCAGTTTTGTACAACTAAATATTTTCCAATAAGACATTTAGAAAATCAGTTGTATGCAATAGAGTGAGGACTGAACTAACTTACAAGCAGAGCTCTCCCAAAGTAAACGGAAGGATTACTGAAGTACTTCTAGGCTAATTACAGGAATGTTATGGAACAGCAACATGATTTTCATGATACCTCAAAATTAAAGTCTTAGAAGCAGTTAGTGCAAAAAAAAAAAAAAGAGCACCATATGCTTCATACAGGTAGCATACCAAAACCAAGGAAAAGTACAAAAAAAAATCAACTGCTTTTTTTTAGTATAGGAGAAACAAAATTATTTGGTAAGTGTCACATTCCATTACTTTTTGTACTACATTAGCCTGGTTTGTTATATTTCCAGTTCTTTTTTTTAATTGATACTGCCCAATTGATACATTTCCAAGTTTGTTTAATAACACATAAAGTTTACACTCTTTTTAAATCTTTCATCAAAACACTGTTGTACTCACTGTGATAGATATAAACATAACAGATTCTACTCTAGTAAAGACTTATTAGAATATTACATTTGTGAAATCACATTTTGGGATTTTCTACTTAATTTTGTGTTGACAGTAGACAACTAACACATGAAGACTACATTGAAAATAAAATTCCCACAAAGAAGACAGTCAATTTTGATATTAAAATAATTTCATTTCACTGAGTAATATTGATGCACCACATAATCCAATTAAGATTCATTCACTATAAAAATGAAGAATGGAATACACAGTATTCTGAGAGATTATGCTCACTGTTGTTTTTGCAACGCTAAAGAACTTCAATATTAGTATTGTCCTAGGAAGCCATGTGCTAAGTCACCAAAATACCAAAGCTGAATTTTAAAACTTTTATTTAGTTTCATTTATATATTTCAGAAGTTTAGTTTAATTTGATTTATCTCAATGGACATTTAAATGTATAGATGGTGTATATTTTATATGATATTTTGGATAGGTCATGACAAACCAACCAAAACAATCCTTATGATGTTACCAAAACTAATTAAAGGTTAAAAATATTTTTTGGAAGAAATGTTTTATACCAGTGTTTTATACTAACATGATCTTTCTGAAATCAGAGGCATTAAACTGACAATAAAATCCATTTTTAAGCTTCTCATGTGCACAGCATTTTCCTCAGCCATAAAAACGACTCAAATGTTCAACTCAAGTCTTTTTAGTTTTTGGCTAAAGTTATGCACTAAAAAATGCAGCAACAGCAACATGAGATTTTTCTTCCTCTTTCTAGTCCTAGTTTATGCAATGACAATGGCAATTCCTTCTAACGACCATGAAGGAAGTGGTAAAAAGGTATGTTGCATAAAGGAAATGCCACACAGAATGTGTTTTAGATTCATTCATGCTTTTTATTCAATTGCACCCAAAATATCTACATCCTTGACAAAGGTATCTGTTATCAAGACTGTTACCATAATCCATGCTGGTTCCAAAGCATGTACTGTTTGCAGTAATTTCATACAGAAATATGAATTAGAAAAAAAAAAAATTACAAACAGAAATATTTTGACTGTGGTGAATATAATAGAAAAAATAATGAATTACGAGCATAAAGAAACTCACCTACTACTTCTTTTGCTTTAAATTGGATTACATTGGTTTACATGGGTTTGATTTCTTTAAAACAAACCAAACTAAACAAACAAACAAACCAACCCACAACCCCTCCACAACCCTTGAATGCTTATTTCAAATATTCAATTAAAACAAAACCACTAATTTGAGAATATGGTCTTGTAACTGTACACGTCAGCTAACAGTCATTCCCGTACGGTTTTCCTTCCATTCAAGGAGCTGTACAGTGTTTTATGCATTTCAGTCTATTGAGCCACCACCGTACAACTCTGTGAAAAGAACTCATTTATCCAGCATATATTATAGTTGGTTACTAGAGCAAAAAAGTCATACCAGTAACTTAAAAATCTTCAAGAGTACCCATAAGGCAGCTCAGGATATCTCAATTATTATCTTGCTAACCCTTAAACACATGGCATACAATAAAAGGAAACTTTCATTTGGTTTAACATTTCTTATTTCAAGACAGCTTTGCTTTTTCAGTAGATATGCTGAATTTTAATATAAAAGACATCAGAGAAAAAGAATCAAGTACTGATGGTAGAAGAAAAATTGTCCACAGCCGCCTGATAAGGTCAGAATGATAGCGCTCCTCTTATTTATGACTTTCACTCTGTAGCCTGCAGATATTTCCTAATGAAACTCTTATATAACAATAAAAATTTTCAAGCCGCCAAAAAGTGCAAGTGAAACAGAAATAAAATATAAACATGGTTAATGTAAACAATGAACGATGTACAAGCATCCACAGAAAAGCTAGCAAATATTACTTTAAGACAAACCCTGGGTAATAACAGTTCTGTATACTAAACAAGCATTTTCTTCTATGTTTTGAAACACTAGACATTCTTATTTCAAAGATACTTTGTCCACAAGGATATCAAACATAAATTTTTCATGGCTCAAAAGATCAGCTCAGAAGCAATTCAAATGTCTAGAATGTGTTTCTTTGCTTTATCAACTGCCTATGACAGGTTTGATATTCCTCAAAGTCTTCCCTATTCAAAATTCTTTGGCAAACAATTAATTTAAATCAATCTCATATGTGTACTACTTTTTGCGATGATCAATGTATTTACTATTCAAAAGTTTCTGTTTCAACATTTATATCGTTCTCCAATTTGTTGTTGTTTTCTAAACAAGATTCACAAGTTCATGAAGGGCAAAATCAAATGAAGAGTCTTAGAGCATTTTCAACTTGATTTTAATTCCAATTTTATCTAACTGGATAACCTTTGTAGAAATAAGCTTCTTTTCCAAAAGGGACAGGCTGATAACTAATATGTCCCAGTCATGGAGTCCAGTATGATGTTTTCTATGTCAAATAGGCATGCTGATCAAGGATCTAAATTTCGCTCATATTCATAATTTAATACACATCTGACATAGGAAAAAACATCTTTCCCAAGAAAGTCCAATCCCAGTGGACTAAGATTAAAGGAAATTACTTTAGGATTGCATTTAATATTTTTATTTATTGCAGTTTTTACTTTTTGTTCTTAACATTCATTTCAAATGCACTGAAATTTATATTATTTAAGGGTTTACAAAAGAACCAAAACCGCAGGTAAAGTGTGCATCAAGTTTATGCTAACAGTCACCTCTTCTTTGGAAGGGAAAAAACCCCCAATTTTTATGCAGCATTTCCCTTTTTTCTGATATGAAATAAGCCTTTTGTCAATATGAAATTACTTATTTTCACAGTAAAAAGTACTGAAAGCAGTAATTTATCTTGCCAAAAACATATCTGAAAACATATTAAAGATGTTCAGTAATTTCTGTTAAAATATTTAGATATTTTAGCTGAGTCCCCACAAGTCATAGATGAAAACATTATTGAGTTTGAAAATATTCTGCTTCATAGAAAACTGGTGTCACAAACTACCAGGCCAGAGCAATCAGGGCAAGTTTTGACTTGTACTCTCAGTCTTTAACAGAATTCAAAAACTAATTACATAGGGACTGCTTTTATAAAGAGAAGTGACATCTTTTAATGACAGTTTTTAATTTTCCAGCTTTTACTGTAATAATAACAGTAAATCTTTCAGCTACAATTAACTTCCACCTTTCCATATTAGAGAAGTATTAGAACAAAGCTTTGAAATTAGTGGAACAGAACATGCAGGTATTTTCAAACTAGTAGTGCAAGAAAAACCTTCCATTTCAGCTTTATTCCCAACCTGACAATTATGAATTATTTCCTACATGAGTTCTTGCTAATTATTAGCTGATTTCAAAGCAGTAGAACAAAACCTCAGCTGTGTAAACCATTATGAATCTATTTGTGTCTGTAAAGGTGTACGGATATAAGCGTCAGAGCAGTTGTTCAGTATTAGCACTGGTTTTGACTTAACACCTCCATATTAATCTAGTATAATAAAAAATAGTGAGGATACAGATAAGTGGTAGGGTCAGAAGAAATAAATAAAAACTGGTATGCTTTCAAGGAATCACATGCAGCTTGAATCACAGATGAAAAAAATGGGCATCAGATGCTGCAAAAAGACAAGTGGCACTCAGAAGGTATAGCAGTTACTTAGTACACAAGCTATTCAGAATAAAACATATTTGCTTATGGTTTTTATAGAATAGCAGTGACAGAATGCAAAATTATGAACTATGTTTTATTAATGGCAAAGAAATTTAACATTAAAAATGTATCCATCTGGCTACAGAAAGAATGCTGAGTCTGTGTTCTGAATATTGTCAGGTCATACAGCAATCTGGCTCCCGGGAAAAACGTCAGGGGTTCCTAAGGATGCTCAGTTCCAAGTTAGGTATTGTTCTCGTCTACAGAGGAGAACTGAGTACTCAAATGAGATTTATGACAGGATATGTTGTGGTTGCATTTTCTGCTTTCCATAGTTAAAGAAAGAGGTCAGATCACTTAGATAAAGGAGCTCTTAACAAAGGAAAGAATAAAAAAAAGTATACATAACACATATACAATGTTAACATACATTTTTCTACATGTAATTATATTTAAAATATGTGCATCTGTATGTAAATATTTGTAAACATACTCATATATAGTGTATATGAGTATACATATGTATACATACATAGAAAATAATCAGTACACTATTGTTGTCAAAAGCAGGGTTAAGCAATATGATTCCTGAAATATTAGTCTTAGGGAAACAATGTAAGTCATTCACTGTGATTTTGAAATTGGTGAAGGTAAAGGTTTGGAAAAGCACTGGGGATTAAAATTAGTAGAACATTATTGAAATGACTATTAGATAATAAAGTTTCCCCAGCAAAAGAAAATTATGGTGGTATCTAAAACCAAACTAATCCTCAGTGTAGAAAAAAGGTAAAACAAGAATTATTTGAATATGTTCTTCAACTAATTTCAGGGCTTATATCAGTCAGCCAAAGTTTTCAATAAATTCCTCTACCACGTTTTGAGGAAAAAAACCCCAAATATCTTTGTCTAAACCTTCTTCACTAAAGCTCTTCTAGGTTAAACAGTTTGGGATCTGTATTTTTGCAGTGCAGGCATACCCCTAGTTGTTTGGGAGCAACAAACAGATGGTTTGAAAGAGAGATTTATTAAGTCTGTAAGACCTAAATTAATTTTATGTAGAGATTAGAGTCTAACAAGGTAATTTGGGATTGTCCTTCTGGCAGGTGTTCATTGCTAGTACTTTTCCCACAGAAACCAGTTCCTTAATAACCTAGAATTACAAATGGAGGAAAGGGAAAGCTCTGAAGAAAGCTGGGAATACTTTGTCAGTTTTCTACTCATTGATAGTGAAGAAGACTCCCTTTGCTAATATTCACTTAAGTTTTACATGAGAGGGGAATGTTTACAAGTTTGTCATTATTTTTTTTTTTTGTTTTATACATCTTCCACAAATGAGATGTAGTGCTCTGGAGCCCTATTAATAAGCTGGGGTATGATGGGAGGCCAGGTAAAAGCTCAGCCTTACACTAAAATGATCGGAGAAAGAACAGGTCACTTACACTGCTTTAGTAACTCAATACAACTCCAAAATGTATTAAAATTTTCAGAGAGTTAAGTCCATGTGCTCCTCTTTTGTTTTAATTTCACACTATCATAAAGAAGTGCCTTATGGTAGAGCAACATCAGTTTCACAGAAAGTATTAAAAAAAAGTTTCAGTTTGCCACCTTTATGTCTTAGGGTGTGAGAAATGAAGGCAGATTGTATTTTTTTTTCCTAAAGCTGTTAATTATTAGGAGTTTCTCGTCTCAGCAAACTAGAAGCTTTAAAAAGTGTTTTATAAATTCTGCAACAGAAACAACAACTGATACTTTCAAAAGGAGTAGATACTGCTATTTTTGGGGTCTGATATCTTTTAAAAATATTATCCATTCTTTTTGATTGAGTACATTATAAAAAAACATAAAACTCTATTTTCATATAGCTATTATGCATTTAGCAAATACAACTGTTGTTTACATATTTTGTGTTTAGTTCTTGTGGTGGAAACACTGTTGTCTAAAGCAGGTATACAGTACTGATTTACCAAGGCTTAAGCATTATCTTTGTACTTGGTAGATACAGAGATATCAACAACAGTAAAATACAGGGATATGAGGTTGATTTAATGTTCCAGCTAAACTAAATGTGAGAAATATGTGTGTCAGTCATGAATAAAATTTAACTGATGTGCTATTTGGAATGTTAGATACTAAAGCTAGCAATAATTTTTGAAATATATATTTTACAATATATGTTTACCCCAGAAGTAAGTTTTCCAGCAAAGCAATTTCTCTCTCCAGTCAAAATTATGATGCTTCTTTAAATACTACATATTTTAAAATCTTTCAATGTTTTGGTATAACATGAATTATTGCATGAACATGTTGTCTTCTACAGTATGAAAAAGGCACAATCCTATATATTCCTATCTTTAATTTTTTTTTAGTGGCCAAGATTTTTGCATTATCTAGGGGATTGACTTTACGGGATCAGACATGGAATACTTTTTCAGAGCATTTATCAAAAATAACATATGAAAATGAGTCACACTTCCTTGTGAAGTGGACTGTGGGTTAATAACACCTCCAAATATTTGTTACCAAGACTGCAGGACAAGCTGGCTTGCAAATCCATATTTACATAAAGTCAGTCCAGTAAAGAAACATGTTTAGCATTCTGTAGAAAATCCATCTTTTCATATGAAAGCAGTTGATAAGATTAGTATTTTAAGAAGGAAGGTGTTTTAAAAGGATGATTGAAGAAATTGGATAGATTCAGATGGTTGAAAAGACTGAGAGGGAAGAGAGGGTTAGTGTGGTGAAGGTTAGAGGGGTAACAAAAAACTATTGAGAATGTCTGAAATAAAATTCTCTCCTGCAAGTTTTGCTCCCACTTTGACTCCTCAATTATCTTTACTTCAGCTTTATTCCAGACACAGGTGAAATGGTGGTGAGTAGATGATCAATTGCATATGTTGAGCTGAGGAACCATCAAGAGTCAAGAGAAATCTCATAAAATCTTCCCAGTATAAGAGGTTTAGTGGACTTCTTAGAGAGGATAGAAAACCTATTTGCTCCAAAAGTCCTTCCAAAGAACATGATTTAGGAGAGGAATATCAAACAATGGCAAGGACACCGATAGTTCAAGGGAAAATATTTTGCTTTTTTCCACCACCTAAGACGAGGGCAGCTAATAGGGGAATCTAACATGGTTGAAACAATATTACTCTTCTGAAGACTTAGAAAAAAGGGAAAACTGTAGAGAGTGGGAACTGTATTCTTAGTCTTAGGGTACACTACTGCCTGTTGAGTTTTTTTTAATATTTGCATAAAAATAATTAGTGAAGGCTGTTTTAAATACACTGATATATTAAATATAAGTGAAGAAAACAGTGTTGTGACATTATCTGAAGTTAACTGCAGTAGTAGAGCTTTTTAGATAATGTATCTAACTTTATAAAGTACAGGGAGAAGTCAGAACAGTAAAAATCTAAAATAAAGGCAATTTTCACAAAAGCTTCAATGCTATTATAATGTCAAGCAACAGTCATTGAGACTGGATAGTAGAGGATTGCAAGTTACATTAGGAGGAAAGGAATGTCGTTACTGACCTTAGGTCTATGTCCTTAAACAGGTGAAAGTAGTTTCATCCTCAAAAGAAAAGTATGTAATGTTAACATGTTTATTTATAGCAGTTAATGAGTTCTAAGGTCATGATTTAAATTCTGTGAATGAGAGGATAATAGAAATTTTTACTATACTTAAATGCTGTGCAAGCAGAGTACTATGTTCTTCTTAGAGTCTTAATCAAAACTGTATTAATAATAAAGCAATTTAATTTATCATGTCTCAAAAAATATAAAATTAAAAGATACTTTGATACATTTTATCTACATACATGTATGACTGGTCCATGCAGTAACAGTAGCATGAAATACCAGTGCTTTTTATTATTGAAACAAAAAATCTGCATCATTTTTAGGAAACAGAGCTTGGGAAGAAGGGACTTGCAGTCCAGCAGAAGAGCACCTTCCATTTCAGACTAAGGGGAGTTTTCCTGCAATCTCTTCTCTACTATGGAGTTCTGCTGTCATGGAGATTTTATGTAAGCACAAAGCCCAGCGTGATCACAACTTCCAGACTAGTCATGCTGCAATTTAAAAAAAAATAAATTAAAAAAAAATGGTGGCAGTAAGATGCAGAAATCCTCCATGTATTAGGGAAAGTTTCAGTATTCCACGAAGTGTAAGCCTTTTCTCAGGCTCTTGGATTCAGGTGTGTTCTCATGTCACTTTCCAGACAGTTTCACTCCTAATCTCTGATTTTTGGGAAAGAATCTCTGATCTTGTCAAAATTTTTAACATAAGCCAAACGGAAGAAAAATGCAAATTCAGGTGTTTGAACAGCAAATGTTGAACAGCAAATGTTTACAAACAGTGATGAAAGATCACACTTTTAAAACACTTTTGGATTAGGTATCTTTTGCTCTAGTATTTGGGCAACCTGTTAAATTCCTGACTCCCCCTCTCAAAGATTCTATCTTCCTGTACGTTTCTCATAGCCAACTCTTTCATATACTTTTTTTTGCTTCAATTGTGAGACTGTTAGATTCATGTAGTCTTCTCAAACCTTACTTCTTCCTTAGGGATCTAGAGGTAGTTCTGCACCTAACTGTGTATAATGATCTTCTAGGAAGTGTGGAAGGCTAGGTGCTATTTACTGTACTCAGCTATTAATGTTTCCTTGACTTGGTGAATAGCATGATTATTTTCTGTACACATTTTAGTATGGAGTATCTCTTTTCACATAAGGTTGTGAACTAAGTTGATACAAAATACTGAATATAAATATATAAATTGAATGAATTTTATTAATAAACCTTGTTACTCAGTCATGACAAGACAACTTTGGTCTGAAAATCCAACTATGCTGAAAAATATCCAAAACTTACTTTTGTGTCATACTTCAACCGACACTTCAACAGATGCATAAATCTATTTATAAGCTTCTGTAACTTGTGTAGAATTTAATATTGGGGCAAACCTTTGCCCATAATTAGAACTGTAGTTATAGTACAATCCTATTCTCTAAAATACTTCCTAAATTACTAATTTATTTCACTAATGATCTGACTAAAGTAAGTGAAATTCAGGAAAATTAAGAACAACACAATAGAATTTGCACAGATCAATACAGGTCAGATTACAAACTGTGTAGAGAAATTTTTCAAAAACATTGAAAGGCTACTTATCAAGTATCATAGAAAACCTAGTGAAATCTGACCAGAATGTGTTTGATAATGGACTGAAAAATAAGAGTGACAATGCATGCTTCTTAAAGGTGCTGTGGTAATTCTTCAATATTTTTTTCTTCAACTTCCTTTAAGATCCTCCACTACAATATTCTAGATCCTAGACTCACAAACATATTTTCTCTTGTATTCACTCACACAAATTCAAAAAGATAATTTCTTTAATATTATTTCATTGCTGTTATACAAAATATGGTGTACATAGAAATCTTTTACCTGTCTATAAGTAGGTAGAATCTGTTGCCAAGAAAATGGTGACCACCCTATCATAATGCTATATATTGTATACAATTAGAACACAAATTCATGTGAGAATGATGACATTAATCTAATTGTGCTAAGGAAGCAATAAAAATGATGAAGAGCTTTTTTAGAGAGTAATAAATGTGCATATTTCACCTCATATAATTAATTGAAAAACTGAACAAGGTATACATCAAATCCTTAGAATATCACTTTGGTATTTTACTTTTTATTTTATAATGCTGCATTTCAAGCATTGAGTACAATTCCAAAGTCATTCTCCACAGCACATCTTAAACAAAAAAACTTTTATATTTAGAATCAGTTCAGTCTAACAGACTGAATAAATCAGCACATTTTCACAAACTGCTTTGCAAATGAAACATTCCTTTGTGTCCCAAGACAGTGTAGAAACACACATAACTAAACTAATGATCAAGAAGCAAGAAACCAGAAGGAAGCAACATATTCTCTAATGCCTTTTACCTGCTGCAGATGTCAGTGTTATCATCAGCAGGCTCAGATGCCAGACTAGACACAAGTGATGGGCTCTGAATCAATACAGTGCCATATACGTCACAAAGAGATTGCAATTACTGACTTGGAAAGCACTCTCACAAAATTTCAATATTAGGTCAATATACTAAATGTCTCTATTTTGATCCATGTTGTATTAGCTCAAATGAAGAAATACATTTTTAAGCTTCTTCTCCAGATAAGTTACTAAGTATATGCAAAGATTATTATTAAAAAAAAATGCACAAGTCCAGGAAGAGCAAAAGCACACCTCAAGAGTGGTTCTTTACATTTGTATAAAATAACAATAAAAAAGAACCTAATCCTTTTCAATGAAGCACATGCTATTCTTTAAATTATATTTTTATTATTATATTATTAAATTATATTTTCGCACTTCTTTGTTATGGCAAGGTGAATATTGAAAATTTCATTTATTTTTTTACACACAAGGGCAGGTTGTATATATACTCTGACTCTTCAAAATTACAGTATACATATATTTATAAAAGGATATGTAGAGAGACATGAATATAGTCCATACACATATAAAAATATGTAACTATTACAAAGACATATTCTTTGAAAAGAAACGTAGTAGCAATAACATTAATTCCAGGACACAAACCCAACTAATTAGGGTTAATGGTATTTTGAATGGAAAACTCCATGGTGATTAAAATAATTCTTCTATTGACATACATTTAAATATTATGCACACTATTAAGAGAAATTTCTCTGTCTTTTTAAAACGTTTTTTCCCCCTTACCACTAACAGAGAAAGTTGTTTCAAAATGAGGAGATTTCAAGATTCAGCACTTTTTTTTTTAGTATGGAATTTTGCCAGTTTCCAAAGTCAAATATCTGCACACCCTTTGCCAGTTTGTCTTGTGTCACAGCCCTAGTTAATGGTGCTCTGCCAGCTTCACCAGCTGAGAAGCTGCATTGAACTTAATGTTACAGGTTTTCATGAATGAAAACAAGGTTCAAAACTGTGCCATTTCCCACTAAATGATCCTGACTGAGTAATGCTACCCGCTGAAGCCCCAACTCAACAAATACTTCACTGCAAACATAAGATTTGAATTTAGTTACTTTAAGTGCTTTACTGATTTAAGGCCAGAGTTTAAATTACCATGCCCGGAAACATTCTGATGTTCAAAAGAAGCTTCCCTTCCAAGTGACAGCTTTGCTACTCCTTCTCAGCTACTCAGTACAATAGCGGTCTCACAGGTTAGCTGTGAAAAGATGTCCTGTTATGCAATTCCTTCTTTGGGCAAAATCATCACAGATATCTGCAATTCGTATACGGCTGTGTTGCGAATTTATATCTTCAGCTGTCACAAAACATTCAGATATCATGTATGTCAGAAGAAAATTATTAATTGGTACTTCAGCAAACTGATCTGAATGACAACATATATTTGCATACAGTATTAGTCTCTAATGCATTTTTAAAATGCCTTCTGTGTCTATTCATCCCATTTTTAAATAAATTAGGAGGATGCTGCTTTGTGCAAGAATAGCTCTGTTTCTCACTTCAGTCAAACTTTTTGGCCATTCACACATGCCTGTAATAATTTGCTATTGGTTTTAGTAGTTTTGAAGGAATACATGGACCTTTATGAAGATGAAGAAGCAACTTCCTTCACCTCCTTTCAGCATGCTGCCAAGTAAAGGCTATGCTTGCTGCAAATGAGACTTCTGTCATCACTTTCCTGCTGATGCACATTGAATCTTTGCTATTTATAAAGCCAAAGTTGTTTTGTGAAAATTACTCAAAAGGAGAGTTTGGGTCTGATGGTAATATGATAGATAAATACACAAAGATAGCTTCCCTTGTTTATAGCCACAGAACTGAGTTGCAAGTTGGAATCTAACTATTTGCATCTATAAATAGTAGTTAGGAAAACATTAGATACCAAACATCTTTCTGCATACGTATTTCAACTCTTCACAGAAAACTTTTTATTTCAAAACATTGTGTTTTAAAAACTCTACAGAGAGCTCAGGAAGAATAAGTATAGATTAAACACTTGAAACATCTTGCTAAATTGATTTCTCTCAATCTTTAGAATTCATACTAAATACAAAATCCATCAAGTTTATTAATTTTATTTACGTTCAGAAAACTCATAGATAAACATGGGGTTTTGTCAGGGCAACACCCACTGCTCTAGTTAAATTTCATATAAGGAAATTAACTTAGCTTCTTTACTGTGTGAATATATATATATACCCACCAGGACAATGATAGTGTTAAAGAGCAGAAACTGCAAGTGTCAATTAAATGAGATAAAGCTAAAAAGATTACACCAAGGCTCTGAAATGCAAAGGTCTTAACTGCAGGATTTATTGTGGAATTTTCAGCACAAGTAAGACCAGATCCACAAAAAGACTCATGGATACAACTACTACATTGAAGAATTGCTGAATCAGCAATTCAATGTTTGCTTGCAATTTGTGCCCTGCAATTCTCTGGAAAACATGCTTTGTGCACTGCAGAATAAAAAAGTTGATCAAAAAAGTGCCCTAGGTAAACTTCTGAAGAGCTGTATTTTTCAGAAACACAATATTCATGAAACAATTAAAAAAAAAAGTCTCCACATTATTAGGAGAAATCTGGAATTTTATACATCTGTGTAAACCCAAGTCATTCATAACAGTAAGAAGCCTCCTATTTTCAGCAGCAGTATTACAAACTCCTTGAACAAAAGGCAATCATTGAAGTCGCAGTTTACAGAAAGATATGCAGTTCCACTTGTGAGATACAGAACGAAGGGATAAAAATAATAAACAATGTATGGATGAATGAATGGAGATACTCATGTTAGAAGATTATCTCAATCATAAATTTTCTTTATAAAGTTTATCTCTATATATTACTGCCAGAAATTTTATAGCAGTTCATCTCTAAAAGTATAAAGTGAAGAGGATCATAAAACCTCTTTATTTTTCCCTGAAACTCTATGCCTGACCTCTAACTGGGCAAAGAGTTACAAATCCCATTCTCATGCTAGTAAAGCAAGGGTTTATAAACAGAAAAAATTATAAAAGTGCATGTCAGTGCATGTCATGATTCTTTTTCATTTTTGTGTATTTGCAACAACAGTCGATGTTTACAAGATCATTTAAAAAAATCTGAAGAGAACTATTATGCACTGAGAACTATTAATGAACAATTAATTTGTCCTCCACCCAAAACTCCCCTTGACAAATCCAACCCCCTAAAAATACCTGTAAACAATATATGAGAAATTTCAAATAAGAAAATATGAGTAAATCAAATTTCCAACAACAAAAAAGGACAAATAATTTTGCAGATGTGTATTTTTAAACACAATCTCACTGTGAGCGAAAAACCCCAAAATGTTACCTTTGTCCAGAGCTAGTGAGGTGGTTTTTTGCATTTTGACTTTGGACTTCCTTGACTTACTATTATGTCTGAATTGACTGTGGAGAAAAATAGTCATCCAGTTTATATTTTCCAATAATATGTCTGCTGTGTTGTTGGTTTGTACACAGAATTTAGAAAAGCAGAATCCAATAGACCTAGCAAAGAGAAAGTGTAAAACTCCATAAGAACGTCTGCTTTCTCGTATTGTTTTTCTTAAAACATGTACCTCTATTCAATGTAAGACCATTACTGAAAATCAAAGTACATTTTTTTTTTTTTGGTCTTAACAATTGTCAACTGTATCTTGAATCAATGTCCTGAAACTGATGCATAACTATGATTCTCAGCAAGGACTTACAAAAAGTGTTTAACATCATAAGACTTTGGACATGATCCATTTTTTTTGTTCTCACAACTTGTTAGTTTTGCACTTTGTTAAATATTTACCACATAGGGAGGAATGAATTACTGTAAAGAAAGCAGTATGCTTAAGAAAAAGCTAAAAATCAAAGTGAAAAGACAAAGCCCTTAGTGGGCATCAGTCATTTAAATTTCAATAAATGAAAGTACCTATATGTCCACATTTTCTAAGACAAGGAACATATCTTATGTAAATTTAGAACATTCAGGTGCTTCTGAGAATGCTTCTGTAGTATTTGCATCCATTTTTCCAGGGTGCATAGTCATCAACAACTCATACAGAAATTTAAAGTATATTGCTACTGTACACAAAAAAATTTGTAGACAAAGACAAAAAAATAGGAACTATACTGTTTTTGCATAAGACAATAATTTATTGAACTACTCACAGTGAAAAAACCACATTAAAGACAGAAATTAAGGGATCTCAGAGATGACTTCATAAGAGTATTAATAGATGACAAGATGGATATTGGCAATACACAATCATCAGTCTTGGTAAGACAATCTGATAAAAAGTATCAGTGAGCTGCAAGGACAGAAGTGCTCTGGAGTTGAGGATTGTGCCAAGGGAGAAAGGCGAGCTTTCCTTCGTGAAAGCCCTACAAGGGCTGCCTCCAAGGAGCATGAGTGACTAGGAGTGTGGGGCAGCAGCTTGTGCTGGCAGGGAGAGCAGGAAGGGCAATGAGGTGCTACCACTTCACTCATTGGTGGTCATCACCCTTGCCGAGAGAGCTCAAGTATGGTGTCCACTCGGATAAAAGTTCCTTCCTCTGCACACACCAGAAAGGATGTGACAGCCAGACAGAACACCCATGGAAGCATGCAGTGGTCCAGGTCTCAGGCTGTAGGGAGTGCCAGAGCTTGGTGCTGCTTTCAGAGGGCATCAGGGACAACAGCTGTGTGAAGTGCGACCAGGTCAATGATCTGCTCAGCCTAGTGGCAGAGCTGAGACATGAAGTGGAAAGATTAAGAAGTACTGGAGACTCTGAGGAAGAGATTTACTGGTGGAACCAGGCTTACGACCTCCTCAATTAAGTAAAAAAAAAGGGTAGTAGTTATTGGTGACTCCCCTTGGAGAGGCCAGATATGCTCACTGGACCCAACACACAGGGACATGTGTTGCCTTCCTGGGGCCTGGGTAAGGGACATCATGAAGAAACTTCCCAGCTGGGGACATCCCACTGATTATTACCCTCCACTGATTTTCCAGGTAGGAAGCAATGAGGTCCCAACAAGAAGGCTGTGAACAATGAACAAGGACCTCAGTGCCCTGGGTCAACTGGTCAAGGGATCTGGAACACAAGTTGTATTCTCTTCTGTCCTGCCAGTTGCAGGGAATGATGGGGCAAAAAAACAGATGAACATCTGGCTTTGAGACTGGTGTTGCCAGCAGAACTTTGTTTTTTTTGATAATTGGTCAGTTTATACAACTCTCAGTCTGCTGGCAACAAATAGGGTCCACCTGTCTCTAATGGGAAAAGGGATCTTAGATCAGGAATTATCAGGGCTCCTTGAAAGTGCTTTAAACTAGATTGGAAGTGGGAAGGGACAAAACCAGGCTTGCCAGTGATAAGCAATAGGATGGCACACCAAAGCAGTGAGATCTCTCAATCTGCTCCATGGGATGTTGGCTACAAAGAACCACAACTGAAATGTTTCTATACTAACGCAGGCAGCATGAGGAACAAACAAGAGGAACTTGAAGCTTTGGCCCAGAGATATGACATCACTGGCATAAGTGAAACCTGGCGGGATGAGTGTGTGATACGAGTACTGTGCTGGATGGTTATAGGCCCTTCAGAAGGGATAGGTGAGACAGGCAGGTGAGACGGGGAGTGCCATTGAATGTAATGGAAGGGCCGGAATTTATGGAGATGACAGTTGGCAATGGCAGAGTTGAGTCTCTGGGTAAGGATGTACATACAAACTGCGGAACGAGAGGCTGGAGAGCAGTGCCATGGAAACAGGAACCTGAGGGTCCTGGCTGACAGCAAGTTGGAGGAGGTGATTGGCCCACTCCACTCAAGTACTGTGTGCAGTTTTGGATGCCACAACATAAGAAGGGTATAAAGCTATTAGAGACCATCCAAAGGAGGACTATGAAGACGGTGAAGGATCTAGAGGGGAAGCCATACGAGGACTGGCTGAGGTCACTTGGCTTGTTCAGCCTGGAGAACAGGAGACTGAGGGGAAACCTCAATGCAGTCTACAACTTTCTCACAAGAGGAAGCATAAGAGTAGGTACTGATCTCTTCTCTCTGGTGACCAGTCACAGTACCCAAGGGAACAGTATGAAGCTGTGTCATGGGAGGTTTAGGTTAGATATTAAGAAAAGGCTCTTCACTCAGAGGGTGGCTGGGCACTGGAACAGGCTCCCCAGGGAAGTGGTCATAGCACCAAGCCTGACAGAATTCAAGAAGCATTTGGACAACGCTATCAGGCACACGGTGTGATTCTTGGGGCTGTCTTGTGCAGGGACAGGAATTGGACTTCAATGATCCTTGTGGGTCACTTTCAACTCAATATATTCTATGATTCTATGAAAACTGATGATTCATATTTCAATTTAGAACTAATAGATCTGATAAAGTGTCTGATAATGTCTGTAACAGAGTGCAGTGGATATGAGTATGATAGGAATCATCCTGACATATTTAAGGTATTTGAAATTTCATTATCAGATATTAAAGTAGCTTACACACAAGACAGAATCTAATTCTGCTCACAAACAATATTTCTGGACATAGATCATGTAAACACAATTATCAGTTTCTTATATCCCACACATGTCCAAATTTTTTGGTAACAAATAATTGTTTCAAGCTCTAAAGTGTATCACATTATGCCAGTGATGATTTGAAATCTTTCCTGAACACTTCAGTTAATGTCTCTTGAGTTTTACATTAGCCCTTTCAAGTTTCATAAAAACTTCAGTTACCCATTACAGGAGCAGTATCAGTGGGATAACACAGTTGCCATGGTTCCTGTGCAAAGTAGGGAGTCTGCCCCTTACTCTACTGGTCAGACAAATAGGACAGACTTCTGTATCTCTCTTCTAACCTCCAAAAAATTATACTAATGTCCCATTGTATTATAAACAAAAATAGAAAGGCAAATACATTTTTACAGTTAGTAAAATTCAAATAACACTGGATGTCATTTCTCAGTAAAAAAATTGAAGACAAAATGTGTAAGATGAATGGCAACTGAAGGTATAAAACTATTATTCTTCAAAGACTTAGGTGCAATTTCAGAAAAAAACCTTCTAGATTCAGAAAATAAGAGTATAGATATCAGGAATGGATTGAATAGCTTAAAAGTGTAAAATGAGAAATAAAAGCAAAAAGTGAATTTATGGGCAAAATTTCAAACTGGAAAAAGCAATATTCAACTCAAATCTGCATTGATGTTGACATACTCTGAGTACAAAGGTACTTTCAACTTATAAATGACATTATTTTAATTCCAGTAATATAAAGATATTTCAACTACTTTAAAAAGCTGGTAGATTAAGGATCTTAATATGAAATTCAGCAACACAAAATGTGTTTCTTCAGCAAAGTACATATATTTGTTTCCTGCCTTAGTTTTCGGTCTAGCTTTCATCACCTGTATACAGAATATAATAACACTGTTGACGCTGACTGGATGCCAGGTGCCCACCAAAGCTGCTTAGTCACTCCCCTCCTCAGCTGGACAGGGGAGAGAAAACATAACAAAAGGTTTGTGGATCAAGATAAGGACACAGAGAGATCAGCCAGCAATTACCAAAATGGGCAGAACAAACCTGACTCGAGAAAATTAATTTATTACCATTCAAATCAGAGTAGGATATTAAATAAAATCTAGTCTTAAAAGCACCTTCCTCCCACCTCTCTTTTCCCCCGACTCTTCGACTGTCAATTTTCTCCAACTCCTCCCTGCCAGTGGCACAAGAGGATGGGGAATGGGGGTTGCAGTCAGTTAATCACACACTGTCTGCCACTCCTTCCTCCTCAGGTAGAGGACTCCTCACTCTCTTCCCCTGCTACAGTGTAGGATCCCTCCCATGGGAGACAGTTCTCCATGAAGTTCTCTGACCTGAATGCTTCCCATGGGAGACAGTTCTTCATGAACTGCTCCAGCGTGGGTCCTCTATGGGGTCACAAGTCCCGCCAGCAAACCTGCTCCAGCATGGGCTCCTCTCTCCATGGATCCAAAGGTCCTGCATGAGCCTGCTCCAGCGCTGGCTTCTCATGGGGTCACATCCTCCTTTGGTGTGGGGTCCTCTGAAGGTTGCTGGTAGATCTCTGCTTCACCACAGACCTCTATGGGCTGCAGGGGCACAGCTGCCTCACCACGGTCTTCACCACAGGTTGAAGTGCAATCTCTGCTCTGGTACCTGGAGCTGCTCATCCCATTCTTTTTGCACTAACCTTGGTGTCTGCAGAGTTCTTGCTCTCACATATTCTCTCTCACTACTCTCTCCACTGGCTGCAATTTGCTCTGGATCAATAACTTTTTTTCCCTTCCTACTGTTACTTTTGGGCTCAGCCTTGGCCAGCAGTGGGTCCATTTTGGAGCCAGCTGGCATTGGCTTCTTAGAACATAGGGGAAGCTTCTGGCAGCTTCTCTCAAAAGCCATCCCTGAAGCCCCCTTCTCCCCACTACCAAAACCTTGTCATGCAAACCCAATACATGCATAGAGAATATAACTGTTTAGATTAATTTATGTAATCACATCAAGCTATATAGTATTCTTTTTTCTAAACAGGAAAGAAATATCAGATCTAATGCAAAACTGTAGCCAAGTTGGTCAAAAACCTGTTTTCCTTCATCATTTCAATTGCTAGTAGAACTATGACACCAATTAGGTATTACTTATATAATTATTTTCAGTCTTGCATTTTGACATGCAGTTTTATTTCCCAAGGTATGACATTAACAAACTGGTCTCACAAGATTTCTGTTGATTTTCCATGGATTACACTGTAATGCAAATGTATTTATTCTGCAACTTTTATGTCTTTAAAAGAAGAAGAATTTTTCTGAACCTAGTTAAACTTAATAGACAGCAAAAATAGATTACTTTCACCAACTTGAAAAATTTCTCTAGCAAGTTAGGAAAAATGTCATTTGTAGTGGTATAACCACCCTCTTGACAAGCTTCCTTGACTGAAGAGAATTTAGTAAAAACAGTAAAAACACTTTTGTATGTTAAATATGTTACACTCCTGTGTGTGCTCTTTTAGAGATGACAGGAAGGCTTAATTTATTTACCAAATCCTTGTGCTTGAAGCCCTGTGGGAATTGCATATTCTTCATTTTATTATGCATAGGTTCTCACAGTGAAACATCAAGGCTAAAATAAACTGTTGGGCCTACACTGGAATCAAACTCATTTTTTTAAAAATCATGAATATAGTATCTGAGTTTAAAACAGTTTGTGTTCTTTCTTTCATTGTGAATTTCTAGCTGCTCCCATGGTAGGCACTTGCATGTCTGTGTCTGAGGGGTTGATCTACCCAAGAAAATTTCTTTGTTGTTGCTTAAACTTAATTTTCAGACTAATCACATAATTATGACCGCATGACTCCATGTATATAAGCTGCCAGTTTAAGAGAAAAAACAGAACAACAGCATAGAAGAATGAATCTGGAAGGTCATAAGGGAAAATTAGATCAGTGTTTTAAAAACCTTTCTCTTTTTGAGATTGCACTTCAAAGACAGCCAGTTCCAGAAATGCCTCAAAGCTGATCTCTGTGGTCATACCTTGTGCAGTCAAAAATCAATGCATAAGCAATGATATCTAACAGGAGTAAATGGAGGAAGTGGGAGACACGTGATAGAAGTGACATGAATGGATATCAGGAAACCTTGATTGACAGTAGCCTCAAAAGGGTAGCTGAGGACAAATGAAGTGGTTAAGAGATGTAGAAAGGGAAGAAGGGGAACTAGGGAAGTGGAGAGAGGATTCCAGAACAAGGAGGCTTAAGGGAGATCAAGTTGATTACATTGGGAACTGTGATTGTGATGCGGTGTGTGTGAAGTTCTCGTGGCACTCCTCTTTTCCCATCCAACACCTACTTTTGTTCCATCATACCTAGTCTACTTCCTCACGAATCCACACTGTTTCAGTTTTCCACTGACTTCCTCTTTTTTGTTCATAAAGGTTCACAACCTACTGCTGCAAATAACAGGTATTACAGTAAAGTCTCATTCTCATTCATTACTTCTCCAAATACCCTAATAAAAAAGACACCGGATCTGTATTTAGAACCACAGGAAAGACTTACAAGCCAAATGGATTTGTAATAACATCAGTAGGTTGCTGTGAGGTATCTATACAATTTGCAATGATTTTTAGGTTATCTAATGATAAACATAATATTTCTTTGTCATAAATTGTAATAAAGATTCTTATTACTATATATATTATACTATAGTGGGTTGTTTAGGTAAAAATGACTTGGGATTTTTTCACCAAAGCAATGACCCGGCAGGAGTTTTAAAGGATATATTCAACTAGTAAGTAGGATTACACTTTTTCATAAAACTGTAGAAGGATTAACATGGTATTAACTATACAATACTAATGCTACTAGTAGTGGTGGATTTGTCTATACTGTAGTACAGTCTGTAATAAAAGCTGGAATCTTCTGTTAGATCTGCTCTTACCAATTTCTACCATTAAAACTGGATATCAGTTATATTCCATACATTATAAAAGCTTTAGGGTCAGATCATTTCTGTCCATCTACAAGTTGTAGGAATGAGAAACATCTTTGGATAGAGTGACTTGAATGAAATAAAAACAAAAAACAAGAAAAGGAAAAAATCTAAAGCTTATGTTTTATGTCTGTGAAGTAAAATATTGAAGTGTCCTTAGTTTATTTTATTTCTAGATATAAAACTGAGAAGGAAAAGACATTCTATTAAAATCATTTAACTGCGTATTGTCTACTTAGTATTTATCTAGAAAATAACTGTACAGTCGTATACCTAAAAGAACAATGCAGTTCCACAGAATTTTGATCATGGAAAATTATGTAGATTAAATACAATATTTCAACTTTTTTCAGATAAAACTCGAAGACATTTCTACAGCATTCATCAGAGTACTATCTGAGTTAAACTCCAAAAGTACATAATTTAATACTTATTTTTTTATATCCTCTTTACCAGTTACATTATTTGACCCAGAGATATATCCCTCTTCAAAAAACAGGTGTTTTCAAATGGCTATTGCTTTTTAAGAAGAACTTCACTGTTGTAGGCTGTATGCATCTTCAACTCACCTTGGGCCTGAGGAGGGATTTGCATCATCTTCAGTGAGTAGAGTCTTTTCCTACAGTAATGAGACTATCTGAGAAAGGAGATGGTGCTTAAAAAAATACTGTTCAATTATGAAAAGGGAAAATCCTAACTGTTGAGCTAGACAAGTTTCTGGTTTGGTTAAGAGATAAGTTCTATCTCAGGGTATGTAGGCAAATATCCTGAGAGAAGTAGAAGCTTGAGTATGAGAGAACCAGAAGCTTCTCAGTATGTTCTATTCCACAGACAAAGGAATTCTTAAGTGCCTAAGTTTGATCTTATTTAAGGTTATGCAAACATCTGCTTTTACTGTAACAAAATAACAATTTCTGTATCATGTCTTTGTTCTGCAAGTTTCTATTTCCATTTGTTCTACAGGTGGAAAAAAAAGAGTTCTCATTTTTGTGATTTTACTTGATGCTAGAGGACTTGGGTCTGTTTTCCTTGAGAGAAGTGGCACTTGCCTGCACCTCACCTTCTGTTTTTCTTCCAGCAACATACTCTGTACTTACGCGGGAAACAGCAAAATTCTTATTCTGGAAAACTGGAGCAAGAATCTTAGATTTTTATCTTGCAACTAATGGGGAAAATTGGCAATTCCAGAGTGAGTGGCTATTATTTGACAAAACTATATTTTCTAAGACATGACAAAAGAACAATGATTAAAATATAATTTATCAATCCTGGCAACAGTTCTGTAAAATTTACACAAACAAAGCAAATTTAAAGATTGAATATTATTTTTATTTCTTACAAATTAGAACTTGCCTATTTTTTATTTAAATATAAATTTATTTCTGCAATTATAGTAATTTCCAAATTAATCCACAATATTCATTAAATACATAATCCTATTGTTTTTATGTTGTCATATCTACACAGCGAAGTTTATTTGTGAGCAAAGTTTTTAACTCTTTCCTGTATTTCAGTATCAGAAAGTGAATCAACAGCATTTGTCATTCTAATTTTTTTTCTATTAAAGACTACTTTATGAACATTTGTTCAGTCTAACTTTCTAATCTATATAAATTACAAAATTAGAAAATATTCATTGTGCAACCAATGCTTAAGTTTACAGGACCCATGCTGCAACAGGTAGCTATTAAAATCGTTTCCTACTCTGAAATCATTACTATCCATGCCATAAAAGAATAGATGTACCATTTAAAGTTCAATTTCTGTTCTATATGATGTTCTGTATCAGAATTCTGTTAACATTTGTTTTCTATTTATTATGTGAAATTTGTTCTATGCAACCAACATGTTTTAATGCAAATATTACTATTATAAAGTATATACTTATGTGGCTAATTTCAAATAGAAACATACAGAAATTTAAGCATGTTTGTTACAGTAAAGTTACAATGTAAGGTGGACCAATAGCATTAATGCAATTGATAAGTCCTATGGCACATCTTTTGACAAATTTAAACTATACGGAGAAGACAAGTAATTCTCCCTTTTCATATTCTTACTTGTTTTATGTCCAGTCAGACTTAATTAGCTTATGTAAGTATTCTAACTTCATCTTCAGCAATGGTGTAACCCATATTAAGTTGACTTATTTTATGGGATTCACTCCAAATTTTTCATTATTTATTGTGGAAGTAAAACCTCAACAATTATCACTGTAACTATGTTAACACGCTCAGTCCAGGCTGACATCGATATTAAAGCTACTATTTTAATATCCATTTTCATAGCCTCAAGAAAAAAAATAAAATCTCAATCCCTACTTTAACTAAACAAGTAGTCATAAGTGTTGGACTTTTGGAAACCCCATCAGCTGTGGCTTCTGATGCTTTGAAGTGTTCTCCATTATGTATTCTCTTTCAACATCCAATAAAAATTTGGATGCGGGAGAAGTTCAGAGAGGAATAAGGAGAACAATGTAATATGATGGAGAATCAATTTCAGTTACAGGAAGAAAAAGAGTATTTTTCAGTGGTAGAAATATGCTAGTTTCATCAAACTGAGCTCTAAGTAATTTTGCGGGTCTGAATTCTGAGACTCCTCAGTGTTGTGGATATGTATACTTGAGTGTAGAGTCTACTCTCAAACAAACTTAAATCAAAATGAAGTATAACAAGTAACAACAGGAATAGTCAATAGTACTAGATGATTGAAAATACTACCCTAAACACATTGACATTTACTTGTTTTAGACTGGGACCGCTATTGATGTATGAGTATCTCCGCAGAAATCCACTAAACTGACAGTAAATCTGTTTAGCTGAGTGCAACTTCATATATAATCCGTTAGGGTTGGATGCAAACTGGCTGCATTGATCTATTGTTAGATTATATGACAAGTAAATACTTAGCCTCAAGGCCTTACTACTGTGGCTGTATCTAGCCCTGAGTTACTAATGTTGGTCATATTGTAGCAACACATGTAGACAAGAATATTTTTGTTTCTACTAGCTCTGAGTAATTTCCCTATTCTTCACTTTTTACATTTAACCAAAAAATAACAGCAATGATAGTTTAAGACTCAGAATTTCTACTGGAGCATTAGGTCTCATAACTTCACATAGACATAAGTCCTCCTTGATGTGACAACTCAGTTTTTTTTACTATGTACATAATAATTGTATTAGCTGACCTTTAATTAAATAACCATGTGACCAACATAATCTTGGATTTCATATTTCATTAATAATTTCAAGATATCTACAAAATAAATCAACACAACAATTTTATCTTTTTGATTGTTTTAAAATATTTTTCTTGCACAGAAAAACATAAATCCCACCTGATTCTACAAAAAACCTTGTCTTGAATAAAAAGTATTTCATATTTGTTACCATTCCTAATATTGAAGATAGTGGCAAGTGTGTCTATCAAAGATATACTAACCTCAAAAGAATTGTGTATGCTATAGTCTCCTTTTGATAGGTACTCATAAATCCCATCATTATAAACTAAATTCAAAATACAGAATAAATTCTATGTCACTAACTTGAGACAGTTTTCATAGCATCTACATCACTAACTTGAGGAGACAGTTTTAATAGCACTGTTTTAAGCCTGTTTAGTCATCAATACATACATGGTTTACAGAAGATGAGATATTTTTATTTTCCAGATTGAGAAACAGAAGCAGGAAGTAATCAAGATTATTGTTTGCTAAAACAGTTGGATTCACTTTGATATTCATACAAAATTGCTTCTCAATTTCATGTGCTGTGTATCGACAGAACCCAAACTGGCTATTTATTCCCAGTCTCTGAGCTTTCTTCATTCCATAGGTTTGTCCTTTCCTAGTGACAGTGTCATTCATTTATTCTTTTTCAGGAAGAAAATACTGTCACCCTTCCATGTCATAATCATAGAATCCAGAAGCATTGTTGTGAACACTGGCTGACAAACAATCAGTGAAATTTTAGACAGACTACCACACCAGACTGACGCTACAGAACTCTGCAAACTGCCTAGCTCATATTTTATGAGCATCCTCAACAGGTAGAAGACTGAAATCTCTAAATGTATTTCCATATCCCTTCCATTTACATTCACTGAAGACTTTCTGACCCAAACGGTCATCATTGCAAATGCATGTGGAACATGGGTAGTGCATCTGCATGAGTACCTGTTCTGACCCCTGACCGACTCAAGATTTCATTCTCACTCTCAGTATTTACAATGATGTGCAGCAAAGGACTTATTTCTGCTCTGAAAGAAGCTTACAGTAATACTTAACATTGGAAAGGAACTTGGTATTGGCATCAATACAAAATTAATCCACAGGATAGAACTCTATAACCAGAACTCTATAACCATCACTTGCTGTTTATTTAAACCTGATCTGACAATCTAGACTCATAAAGTTAACAAAACACTTTGACTCTATTGACTTCAACAATAAAAATATGGTAGCATTACATACTACTAACATATTAAAAATGTATTGTCAGATGAAGTCTTTTACAGTATTTTGAGATTTAATCTTGAGGTTCATAGTTCTCAAACTATTTCCTATGAGATTTCACTTATACAGTGCAGATTCTATATGTTTTGGTAACAAACAGTGCAGGCTTTCATTTAGCATGTTATCACATACTGAAATAAAATACTCCTTATTTTGCTTTTTTAACTAGAATCTTAAAGAAGACAGTATAGTGCCATATGACTCTGTGTAAATATAAAGTTTCATTGAGTGGTGTCCTGTGCAAGACAAGCAGATCATTGCTATTCACTATATGTGTTTCTGTGGACTTTATGTACTTAAATTATGTTTCCAGCCTAATTTTTTTTTCTGAATGTCTGACTGTACTAGGGAGAGAGCAATTTGTGATTGAATTATGAAAATCCTTTCATCAATCAAATATAAATATGTTATTTCTCAGAATAATTTACCAGAAATTGAAGTTGGGCTCTTGCCTATATGTGTTTCTGTGTATGTGCCCATATAGCTACAGTTAAAAGCTATTACACACTTCAATACAGGACTTTTGTCCTCTGGAAAGGAAGTATCTACTGTAAGTGTTTACCCTAATCTCTAGTGAAGTATAAATAATCCCTACATAAGCACATGGAGAATAAGGAGGTGATTGGTGAAAACAGAAATGGCTCCACTATGGGCAAATTGTGCCTGACAAATTTGGTGGCCTTCTATATCAAGGTTACAGGATTGGTGGATAAGGTAAAGAACAACTGATGTCATCTGTCTGGACTTGTGCAAAGTATTTGACACTGTACCTCACAATATCCTTGTCTCTAGCTGGAGATACATGGATTTGATGTATAGACTGCTTGGTGGATAAGGAATTGGCTGGATGGACCTATATTGTCTGCAAGCTTAATCTTGGTAAAAACATGAGGAAAAAAAGGCCTCCTGTAGCTCAAATAACAGATTTTTCCAGGCACTATTTTATTTGTTTGAACAATTCTTTGTTGGAGCTAAGAAGCTGCTTCTGAAATGTGTACATCTTGATGAAGAGTGACTGAAACTGATTAGAAAAAAATAATTATGATAATATTATTAATAATTTATGCTAAAATATTTGTGACACATATACAATTCACTTCTGGTTACTGACAGGCACAGTATTATTCTGACTTTCCCATAAGACCATGAGTCTCCCTGCAAAGTTTTGAAAATACTAAATATTAATGTTGTAAGGGATTAAGTGAGGTTTGCAAGAAGGGACAGGTACTTAATGTGTCTTGAAAGGGAAACAGAGAAGTGATACAGTGCTATTTACTAGTTTACTTCATATAATTTACAAGTAACTGACAATAAACTACAAAAAAAGAATCACAGGAAGAATATAGTCATAAAGTAAAAAAATTAACTGTCAGTCTTAATTCTTTCAATTGGATTCTTTTTGTCTCATATAAGCACTTTTAATGTTTGAAATTCAAAGAAAAGTAATTTTCTTCTAAATAGACTGAACTTTTCTGGGAAGGATACTTTGAATTTGTTTTATAGAGTCCCACAGACGGAAATCTAGTATCAAAATTGGATAAAGAGCAAAACACAAGTTTAAGAAAAGATCTGTAGGGAGTAAGTGATAAAATCAGCAGGGAATCACTAATGCTCTAAATAGCCTAAGCAGGGGTTAATGATCACCAAAATAAAAGTGAAGTGATAAAAAGAAGGGCAATAAGAAACAGGAGACTGCAAGTTACCAGGGGGTCCATTGAGAAGTTATTTGAAGCAACAAGCTGAGACACACATAATGCAGATTGCATCAACAAGGAAGAGAAACAGTCACTGAAGCAACCAAAGAAAAATGTGATGTCACTCAGAAAAAACAAACCAAACAAAAATCATACCCAACCACAAAACAGGAGGTTGTCAGACATAAGAGTCTATTGCAAAATGACAAAGAGTCAATACCCTGAAAGCAGGTGAAACAGTAGTTTACTCAAGACCAGACTTCATTTCAGACTTCAAATTGCTTCTTTTGCATAGGCTTTATATCCTAGATCCATGCAATATTGAAATACCTTCTCTAGCATCTATCACTTTGGTTCTTATTTTGTGCTTTGGTACTTCACTGGTTTTTTCTAAGACATTTTCAAAAGTCTTACAAATAAGGATTAACCAATTCCCGTATGTGCTATGTGATAGACAACAGTATAGCACAGGGAGACCCTTACTACTATGGAAGTGGGAAGAAAGAAGGGACATGGCTCTGTGTTATCTGGAGAACAGACAGGATACTGCATATGTAACAACTAAGAATCATAAAAGTGTACTAATGATAGTGTAGTGTTCTGCATACTTCCTGAAATTTTTTTTTCTGGCATGTAATTTGAGCTAATTGAAGGAATCATTTTACCATTATCCTGTGAGGGAAGGTAATTGTCGCAAGGTTCTTTACATGAAAACTGAACATGAAAGCAATAAATAAGCTTTCTGTGAAGGTAAATGATAATCTTAAATTAGATGTAAAATGTAGTAATACTACTACATTTTTAATGAAACTTTTGTAGAATATCAGGTACCTGCTGGGTCCTGGAAAAGGTCATATATATAGATAGAGGGTGTTTTTTTAAATCTTATATGTTTTTGCATCTCACAGGCAGAAATAACTTGCATCACTTATTTAAAACATTTTTCATCAATTTTACATCAGAGTTCATATAAACAGATATGTCTAGCTGTGCTTTCTTTACTAAAATGTGCTCATTTTATAAGCTCACAGTAAATGAGACCTAAACTTTCAGCAAATGTGCATATCTGTAGGTAGAATCCTATTTGATTTCAACAAAATACCCAAAAAACAAATCATGAGCAGCAGCAAGGCACATAAAGCTTCTTCCACTGGAACTGCAATATACTCTTCTGAAAATGGTCATTAAATGAAGCCATTCAAAGCATCGGCAGTTCTCTGATGGCAGCAATATTTTTATCTATTAGTGAAATGATACTGCCATATCCTTTCCAGTTCATGTTTCAGTAAATGCCTGTAGAGTTTAGTTTGAATGCAGATAACACATATTGTAAGTGAAAAATAAGAAAATATGGAATTTTTGGTGTAAAGAGAGTGAGAGTTCTCAGGAATGCCTACAAATGAAGACAGAAACATGACACGTTGGAAATCTCTAAATGAGGAAGAATGTAATAAGGCAAGGATCCTCAGGTGTCTCAGTCCAGAAAAGCTTGCAAATGTACTTATCTTCACAGGAACTTACATTACCACCCACGTTATTATGGTCTGTATTAGAACATTGTATCATTCGAGCTAACAATTTTTTCATTCACACAGTTCATACACTAACTATGTGATCACAGTAGGATCTTAAACAACTTCAGTAAGAGGTTTCTATTAGATTTTACAATCAGTGATTTTAATCCTGACCTCCACATTATGTACTATCTGTAACTCTACAATTAAGCTTTGCCAGCATAAATACAACTCATATTGACCAGCAGAGATATTTGGAAATAGGTACTAGAAGTAAAACTGCCAGAAACTCTTGTAGGAAAGACAAGAAAAAAGAAGGGATAAAGAAAGGAAAAGTTTTGAAAGTTTAGATAGAATTTGCAGTATTCAGAATAAATGTTTGTGTATGTATTTCTGTACATACAATAATGCTATTTTTTTTCTCTTAATCTAATAAATAACCAAAAAGAAAGAATTCCTATTATAGAGAAGCCAATGGGGTACACAGTTCAGATATAAGACTCTCAGACCTAACCAAATTCCCACTCTGAATCTAGCACTGGTAGAAGTGCAACATGAAGTTTTTAGCTTGTGTGAAAACCTACTCTATAGCTGTGGGTATAGAAAATAATTTTCTACATTCAGTAGAAAAGTTCACATGATGCTTTATACCTTGAATCTAGTAAAGTCATCAGCCATCGATACAATAAAACAAAGAAAACTGATAAATTAGATCACATGTTTAAGTAAAATTCAAATTATTTTGTCATACATCACATTCAAAAGACCATATTAATTTATGTGTCCCTTCAACATAATATATACTGCAAATATCTATTGCTCCAAAGCAATTTACATAACAAAAGCTATCTATAATTCAAAAACATCATTAGGTTATGTGTAGAAGCTCATCTGCACACCCACGAAGGAGCCCAGAGAGATAATTACAAGCTGGAGCCAAAAGAATGCCCTGCTGAGCTCCTCCTAGACCCATCATCAGTCATCTGTCCAGCAAAGGCCCATCTCCATATCCAGATGAGAACAGGAGCACAAGGCACTGGGTCCCAGTGACCAGGCAGACCTGAGTGACAACAAATGCCAGCCCCTGGGGCAGGACCAGAGGTCAGACACTTATGACTGTGGTACAGCATCTGGAGCAAGTGCAAGGGTGCACGTGAAGAGTCATATTTGGAAAATACTCTAGAGTCCATCACAACAATTCGGCAGTATTTGCAATAAAGTTCCAGTGCCCAGGAACATTCCTTGGAATTGTTTACTTTACTAACAAAGATGTAATCACTAATTACACATAAGAAATTTCAAACATAAAGTAGTCGTTGCTGTGAGAAGCCCTGGTATCAGCTCAGCAACATTCTCCCTCCTGTCAGAATTCAGCAACTATATACAGGCACGTTTTCTCTGCCCAAACCTTATGGTCATATTCTGATTTGATAACATTGTATACCCAGCCTGTCTTCACATAATCACACCGAAATTGTCATACTACTGTAGAGACTGTAAGACAATGAAGGATCAGACTCCAAATCCATAATCAGGAAATATTTTAGAAGTACCTTATTTAGGAAATGTAGTAAATCCTTTAGGCAATTTGAGAGTTATCTAGAATATAAAATACAAGGAATGGATTTCAAAGTAATGAATCCAGCAAAAGGACAAAATGTGTTATTTTGAATGATTGCTACTTGATGAGACTATAATAAAATCTCCAGCTCCATCCTATTAGACTTAGCAGGAAGGTCAAATATGCAACAGAAATTGAATTGACATGATGCAGTTTGCAAAAAGATCACTAGTACCAACTCTGCCTTTAATTTTGTGAAGTTATATTTAAGCTGTGCAAAAAGAAGAAACTGTTACAACAGATAAAGAAGAAAAAGTCTTCAGACTCCTGAGAAAATCTGAGATTTTCTTGTGGTTTTATCTATTTTTTAAAATCTACATATATTCAACATCCATATTTTTATGTTGACTTTTTAGTAGATGTTTGTACAAAGCAGAATGATGCTCCAGAAGTTTGTTTTCAGAGGTATATTGGCAGAAATTACAATTAGATGGAATAGCAATAGCTTTAAGTGACATATATGTATCGCCAGATTTTAAAATGTATGAACGCTTTAGTTTTGAGATAATTATTGGAACAAAGCTTTTTTTAAAATTATGATCACTCTAAAATGAGCCTTCTCTCTCTTTTAAACAGCAGGATTTCTCTAATATTGTACATGCTTTTATAATTACTTTACTTCAATGTAATACTTTAATGAAGACCAGTTTAATTAAATTAAATTTCTCCCTAGTGGTAACTCAATCAAAATGTATTCTACCCTCATTATGTTATCCGTAGGAGTCCAACATTGTAAGTGCTATAAGAGAATCTTGTTTTAATGAGAATGGTCATGATGTATTATACTTGAGAGTCAAGTTACAGAAACTTTAAATGTTATACAATGAAGAACTGTATCTTAAGATGAGACGGTAGACATTTCTGTACTAACTGGTTCTGTTTAATACTGTCTTTAAATTATGATGTTATTATGTATTTATGGCAGGCATTTACTTAGAATGTTATACTGCATGCAAGTTTCAGTGATTAAACTTTTATAGATAAATATTTGTCTCTTTCTTAATGATTAGGACAGCAATCACTGATGTTTATTCTGAAATGACATTTATCATCACCTCCTGTAGAGCTCTTTAACAATGATACATCAGCAACATATTTACAAGGACTCTAATTTTAAGATGGTTTTTTTTAGAAAAGTGTATAGTATATATTCTGGTAATATTAAAGTGCTTTCTCTGTAAACTGGACATCCATAGTAGGCTTTGTAAACTATTGTTTTTCTGCTGCTAAGTTTAGATAATGAATGTATTCAGTAACCATAAAGGTAGCCAGAAGTTAAATCACAGAATCACAGAGTCAAAGAATAGGAAAGCTGGAAGGGACCAGAGTGGGTCATCTGGCACAATCTCCCTGTTCAAGCACAGTCATCTGAGAGAGCACATTGCACAGGATTGTGTGTAGAGGGTTCTTGAATATCTCCAAGGGAGACTCCAAAACTTCTCTGGGCAATCTGTTCCATGCTTAGTCACATGAACAGTAAAGAAGTTCTTCCTCATATTCACTTGGAACTTTCTGTACATAAGTTTCTGCCTGTTACCTCTTGTCCCATTGCTTGGCACCACCAAGACAAAAGTGACATCTTTCCTTCAGACACTTACAGACATTGATGAGGTCCCCTCTCAGTCATCTCTTCTCGAGGTTGAAATGCCCAACTCTCTCACTCCACCCTTGTAAGAGAGATGCTCCAGTCCTTTAATTGTTTTTGTCTCCCTAGGTTGGACCCACTGCAGGAGCTCCATGTCTCTCTTGTCCTGAGGAGCCCAGAATTGGGCACAGCACTCCAATGCAGACTCACTAGGGCTGAGTAGAGGGGTAGAATCAACTCCCTCAACCTGCTGGCAATGTTCTTCCTAATGCACTCCAGGATATCATTGGCCTTCTTGGGTACAAGGGCGCTCTGCTAGTTCATGGACAGATTGTTGTCCACCAGGACCCCCAGATCCTCCTCCACAGAGCTGTCTTCCAGCAGGTTGACCCCCAGTCTGGACTGGGGCACGAGGTTATTCCTCCCCAGGGGCAAAACCTTTGTCAAATTTTAGCTAGTTTCAGAATGCCCACCTCTCCAACCCTTCGGTACTCCCGAAGGGCTGCACTGCATCAGGGCTATTATCCAGTCCTCCCATCTTTGTGTTTAGTGAACTTGCTGAGGAGGCTTCTGTCCCTTCATCCAAGTCACTGATGAATAAGTTAAAGAATACTGAGCCCAGTATTGAAAAGGCCTCCAACTAGATCCTTTGCCACTGACTATGACCCTCTGGGATCTGCCATTCAAACAGTTCTCAATTCACTTCGCTGTCCACTCATCCAATCCACAGCTCCCAAGTTTGCCTATGAGGATGTAGTGAGAGAAAGTGTTATAAGCCTTGCTGAAGTCAAAGTAGACAATATCCACTGCTCTCCCCTCATCCATTCAGGTAGCTGTTTCAGCACAGAAGTCAATCAGGTTGGTCAAGCATAATTTACCTTTAGTGAATCCATGCTGACTACTGATCACCTTCTTCTCATCCATGTGGATAGGGATGGCCTCCAGAATGAGGTACTCCATAACCTGTTCAGGGATTGAGGCAAGGGTGACTGGCCAGTAGTTCCCTGAGCCCTCCTTCTTGCCCTTTTTGAAGATTGGGGTGACATTTGCTTTCTTCCAGTCCTCAGGCACCTCTCCTGATCACCATGACTTTTCAAAGATGATCATGAGTGGCCTCACTATAGTGTTCACCAGCTCTCTCAGGACATTAGGGTCCACAGACTTGTGGTTGCCAAATTTTCCTAGGTAGGGTAAATGGCTAAATTGCTAGATTAAGGTGTCATGCAGCTAATTTCTCTGCCTCCTGGCTGCTACCAGAATCATAATGTCACAACAAGAAACATATACTCTGATGAGGAATTTCCTCTGGAGTGAACAAAACATGAACAAATAAAGACTTCTGCATAAAGCCTAGGAATAGACTAGAACAAAACACACAGTAGGAACACAGCCTATGTCACACATCTGGCTCC
Organism: Corapipo altera; assembly: GCF_003945725.1. NCBI lineage: Eukaryota > Metazoa > Chordata > Aves > Passeriformes > Pipridae > Corapipo > Corapipo altera. The sequence goes on from NW_020884876.1 coordinate 9,683,793, forward strand.
AATGACCTCCTTCAGTCAGCCACATGTTTACCTCAACCCAAACTTCACACTGTCTCCCTCGTACACTCTGTCAGGTCTATGTTTATAAAACAAAGATGGCTGACAAGCTCCCTTCTTACTCAGGTGCATCTTTGAAGGTCTTAGATGTGCTCAGAGATGAGATGATTAACATCTTGGTTGGATCTCTGTGATGCTTACAACAAGAAAAAAACCCACACAGTTGAAAGATAATAGAAGTGTCCAAATATACAACAGTGTATGGCTACCCTCTTGTATAGCAATAAATGCTGTCACAATCTGTGTTGTTGATGGCTGACTGCAATATCATGTTGTTGACTGCAATATCTTCAGTGGCTGTAGTACATATCAACCTCAGCAGCATTTTGTCTTTTCCACGTATTATGGAGCAAACATTCACTTTTCTCAATTCCATTCCACTTCTGACAGAACTTCCCATGCCACTTGCTGTGGCTGCACTTTAAAATTTGAGCTCGAATGCTACAAAGTTCTACATCCATAAAAGGTGCACACCAGGTAGAACATAATATTTGGTTGTTCTGAAACCCAAAATACGTGCTTTAGTACCTTGTGTCCTAGTAAAAATAGTATTGCCATTGCCAGTTGTAACAGGCCAAAGACCTCATGCAATTTATATCTTGTACTAAATTTGCAGGGCTGCAGTCCTGGCTCTTTAGATTAGTTTTCAACATTTTGCGAGAAACTCTGGTGTGAACTATGGCCGGATAGCAAGTGTCTCTTCTTTTGATGTCCTTGTATGATGGTTTTATTGTTATGTTCAGAAAGCAAAACTCAGCCTAGTTTCTCAGTAGCTCTTCATACAAGTGACCACAGCAAATAATCTATAATTACTCCCAAACCATAGTGAAGATCAGGTAATACAAGACTTAAGTAGGGAGTACTCCTTTCGGTATCTTTCCATGAAACTGGCTATAGTATCTCTAGACTACATCAGTAGGTTTCTCTTCTCAGGAGATGTAACCACTGCTGTTATCAGTATATCACATTAAATCTGAAAGAAAATCTGCTGAATATCAAAGTGTACCAGGTCAAATTAAGGCAATTCTGGACATAAGGAAAATTACTTGCAACAGAAGTGGACTGTGCTTGGCGCAGCTAACTTAAAATCAGCTCAGTGTACATTACAACCACAGAACATTTCTGCACCAATGCAGTTAATGTGGGTAGGACCAGTCCACAAGTGATTTACTCCTGTTAGGGCATAAACTGTGGAGTAGAATGTTTACTGAAAGATAAATCTTCAAAGAATAGCTCAAAACTGACCATCCTCTTGCTATAAACCAAAACCAAAACAGAGTATTTCCTGAATCACTAAATAATCACAGAACCACAGCAAACAACGGTTTTAACCTTGTAGAATTTCTGAAATTTAAACATATACAATGTTTTCAAATGACTGCGGCATTTAAAGGAACAGTATGTCTGTGTAATTTTTTTTGCATTTTCAGATTTGGCAATTAACAACATAATTTCTCAGAATTAATTTTGCATCTGTTACAACTGTGGATGTTTGATAGCTCTGAAAAGTTGGTCCTAGAAAAAAGCCATTCAAAAACTTCAAATACACAGCTTTGAAAAATGTCTGCCTCAGTCCAGTGATTAAATACTAGGATGAAAGTTTACTATGTAATATGAAGTACTCAACTTTTAATGAAAAAACAAGCTGTTCTGAAGTATTTTACCTGTTGTAAGATTTATAAATATCATCAGCTAGGTACTAGATTATGTGTGATTATGTCAACATAGTTCAATAAAAGTGTGGAAATAAAAATCAAAACTGGCAATAAATAAATAAATAAATGTACCAAATTATTAACTGTTAAGGAAACTCTTTCAATGAATGTACAGCGAAAAGGTGAGTTGCATGTTTGTGCAGAGGACTAAATCTAATTCTGACATTTGAAGGACAAAGAAAAGAATTTGAGCAGGTTTTGGAGTTTCTATTTGAAGAAGAGAATAGAAAAGCAAATTCAGGCTTAATTCCAATAAATTAGAGTTGCCTAGCTTAGATTTGTAAAAGTATGTGAAGACTCAATAAATGCCACCTTTTCATTTTAAGTCTTCTTGATTGTTCTTAATCTGCTGATAAAGTTGCAGGTGTAACTGTAGTAGATTCTGTATTTCACTCACTGACAATCTTCAAATTTTTTTCCATTTCTACTGTGACAGAAGTTATGATTTGAGGAAAATCAGTTGGATTTAATTTCTGTGCTCCAGAGTTTAAACTGCTGTTGATATATTCTGTGTAGGCACAATGTTTTCTTTCTTTCCTGTGTTCCTTTATCGTTAATTTTACTTTTGCATTTTACTTGTTCCAGTCCATTGATCGTTCCACATTTCTTTCATTCTTTTACAATCCCAAAATATTTCTTGGTATCTGTTCAATGATTTGCAACTTCCCTCTTAATTTTTTCTTTCTTTCTCATGTGTCTTCTTAAGTTATTGCCCCTCAGATCCACCTCAAAAATTAAGGCTATACAAAGACAGGTAAGAAGGTGACAAAAAAGAAATTCTCAGATAACACACACACAGAGGAAAATCTTTTAACATGAATATGGAAGTAGCAGCTGCAGCTCAGAATATGACAGGAATATGTAATAATGTCATTCTCTCACAGAGGCATATAGGAGCAACAGAGTTCCACTCATTTTGCTCCTGGAAAATAAGTAAATGTTAATTCACGTATCATGTATGAAGCAAGATTGAAATAAATGATTTAAAATCTTATTTCAACTTGACAAATTTCAAAAAATTCTAAGCTAATATATCAAAAATGTGGAAACAGTATTACAAGGTGTGCTTTTAGGATTACATATAAAATAAACTGTATGTTTATAATATTATGTTTTCCTAATTCCTAACATTATCTTTCTAGTGAAAATATCTAAATTGGGATACTGAGTATTTATTCCAATTGTGTCTCAATTATGTTCTTAAGTGGAATGGAATACAAATAATTGAGCCATTGCTGAAACTCATTGACTAGCTTAGTAACTGAATCTGATCTTGGAGTGGACTAGATATTTACAATCAATACAAAGCAACCAGTTTGCAGACTTAATTGCTATAAACTACTGCTAGATAAAAAATATGCTTCAAATGAATTTGCTTTCAGAAAGCAATTGTAAAGTGGTGAAGGAAATCAATTAATAACTGCAGTGCAATCTTCACACAGACATCTCGAATGCTTCGAAGTCATACTAAGCCCACTATCATGAAATACAGCTACAATATTATACTGATTGGGTATATTTTTCTTTTTTATTTTGTCCTCCTGGCATTACTGCTTAGTGCATTAATGCTTTATTTATCTATTTCTTTACCATTCTAATAAAGAAGATAAACTAAGAAATACTTGGGGGGGAGAAAAAAAAAAGAGGTATCAGAAATATTTAGTAAACACTAATACTACAGTATCAGGAATATCTCTTTTTTTGCAGAGTGGAATAGACTCCATAGTATCGTTTTTATAGTCTTTTTGTCCGGGGTATGATGTTCTATAAAAGCTGTCCTTAGTGGAACCTCTTCAAAAGCTTACTGATGTGTTATTGTTGACTACTGGAATTTGTGAAAAGAGTGGCATTACATTTGCAGTGTAGCAAATGTAATTACCAAATATGCAAGTGTTTGGTTGGAGAATTGTTATATGTGCATTTTCTAGTCTGTTATTAAAAGTAAACTTTAAAAAGGAGGTATTAATACTATTGGACTTATCCATAGGACATAAAGGCAATACACACTACAGGTACTGAAAATATTTTTCTCTTACACAGTCTTCATAAAGGGATATATATTTCATATTTGCCTCTCTACAAGGCCATAAGAACTCATTCAACAAGAGGCAAAATGGTAACACTGTTATTGTTATTGTTGAACAACTGGTCAACATGATGCATTTTTTCCTCATTTTATGTCATTTTCAGGGGAGAAATGAGGCTAACTGTCCATATGATTTTATACAGCTTATAAGCAGGTTAAAAATGAATGAATTTTTATGAGAAGAGCAATGTCTCTCCTCAACTTGACAAGATTCTGTATTAAATATCAAATTTTGCTTCACAATCAGTCATGTAAAATCTAGTCCTGAACAACAACTGCTTAGCACTGTATAGCTTGACCTCTCATGCAATCTAGTATAATAATTGGCTTGTGGTAAAGATTGATAATTATGCACTTCCCTCCCATCAGATTAAAAGCATAATGATCAGACAATAACCCGTTATGTCTTTCTGATATTTAGCATTTACAAAGAGTTGAAAAAAGAATGGGATATAAGGCTGTCAAAAGCAAAAAATTATATACAAGATTCCAAAGACATTCACTAAATATAAGTAAATATATGGTTTAAAAGTCTATGTCTGAAGGTTTATTTTCTAAACAAAGAATTCTTTGTACCTAACAAGCATTTTGAAACAAAAGAGGAAGACAATTAGGACAGAACTATTTTGTCACAAATCTATAAGAAACAATTAGCAAAAAAAGTAAAAACGTGAAGCCAAAAGATGGATCACAGAGTGCTATCAAGGCACATTGTCTACTACAACATAAGATGTATCATCAAAAGCAAACACTGAAAATGCTGACTTGAATATAGTCAACAAAAGAAGTAAGAAAACTAATACCTAGCAAACTAGGCAAAGTGGTAGTCATAGTCAAATGACACAATTATTCTGACTGATAGCCAGCTATGTTTCTTGTCTGGAACACAAACAAGAACAAATGCACTACTACCACAAAATACTAAAAAATTATTGTAGCAGTGGTACTGTATTGCCTACTCAGATACCTTTTTCATAATCACAAAGGACTACAGAAATCACATCCTTTTTTTAGGTATCTCTGTTGCACATGTAACTTCATTCTAAAAGATTATATTCTATCAAGAAAATAAGTTCAAGATTATTAATACATTGAATATATTCACATTTTATTAGACTATGAAAGAAAAATAAAAATCAGTATTTTTCATAAATGTGGAAGTAATTAAGAATTTGGAATTTACTTCTCTTATATGCAGTATTTATGAGCGAGGAGAAAGAATATGAAGAGAATGCCAGGACAGAATTAATATTCAGGGAGAATTTCTTACTTCTTCTGATACAATTTTATTGTATGATAATTTTTTTTTAGAAAAAAACATAGTTATCATTTACAAGCATTTGAAATTCTTACACTCTGACCTCTAAAAAAATTGCTCAACTCTTTTGCTATAACCTCTCAAATCTCTTTAGCCAGAATACTTCACATTAGACCTGCTAGCAAACACGCTTTCCATCCAGTCTTCTCAGAAAAATCATACCTACCACAGAGCAGCAGTGAACTTGATTATTAAGCATTCTTGAATGACTGAGAAAAAAGATCAGATTCAAAAATGTAAAAGAAGGTGTGATCCAGAGTTGGCAGAAGCCACCAAAGAATCATCACAGTAGAGGAATATTGACAGATAGACCTTCCAAATCTCAAAACGAGCTTTGAAACAAGTACATTTTTGTACTTGCACAAGTACAAGTGTCATTAATGACAATGATGCACTTCAATAATAGCAGTTATACAGTGCAATTTTCAGAACTATTATATTTGGACATATCTTTAGTAGAGAAGAAGGAGAAGCTGTTTGAGGTGAAGTCAGAGCTCCTGCTATGGTTGCCAAAATTGTGCACTGTGTAAAGGAAGCTTGAGAAAGCAGAACTGCAAACGTGCAGTTCAGAAGATACTTCTGGGTGAAGTGACTAAATGATTTGCCATGTCAAATTTACCTCTGTGTTACTGATGGATAATGTCTGGGAATTAACAAGACCCTTGCCCAATTTCTATGAGAAACCTTTACTTTGAGGGTGCATTCTTTGGCTTTTACTTAAAACTACTTTTACAGGTTTAACTGTTAAGTGTTCCATGGTAAAGGAACTTCGATGTCTCCTCTTCAAAAGTGGTATATTTTGTCAGTCCAATTCTGCTTAAAATAGAAATCTATTCATCAGAAGATATTTAAAGCGTATGACAACAATCATCTTCTGTGGGAACTGCTTAAGCACAGGAACAATTATCATAAGTCCAAAACAATCAAACATATAGAGAGGAAAGTATTATTAATTCTACCTTTCATTTAGCATAGCTGCTGCTTGTCTAACTTCTCTGACAGAAAAGAGAAAAAATAAAAGTAGTCTTGTTACTAAAATCAGTTTATACTGATCTTAAATGGTCTCCACGATTGAAGTAATTTAGAAGTTGTTGAGGGTACACAACAGAAATTATTGTCTCCTGGTTTAGAAAGGACAAACATCATATTTCTACTATAGGTCACAGAACAAAATATATCTATGTTCTGTACTGCCAAAAGGAAAAAAAACCACACTTTGTTTTGTAAAATTATTATGACTTATGGTCATAAAATATATAGATCACAAGCAAAAGGAAACAAAAACAGATTAAAATATGGTTGTGGTTGTCAAAAGCCTTTAAACTGTCCAGGGTGTGTTCTTTTTCCAATACTTGTGTAGTTATTTGCTCTGTCCTCAAGGTACTATAAAGTTACTATAAATTCGGTGACAAAAAAATTGCTTTTCATGTATCTTCTCATCAAAAACATAACAAATTCTTTAAGTGATATGGAATTGGTTAATTTTAATCAACCCAGAAAAAAATCTTGTAATGTTAGTCATACTGTCCAACATGAAAAAAAATTAGTAATTAAGTATCATATGAAGAAAATTCTATTAACAAATAACACAAGATCTGTACATTTGATCAGTTTTACAAGCAAACAAGAACAATATTTCATTTGTTTAATCTATGGCAACAATTAAATTTTGCAAACATAAGGAAGATCGAAGTAACGTTGGTACAGCTTTAAAGATTAAATATGCTTAGATTCTGATGAATTTTATGCCTAATTAGAATGAAAGAGATCACTTTTGCTGGTTTAGGACTTGTCCTCTTTGAGGTGGTCTAACCTCTGGATGTTTTAGTCTAAGAGTTATTCCTCAAGTGACAGAAAGACCAAAAGTCAGTTATATTTTAAGTCTGTAACCTCTTATTTATGCTTTTCTATCACAGCACTCTCTCTCCAGTTTTACAACCTCAAACTTTTCCTTCTATGCAAGTGTAATACTTATAATGGACTTCTGTTAATCTCACAGACCAAGGGCTTCCTTGCAATAGACCATCCAAGTCACCCTGGAAATTACAGATCTCCAGGATTTAAGATATTAGGGGCTGTAAAACCCAGTTTGAGAACTAGCATCACTAACTGCCAGGAAAAAAATTTTAAAAAGCCTGTCATTACCTTCTCTGTCCTTCTATACTAAAAGGCAGGCTGCAGCTAGACATCCCATGGCTCTGGAATGAAGCCACTAATATTTTTGTTAATGCAGTTTTTGGATTGACTATATGCACATATACAACACTCTCTGACTCATTTCAAGAGACACTATTTGCCTTCCAGAATCCTCCTAATAATGTAGTCTGTTCCAGACTACAGTGTATAGGAATAAGTGACAACCATTATCAGGGCATTTTGATAAGAAAACATGTTAAAGACAAAAAGAGAAAGACCGTGACATTCCTGTTTTGTAAAAGCTGAAAATTAAAACATAAAAGATTTACCAAAAAATATGAGGAAGAAACTGTGTAAGAGAAGATATGACAGGAAAACTGAAATGTTCCAATCTGATCTCATGACCTGTTGCAAAAATCATACAATAATATATGGTACCAGAACTACAAAAGAATTAAGAAAAAATAAATCGATTTTATATTCAAAATACTTGTCTGCTATTCTATCCATATCAGGTAGTCACTTGTTCTTACTATCTGGGAAAAAAAATAAGTCTATGCTTAACCCAGTAACATAGACTTAAAAAGAAAAAAGAATACAGAGTAATCAATATAAGCATATTAATTTTGATTTCAGTCTCCTGATGAGGGTTGATCTCAAATACATCTTAACACAGGCGGAGAGATAAAATGGTGATGAATAATACATATATTTCCCAGCTTCAAGTAAATCATTTATATCTGAAATTACAAGTCAGAAAAGCTATTGAATGATTTTTTAACATGTGACACTTGACATGTTTTTTTCAGGATTAAGAGAAGTACATTGGCCTTTTTCTGCATTAAACAATTGCTAATGACATCGGTTTATTTTGCAATTTAATAATAACACTGAAAGAAATAATAATTGAATATTCTGTAATGTATAATTATTGCCATTCACTCATTTGTACAGAGATTCTTTAAAAAATATATGAAATTAAATTCCAATGATGTGTTGGAATAAAAATATGACAAAAAGTTAAATGATAAAATTCAATTTAAATTTTTTTCTTGTGATTTTGTATAGAGAAAATGATCTTTCCTTACGCATCACAGGAAAAAGTAACCCAGTTTGCTTTCATTAATGAGTAGGAAAAGAAATCAAAATTAATCTACCTGGCTAATATTAATCTTTGGTAAGATTTAAAATGTATCCCCTTTGAGAAAAAAAAAATTATCTTTAAAATCACTTCCACAGAAACTGGTTTAATTCTGTTCATCCACTCTACGTACCCCTAAGTATAGTTGATAATCAGATGGTTGTACATGCTCTGAGGTGATATAAGTGATTTCTGATTAGTAAATAGAGTCATTAATTCAATCTATATTACATATTTAAAAACTCAATTTTATAACAACTCACCTCCCTCAGGACAAAAAACCCCAAACATCTCAGCACTGTTAAACAAGTCCAATCTTTTACACTGGCACAGGTACAGTAAGAAAAAAATAAACCAAAAAAAATGCAAAATCTTAATATTACTATAAACTATAGATTCTGATGTACAATTGCACACATGGAATTGTGAGCCTGAGACATACCCTACCTATGAATTCTTGGGAAAAGGTGATTCTTTACAACACTGGAGGATTTTTAAAACCCATTTTTTATTGATTTTTTTTTTTTCCAAGAAGTCTGAAGAATTTTTTGAAGCTATATTCATCTCAAGAGTGTAATATAAGAAATTCCAAAACTATGGATACAGTAGCTGTCCTGAAATAGATACATCTACTTTTGCCCTTGAAAGCATCCCTTCCCTTTGCTAAACACCTGTAGTGAATTTTTTTTTTTTGACTTTAAAAGATTTTAAATGTATTAAATTTAAGACCATAATCAGCATTCTTTTGTGTCTGCATTTACTTTGCATTTCACTTTATACTGAAGAATAACTATGAATGACTGAAACTAATTTGCTTTCTGTCCTAAATTGCTGTTTCATACTTTTGAGTAACTGCTAAATTTTTTAATATTTTAATACTACATATTAAAACATATTCCAACAGTGTCACATGAGCACAGTGGGACACGGCCGTTTCTTGGCGAGTAACTAATCACTTAGCTATATACATAAGATTTGGTTAGGTAGGAGTAAGAGTAATCAACTTGAAATTTTAGAATAGGGGTTTTTTTTGTCTACAAGCTTATAATATATGTTTGCAAAAAATTATATGAGAACTGTTAATTGCAACAGAAAGTTGCTGGTTAACTTGAAAATTCTGGTTTTATATAAAAATATTAAGAAAATACACTATCATAATGAGTTTAGTCAAATAGTTTCAACCAGTGAATAGTCCATATCAGTTCAGAATATTTCTACTGTTTTATGATCCTGTTCCACAGTTGTAGCTGCAACAGTGTTCCAGATAATACTACAATGTAGTATGATGTGCAGATATATGCAGTGGATATTGACTGCAATTATTTAGGAAGAGGTTTTCTAAATAATCCAATTTTAAAAAATCAAAGTAAATATACATATCTATCTAAAAAATAACTGTTCCAGAGATCTGAGTAGGTATAATCTCAGACTCTATATGGACAGAATTAATCTACATATGACAACGTAGGCTGCTAAAGCTCTATTACATAATAACAGTACAGCACTCAGAATTACAGAATTTAAGAAGTAAAAATTGTATTTTCCTCTATAGATGCATACACATAGCATAGGAACAGAGACATCGTAACAGTATCAGTTATCACTGTTATAAAGATTGTTCCAAAGGCTAAGAATGAAAACAAAACTTTTTATTTATGACCTGCATTTAAAATTGTAATTTAAGGTAAAATTAGATTAATGTAGCTGCTGTACAGAAGCAACACACTGTAAGAATAGACTACTAAACTACAGGAAAGCATACACAGAAGGTGAAAAATGAGACTTCCAGATTTGATTCTGTTCCAAATTACATGAATAAAGCTGTTTTAAGTGGGCCTAAACTATATCAATGTTCTTTGCTTACTGACTACCGACTACGTGATATCCAGAAATATCTTATGCAAAATAAATCAATATCAGTCAAATCTATTCTGCTTACAATAGCTTATGATGATATTAAAAATCTATTAGTTAAAAAAAAAATTTTGAAATACAGCCTGTGGAAAAGTTTTGCTGAAGCACTTGTGCTGAAGGGGAAATTCTGCCCTGATACAGAAAGGCTTGTGTTGTCAAAAAAAAAATCATAATTAAAAAAATCAATTATAATTAAAATTATTATAAAAACTCCCTGTTCGGGGTAGGCTTCTATGTGTACATAAGTGTCGTGTTCATCCAGATCACTAGCTTATAATGGAAATCAGTGAGAACCACACACATATATCTACCATGGTAATTTTGTCCATAAATCTGATTGATCCATCTCTACTGACTACTGTGAGATCCTGCATGGATCCAAATCTCACTGAATTATTGATATGGGTTGGAATCACCTCACTGAGTGTGTGTGTGTGCATGTGACGAAGGGTTGGGCCTGGACCTGCAGGTCCATGGCAGAGCTGCAGGCCCTGCATCCGGCTGTCAGTCAAGGCAGACCCGCCTGGTAGCCCACCCACGCTACACCCCTGCAGCCTGTGACTGCCTACAGCACACCTCACTGTGGCCTGGAAGGCACTGACCAGATATCCTGCCTGGGAGGGAAACTGAACTCTATAAATACACGAACCAAAAGGCTTTTAAAAAGTCTTAAATAAAAATGTAACCGCTCTGGGCAGTTAATAGTTTAATCTGGATTGTAACAACTACATCACAGATGAAGCACTTCAACTCCACTACAAAATCCCATACACTTAGGGAATAAAATATTATCTTTCCTTTTCACATCTGCAACTGGTAAATAATTTCAGGATATCTCCTTATAGTCAAAATGAATGTTAAGTGCAAATCTAAGGTGGTAGGTAAAAGAACTCTAATAGAGAGAATTCTGGATGTACAGCAACAATCAATTTGTGGATATTATATGAAACATTTTCCCCTGGTTGAACAAATACACAATAATTTTCATCCGTAGGGAAGATTTTAGACAGGAAAAGAATATAGTGCACATATAATGTGTCTCCAAGTCATCACACTGACAAAGCAATTAAAAAAATCGAAGTAACACTCTATGCTTTCAATATAGTTCTTATAAAACATTAATTAAATTAAAATTTTGCATAATAATACTCTGGTTTCAGTTTGAGAAACATTATACTGTGAATCTGCAAAGACTTTGATGAATACCCTATTAAGATAACAGTCCAGTCAGCTGCAGTATTGTTTATAATCTTAATGGTTTTTAGACAGCAATGAAGGAGCAATAATTTTGTTCCATTTCAAATAATGCAGCATTGAAGGGCATTCAAGGAAACAAATCTATTATTCATTTTTGCATCTCTTGGAGTACAATGATTATATTGCATTTGTTTGTTTCGTAAAATAATGTTAAAAACACAGTCTTAAGTGTTAACTTTTCTCATGATGTTTACAGTTTCTCAATTATTTGAGAGTTTAAACTTACACTTATGCAGAATAACCAAACTACATTTCCTAGGTAGTATTTTGAGAGTTACTTTACTTTTACCAAGTCTTTGTTTCCATTAACTTAATGGAATCAGGACTTCTCTCACTGAGAATCAGTTATACGAACCACAGGATTTTGGACATAACACTTGCTCCATAGAAAAAATCCATCTATCAAACTATGCAAACTTCTGTTGGAGTGACTTTCCCTGGTGAAATAGCAATATTACAGACTACTCATAACATTTTCCAGAATTTGGCTCCAAATATTCTAGAGGACTAAGAGTTCAGATTTGATGTTATTTCTAAACAAGAGCATTTTTCAAAGGTGTTACCCTTTTAATTATTGTGTTGATAGGCACTTACATATCTGTACAAAGAAATACTTCTGAGGTAACATATGCAACTCCATTAACCTGTTATGTTAGAAGATATTTTTTCCTGCAGATTATCTTTGTGCTCTGAAATACATGCTTTGTTGATGTCAAAGGATTTATGTCATTACGTAAATACATCAAGAGCGTAATATTTATTCTAACTTTGAAGTAATAAGCAACACTCATAACCATGAACACATAGGGTACATCAGTAAATGTTTGTAGTCACTGGAACCCTGAACCAGGCAGAGCCACTTTCCTAGTAATTCCTGGGAATAGTTCAGGGTAAGTGAACATGAGTTCGAAAGCAGGTGAGCTCTTTCTCCCCATTGTTCTCATTGCCAAAGCAGTATTTAAACTTTACTAGTTTAAACATCAGGGTTATCCACTGAAAAGTTCTGCGCTAGATGTACAACATGATGCAATATAATATATATGTAATTATTTCTAAATGTCATTTAGAGCACATTTAAATTAAAAGAAAAATAAATAAAGTTAAAAAGAGTAGGCTGTTAAGCAGATCACTAGTTCCACTGAAGTCTCATTTAAACATTTAGCTGAGTCTTCCTCTAGAAATGTGAGAAAAGATGAGGAAGTGAGAGACTGTTCTCTGTAACACACCAGTCAACTGAATATCTGGCAACTGTGAGAAATCTTCAGTTCTTCCATCTGTGTGAAGAAGTTTGGCTCTTGTCACCTATAACTACTGGTCTAGTGATATTTTGGAATAGGCATATAATACATTTTTTCCTGTGGAATCGGGTACAGTAGGAAGGAAGCAGTGGATTTAAGTCAGACTTCACCTCACTGACATTATTTCTAGAGTAGTAGTATCCTCTATTACCATACAAAAGAAAAGAAATTATGTTTTCAAAGTGTTTGTGTTTGGGTTTTTTTTCTCAATAAAAGTACCAACACTGCTGCAGGTTCTGTAGAGTCCAATACCTTAATGAGTTAAACTCTTTTTTTCCAAAATTATTTGGGATAAGTAATTCCTTTGTTTAAAACTAGTTCCCATATTTTTATTTTTCTCTTGGTTATTAATTTTTAATTCTGGAGTGAGTTCTTATTTAAACAGCTTTAGAATTTAATTTGATAGCAGCTTAATTGTGTGGTGTTTTTATTTCTTAGATTTTTCTTCTTTCTTAGAAAGTTCTCTTATTACCATTTAACATATTGTCTTGGTCATATTTTCTGCCCTTTCACACTAAAGCAGAATGCCAAGTAAAGAATATTACTTACTGCCAAAGGTTTTCAGAGAGTGTAATTAAAAGTTTGTCTCCCTTTTTTTATTTAGCTTTTCCTGGCATTTGACTAATTTGGCAGCATATGGTTGGTTTGTTTATTACCTTGCGCATAGCAATTAGAGAAGTACTTTAACAGAGACACACAAGAAATGTGTTTTATTCATCTTTGAGGAGAAGAAATTTTTTTAAATCTACAAAAAATGAAAAGCATTTTCAGATTTAATTCTGAGATCTGGAGATGTCTGGATGGATTTACGTAACTGACTGGTTAATACAGAATTATTAACAGGCATTTTAATTAGTGTGCCAAAAAAGTGGCCTACAGAAATAATTCACATGTACTATGGTTAATATGTAGTTCAGAGACTGACAAAATACCCTAATACCCTTTGGTACAAAGACTTCCACGCTGTAGACAGTCTATGTTTTTATGTTTTTACAAAGTTGTTTAGTAATTCTGCCTTTGGAAACAGATTTATGTCTGTGATAAGTAATTGAAAGTTTCACATGTTTGTTGGTAACATGATAGAACTTAGCAACCATTTCTTCTGGAAATTTGAATCTAATTTTTTGTGAATAATAAAATAAATTTTCACAGTTCTGTATGAATGAATGCATACCATTATGCATAGCAATATAATTAGCACTCCAGCTTAAATCTCTATCTAATTAATACAACCCTAGCTACTTATCACAGAATTTGACAATTCCAGTATCTATTCAAAATAATGTTTGTTATTTTCTTTTTCATTTTCAATATTTGCTGCCCATTTAATTGCCTGCCTTAAATGAAAGGTACATTTCTATGCTGTAAAGTTATACAAAATTTACATTCTCAGTAAAAATGTACTGTGTTTTGTATTGTTGTTATGTCTCCTCTTCTCTGTGACTTAGTATACAGTGAAAAGCCAGTAAATTTTATCCTCTTCTTTTGAGGAGAAGAGGAAGATGTTTTGGATCTGATGCACATACTGACCTTAACTTAGCAAAAACATCTCAGAAATAAATAAATTAAAAAAAAATAAAATATGTATAGTATTTATGATGAGACCCAGTGCCAGTGAGATTGGAACCTTGAATGAAGTTAGCCTAGTATAAGCAAAATGGATTATACTAGGATGTACAAAAGATAAATTACTTTCAACATAGGAAGGATGGATTTCTTCATTAACTGTATGAACAACAGGAGAAAATTATATACTACCTTAAAAGACAGAACAGACTTATTTGATAGCATCTGAAAACCCTTCATAGATTATACAAGAAACTATTAATGACACTTTCAATGCACTGAAGTAATGGGTTGCGTGTAAGGAGAGCTCAATCAGGATTTTACTGTTGTCATCCCTCTTGCCAGCCCAACAACTTGCCAGGATAACAAATACAACCTAATAAAACTATATTTGCTTGCTTCAATTTCTAAGACAAGTATGTCAGTCATCTTTTAGACTTTTACTACGTGATAATAACGACTCTTTTATTACAGTGATGAATGAGAGCTCAAACTATTTCATGTGAAACTAAAATACATTAACACATATAAAAGTTGAAAGCATGAAAGTAGAAAAGAACATAGAATCTTTGTGCTTTTGTAGAATGGAATGTAGTCTCCAGTACTCAAGCCTCACCACCGTCTCAAACTCTGCGGGAAAATTTCATACCATTTATAAGAACTTAGTATGGTGTCTACACTAGGCTGTGTATTCTGCTGTTTTTCCAGAGCTACCACAAAGTTTCCAGCTGCCCTGGGGTCAGACCCTTGATACTTTAGATTTTATTTAACAACAAAAATAAGAATAATTGTTGGTCCTTACACTATGAACAAATCTACAGAAGACTGGGTGCATACCTCCACTGAGTCCCAAAAATATTTATTTGTAACTGTAACAGTAGAACCTCAAATTGCAACTATTCTTTATGCTTCTATGCTGCTAAAGATGTCTCTAAATATTCCCACTACAAGCATTAAATAATAACAGCTAGAATAAATATTGATGTATTGTTGTGTAGCAACAACTATACTCTTTCATAGCATAAATCCTCCCAGCAGAGGAGTGATTCCAAGTAGCCAACCCACATTCTTGACTGAAGAGGTGTGTCAACTCTTCTTGTTTTTAAATATTGGTTTGCATGTGCAAAACAAACTTGTACAACCTGGGGAACTTTCACATGTAAGGGAAAAATTGAGATCTCTCGTTTAAAAAATTATCAAGTCCATTTACTTACAAATGTATGTTCAGTGTTCAGGAGCTGATGCAAAGGACTTGCTATGAAAACAGATAAGTAGTACAGGGACCAGATTTAGATTGCACATTTGCCACAGATCAAAGGTTTTCTAATACTACTTTTAAAATATTTTTTCTAAATAATTCTATTTTACACTGTTCCTGTGCTTAGTCCTGGGAACTTTTAAGCCATTTGGGATATGGATCATATATGTTTTTCTAGTAATATCAGCACTGTGAAAACTTATTTATTTGTTGCAACCTCACAACTGAGGCTTGGTGTTTACAGAAGTCAAATAATGGAACAGTACAGCAACACTCACAAATTTCTCCAGTGACAGATATTCTCAGCTTTTTCCTAAAAAATCCTTCATACTGTATGGAAAGCTCCATGACTGTGAACTGGAGGAGGGGCAGTGAAACAAAGCACGGAGACTGAGTGTGAAATACTGAAGGAGCTCAAAAAATGACAGAGGATTCTGAAAGCAAATTATAATATACTAGGGGTATAAATTCACCCACTCAGATGGTAAAAAAATACTGCTAACCGTATAGAAATATTTAACCACAAAATCCCAGAATAACTAAGATTGGCAGTGACCTCTGGAAGTCATTACCGTCCAACATCTCTGTTCAGTGAAGGCCACCTAAGGAAGGTTGCCCAGCACCATGGCAAGGCCGCTTTTGGACATTTCCAAGTATGGAGATTTCACCACTTTTCTGGGTATCCCATTCTAGTTCTCTATATAGATTTGCTTAATTTATTGACTTGTGAGAGATGTGTTAGTTAAAGAGAAAATCTTGTTATAGCCTGTAAAACCATGTCAATTCAGGTCCTGAGATTAATTCGAAAACAAAGGCTAGTGCCAGTTTAAGTTTCTACTTGTAAATTAAATCACAGGTAAAACCATCCATCAAAGGAAGGAAAGGAAGGAAGGAAGGAAGGAAGACTGATCATCACTAAATTAGGCAGTTTGCATATTTAATTATGCAGTTTAAGTTATCAATGCTCAGCACTTCTGACTATAGGATTCTGGACTTCTAGTTAAAATTACATATGAAACCTAGTGACATTTTTCATATTTAAGAGGCATTCATTTCAGTTATGAAACTAACATTACTTCATTCTTTCTACTGACTTGGTCCACTGATTTTTCTTTTCAGTTTTGATAGGTTACTGCTCAACCCTTAGAGAACTACAGCTTTCAGTGATCCTATCTGCATGGACCAAAAAAAAAAAAAAATCAATGTAGGGTAAAAGTATATTTTTACAATAAGACCTAAAAGGATGAAATTATCAATACAAAAGGTATAAACATGGAACCTACACTATAGTTTGTACTCTTAATGGGTCAAAGAAAATGTATACTTCAAGTTTATTCAACTTGTCATACTCCTTTTAAGGAAAACAGACATAAGGGTGTCTTTCTTTTCAGGTACTATTACAATGTAAAATGCATGTATTTTGATGTGTTTGATGTCTTCCCCAGTTTTTATACTATCAGAAAGGATCACTGCTTCCTGATTAACACATTTCAAAGTGATTAGTTTGCTTATTCCTAGTTAGTTTTACACACCTAAAAACAAAATGGAAGGGCTATTAGGAGTCAAAATATTTTTGCTCCCCAAAAAGCTAATTTCTTACTAAAACATGAAATTCCACGGTTTTTTAGATCTTACTTTGAGAAACTCTGAGAAAAAAAGCAGTAAAAAATTAATTACACATAATACATGGGAAATTATGTTACTTCAGTAGATAAAAATTTTCTTTTTAAGTCAAAAGGCACTGTAGTGGACATTGCCTGAAAAATAATGTTTGAACCACTCACAGTCTCAGTCATGTGACATGTGCACACATAAAGAACCAACAGATGAAACCTTTTCTCCTTCATTGTTTCATCATTTCAATGTACACCTTGCAGGATACACGTATTTCCTTTTATCAATAAGCATGGTGTGAACCTGTGATGAAGACTGAGACTAACTAAAGAGAAATATTAAGAATTGTTGTTCTGAATGTTTTCAATATCATTAGACACTCAACGGCTACAAGACAAAAAATTGTATCAGCAAGATAAGGATTTTAGCCTTCATCTTAAAAAAATATTGATTTTTTATTTGAATTATTAGAAAAAGTAATTATGATGTGAAACTTACATACAAACTAAGCATCATAAGCCAGGTTGGATGGGATCCTGAGCAACCCAATCTAGTTGAAAGTATCTGTGCCTATGGCAGGGAGGCTGGAACTAGGTGATCTTTAAGGTTCTTTCCAATCCAAATCATTCTACAAGTCTATGATCACACATTCAACTGCCCAGTTAAGATAGGAATATCTATGAAAGACCACACTACAGATGACTCAAATCTACTTAGCATTCTCAAAAAAATAATTTTAGCAAAAATTATCGATGAGTACATGTTACAGAATACACACATGGCCCTCAAAGGATATGGGTTGTTCAAACCCTCAAATATAGAATTTTACTCCCATAATCATGCTTTCAAAACTATAGACTCTTGTTCTTTTCTTCTGATTCAACCAAGGAAAAGGCACCAGATAAGGACATAGATTGAGAGTTTCAGAATAATATTCCATTTGGTACAGAAATGTACCCTAAGGAGCATTCATTGTATGCATACACAGTATGAGTAGGAGTATTTCCATTCTGGAGCTTTGGGACTTGATTTCTAATCTGATGGCCAAAAAGTGGTTGTCAAACAACAACTTTCACAACAGATACTAAGTCTTTGTTCTCCTCTGCTTTTTCACAGTATTGCAACTTGCTACTTCAGTCTTTGTTCCTCGTTAGGTATACACTCTTGCACTGTTTTAATCTAGCTTCAATTCAAGTGCACAAACATCAATTACATTTGTCAGTGCAGTGGTGTACATGTACTCACACCAACAACATGGTTCTCTTTAGTTCAGGTGGCGGAGATTTCTGTGAAAACCAAACTGGCAAACTGTTTACTGTATGTAAACATGATTTTTTTTAAACCTTTTTATTTTAGTGTCCAGAATATTGTAATTTTCTAAGGTTTTGAAACTATACACATAGCAGTCAAATACCATATGACTACTTCCACAAGCTCACACTGTTCTAATATCACAGTATATATAACAAATACAGGTACTGATGAAAAGCTTATATGCAATATAATTAATCATAAATACAAAGACTTATTTATTCCAGTGATATGGATAACTACTATTATATACATTATTTTGTAAAAACTAAATATATTCCTTAACTTCTCTTTTACTTTCTTCTCCAAAATAACAATTCTTTTCATAGAAAAAATACTATTGATTAGGCTTACACTATTACTATTTCCTGTACTTGACAAATTAATCTTACTAACTTGCAATATTGACTGGAAGGCTGGGTTCCAAAAAAGGAACACATTTAGGATTTAAATCCTAATTGGTTACAGCGTTTATTAATCAGTGGTAATTTACATTAATGTAAAAACATTGATCCTTCTATGAGGGCTCTCTCTTGTGAGTAATTTCATCCTCTAGCAGACATTATAAGATACATTAAGAACTGGTATTTCAACAAATGAGAATGGCTTGACTGTAAGAGAAATACCCAATGAATGATCAAATACAAAATGATTTTTAATTTTTTTTAATATATTGCATTACCTAATTTAATTGCAATATTCAAGGATTCCCTCATAAATTTCACTGAAGAAGCTAAAGAGATTGAATTTTTCATGTGATATTTTTCATATATGTCATTCTAAAAAATCTTTCTTTCGCTCTCATGTGATATAGGGAATACATGTGAGGATTTATTGTTAAGAGAAATTATGTGGGAAGAATGTATATTTTCATTACATTAAAATAAAGCTAGAGTAACAAACAACTATTTCTCCAAAGGAGTAGCTACAAGGAAAACTATATCCACATCTGAACTGAACTGTTCTTGAAATGACAGACTGAGGCACTTTTATACTAACAGATAGTTAGGGCGGAATTATCTCAATGTTCTTCCCACTTTCATGCAATTCTTACCTTCTAAAAATTATCTGTTAAGAGAAGCTGACAGAAACTAGATGTAAATCTCTCTGATTAACTGGCAGTAGTATTGCCCAAAGTGCTATCTATAAATTTAAGTCTTCACCTACGCAGAGACAAAAAGATAAGATCCTGAAGGTAGAAGATCTAAAAGAAGAAATAAAACCTCTGACTAATGAGAGAAAATTGGGACAACTTAAAAACTTTAATGCATACAGACATGGTAACAAGCCAAGATAGAAATTATGAGTGGTTAAATCAGGACAAAGTATTTTGGTCTATTTACTTGTCTGTCATATAGCCAGTACATCCAGCACATCCTACATAATCCTATACAACAGAGTGGACGTATTTGTCCTTTCTTTATCTCAGTTTTTATTTCTGTAGAACATGTTGCCCACTGCAACATGGGCGTGATATTCTGTGTGTGAGAAATGTCAAGAAAGAAAAAAAACTGGCGAAAAATTCTCTACAAGTAAATCAAGTGGACTTGTGTCAAAAAAAGCAGAAAAAGAAGTTATAGTTACATATGCTCTCCAAATTATGCCTTAAAGCTAGAAGATTCTCAGTTGCAATTCCTGGAAGATGTTCCAGAATTCTGTTTTTCTGTGCATTCCATCTTGTGAGTCTTAATTTAAAAGTTCAATCAGAATCTAAGAAAACATTAAAATAGTAACCCAAATCACTAACTCGAAGACCATTATGTTTTAGGTGAGGATTTTCTAATATTTTTTTTGATGCACATCATAAATTACAAACTCATTCTGAGTACTCTTTGTGAGACGCTGCTATTCTGATAATATAATCGTCAACTGACATTTGACCAAATAAACTGGAAAACAAGAAAACTGAGAAAAGTTGTCACTGTAACATAAAATACATTATCTACATTAAGCCTTGCCTAGTAGGAAAGAAAACTAGATTTTGACAGTTGAAAGTAGGCTGAAAGGTGAAATGAGCGTCTGACTGCAATCAATGTCACAAAGACCCAGATTACACAGAAGAAATTACTCCTGCAGCGCACCTGAGATTTTAATAAAGAGTGGAAGAAAAAATATGAGCACTTGAGTATAAAAAGTTTTAATCTTTGTTAAAAGTTATATGAATAGATTGATGTAGCTTAGCATACACTTAGCAGATGCTGTAAGTAACATCAAGGTAGCACATGGAAAACTAATGAGAAGAGGGCTGAATATTGAGTTCATTGTTAGTGCCTATACTTAACAGTAAGTGTAATAAATCAAATGCAGGATGAGTATTCTGGTTAACTGCAGGAGGTGAATTCCAGGAGAACACTATGATTCACACCACATGACGGTGGAGGAGCCAAACACATAGCAATATTTTTTTTTCAGAGTAATTGTTCATGTGACTGTGATCCTGTATGTCTTGGTTGTCGTAATGTGCTTTTTCAGCTACAATCAGACCTTTAACTGGACAATATCTTTAAAGGAAAAACTTGACATCCTGGTTGGAAGTTACAAACTACCATGCATGGTGCACATAAAAGTTCCAAGTGTGGAAATCACCCACTAATGTTGCCTGGAAGTGGAAGGGGACACCACAAAGAAAATAATTCTATTCTAAATAAAATACTCATCGAGTGACTGCATTTTTGAGCACTGTTTGAGATAAAACATAAAGGACTAAGATAGAAGAAACATGCCTGAGAGTATTGTCCAAATGCTTCTTGAACACTGTCAGGCTTAATGCTGTGACCACTTCCCTGGAGAACCTGTTCAGTGCCCAACCACCGTCTGGGTGAATTACTTTTTCCTAATTTCCAACTAAACCTCCCCTGACACAACTTCAGGCCATTCCTTTGAGTCCTGTCACTGGTCACCAGAGAGAAGAGATCAGTGCCTGTCCCACCTCTTTCCCTCACGAGGAAGTTGTAGACTGCAATGAGGTCTCCCCTCAGTCTTCTCTTCTCCAGGCTGAACAGAACAATGACCTCAGCTACTCCTCATATGGCTTCCCCTCACAGCCCTTCATCACCATCTTCACTACCCTCCTTTGGACACTCTCTAATGGCACTTTCTTTTGTTGTGGTTATACTGTGGTGCCCAAAACTGCACACAATATTCAACGTGAGGTCACCCCAGGTCAGAGCAGAGTGGGACAATCTCCTCCCTCGACCTGCCTGATGCCCCCCAGGACATGGTTGGCCCTCCTGGTTGCCAGGACACAATGACTCATATTCAACTTGCCCCCAGGTCCCATTCCATGGTGCTGCTTTCCAGATTCTCATTCCCCAGTCTCTACAAACATCCAGGGTTGCCCCATCCTAGGTGCAGAATCCAGCACTTTCCCTTGTTGAACCTCTTATGGTTGGTGATTGCCCAGTCCTCTAATCTGCCGAGGTCTCTCTGTTCTTACTCAATTCTTATATAAATGCTCAATTTTTTTCCCAACACTAATCATGAAAGTTAACAAATACTCTCATAGCAGAAAACCATTTTACAGAGCAGCCATACAATGTTTTTTTAAAGACTTTGCCTAGAATACTATGCTTATTGCTGTTCATGTATGGCAAGGCTAAATAGTTGGATAAGTAAGTATAAAGTGTAAATCTCCAGGAAGCTTTCAGTACATCAAAATTTTAACACTGCAATCTAAAAGTAAACTTGAAATTATCAATTATTGATTGACATGAAGGACCTACCAAATACTGGAATGTAAGGAATACAGGAGAAAAACTTCATATTTTTCAGAAACTCTAACAAAAATATGATACTAATTTCTAAAAAAGATATACTAGTATGTTTATAAAGCTCTATCAAAAGAAGTCCTGCTGTTCTACCCACTTACCCTAGGACTGAAATTGGTCCATAGTGGTTAATTTGAACTAAGTAGAGTATGCACAGTATATGGTTCAGGTATTGACCCATAGCACTCTCAGCTTCCTCTGAGAACAGTAGGCCTAGTGGTTCCAGTGCTGATGCGTGAAATGTTCTAACAAACCAGAAATCGATGTAGAGTGCACAGTAAACAGATGCAGTCAATGAGCTATTCATTACCTTTTGTAAACCTTCAGTATAATTGGCATGTGGTCAATTTATAAACTGTAATCAACTGTGGCGTTATTTAATCTCTTATATAAAACAAGAACAGAAAGTTTCATGTTTTATGTAGTCATAAGAACATGAACTAGAGAGGTAAATAATTAGATACCTGAATGCACCCTCCACCAAAAAAAAAAAAATTTGTCTGATGTCTAACAGAAGCTGTTTAGTAAACACCTCAGTACTGTAGCCAGCAAAGAGTTTTGAGTGTGATACTTTTATTAGATTTTTTTTCTGATCGATAATTAAAACCTAAAACCCAGATGCATTTTTTAAATGAATTCTTGCCTTCAGGATAGCAATTTTTCCTACTCAAAGAGGGCACAGAGGAGGTATATATTTGATTATTAATGTTTATTCTTATTTACTTACTGATAGAAATCTTTTTTATCATAAAACTAATTAAAGTTGGTAAAGGATAAAGCTAACCTTTTCATTTCCAATTGAAAGCACAAACCAAACCCCATAGTCACATAATGTAATACAAAATGTTTGGATAGTTTCTAAAAATACTCAGGTTCTAAAAGATTACTGCCTTCAGTAGAGAGTACCAATGTAAGATTCTTTCAAAATCCTGAATATAAAGAACAAGGAGCAAAGTAGGGAGACTTGCAGTAGACGGTTTAAAGGAAGTTTATTTGCTTTACTATTCACCTATTACTTCTTTCCCATAAGCAGATGCATTATGGGCATGTCGACAGTTCGTCCATCTTTTTTGTTCAGTTTGGTTCAGTTCAGTATGCTGGGCTTCTAGAATATCTAGGTAAGTTTTCCATTATGGAGTCCTGAACAGCCTCTTTCTTCCCCTTTCAGTGAACTTTTGAGTTCTGCATGATATGGGGGATTATGTACCTTACACTACATGGTTCAGTTAAGGGAATGTTCAGAGTTTTTGCAGTGTATTCTGCAGTATATTCATTCATATGCTGTGCCAAAGGAAACCACACAGCGTTGTCACATTGCAGAGCCTGATATCGTACTTCATTTCATTGCTGGGCTAATTGCAGCCATCTGGTTTCATGGTTCAGCACACAAGCAGAATGGACTTCTCTCTGCCTGAGGTATTAGACAAGGGAACTTGAAAATGTTTATTTGGGCATAGTCCTGAGAGTGACAGTTTCTCTTCATGTAAGCTCGAGGGTAAGAGTAAAATAGAGGAAATTAAATGTTGTGAAAAGTAAGACAAAGAAGGCTGAGCAACTTACACATTCCCAAACCCATTACAATCATATCTGAAATAATGATACCTAATACCTGTCTAGCTCTGTCCACAATATTTCTGTTGTTATCTGAGTTGAACACCATGTCAAAATTTGCTCTGACACTGTATGAAGGATAATTATAGCTTAGCATGGGTAGACTAATCAGAAAAGAAATGTAATGTGAGATGAGAGTTACGTATGCCACAGTTTATGTACAACAGCTCTAAAGTGAAGTTTAGAAAACCCAACTGTCGAGACAATTATTTTCAAATTGTTTTAACTACATGATTTGTATATCTACATGAAATTAATAATCAATACTTTATTTAAAAAATTACTTCTGTCAACTACTGCTGACATCATCTCAGAGTAAATATATGATGTGCCAATGGTACATAGATGAAGACTGTTAACTATGTTATAAAACAAAAATCTAATTAAATTATTGACTTAGATTTGGAAAATTTGTTAATTAAATTGCTATATTTAGTTAATAAAAGGAGTAATCTAACTGTTACACTCATTCACTCTATGCTAACTTATTTGCCTATCAGTCCTATTTGCTAGTAATTGTTACTAGCTTCCTAATTTTTAGAAATAAAGGAAGTAGCTGCACTTCCAGGTTATACAAATTCCAAATTAACATGCTTCTCATAAATAAATACATAACACATTTTCTATTACAGCTTTATTAGTGCTTTGAGCAATATTTAGTTCAGCAGTTCTTAAGCAGGAAATAAAAAGAACGCTAAACGGTGGAATGTCTTCTCTCTAAAATATTTAGGATTCAACTATGAGTCTTGCTGAAGGACTCAAAGAAATATTTTTCCCTAGTGAATTTAGTCATCTGAACTGTTATTCTGAAAGCAGTTAGAAGACCTGTAATATAATTTCACTATTTCCTAGTGTGTTTGGCAAAAATCAAAATAGAGAAAAACTACGGTAGAGACCCCACAGAAAATTTCCCTTTCAAGGAAAGTCTCACTGGGTTAAAAACTGGCTGAATGGCCAGGCCCAGAAAGTGGTGGTGAATGGTGCCACATCCAATTGGTGTCTGGTCACAAGTGGTGTTCCCCAGGGCTCAGTACTGGGGCCAGTCCTGTTCCATATCTTTATCGATGAACTGGATGAGAGAATCAAGTGCACTCTCAGTGAGTTCACATATGACACTAAGTTGGGCGGGAGTGTTGACCTGTTGGAGGTGGGAAGGCTCTGCAGAGGGATCTGGACAATGGGCCAAGGCCAACAAGGTCAAGTGCTGGGTCCTGCCCTTAGGTCACAACAACCCCCTGCAGTGCTACAGGCTGGGGGAAGAGTGGCTAGAAAGCTGCCCAGCAGAGAAAGACGTGGATGTACTCATTGACAGCAGGCTGAACATGAGCCAGCAGTGTGCCCAGGTAGCCAAGAAGGCCAATGGCACCCTGGCCTGTATCAAAAATAGTGTGGCCAGCAGGACCAGGACAGTGATTGCCCCTCTGTACTTGGCTCTGGTGAGGGACAGAGTGAATGGCTGGGTGGAGCTTAGTTTTCAGCCAAGGATAAAACATGACTATTGCTATTAACAGCTCACAGAGATACATACTCCTTTCATACATCTCACTTTTTTTCCTAACCACCTGCTGTTGCAGTAAAAATTCAACTTTGATGTGCTGTCCATCTTAGATTTATCATTAAATATTACCCAAAATATTCCCCAATACCAGATGCTGAAGTAAAATTAGGCGTCCAAGACAGGATCACAAGAATGAGTGGGGTGGAGAACATGAGAGCTGCTGAAGACTCTGACACTGCCCAAACTCTCTGAAACTGTAATACCTATTTGAAAACGTTAGAAGATTTTTATTTTCTGACGAAGACAAGCTCAGTTGATGAAATAACAATTTGAAAAAATATAGCTATATTTTACTTAATATTGCGGAATAATGAATAATAATCTGATAGTCTACAACTAAGTGAAGGAAACATACAAGACAACATAAAATGAAAAAAAAATTCTATAACAAATGTAAATCTTGAAAGGTACCACGGTATCACACAGAAACAAAAACAGCTTGAAAAAAGACAGTTCTGTGTAGCACATATATGCTCTAGGAACAGTTGCACAGATGGATTGATATTGACATAGTACTTACATACATGTCTTCAGAAGAATCAAATAGCTAGCAATTATTATTCTTACTATCCAGACACAGCATTTTTGGAGAATGCTATGTAGCTGCTCTACAAAAACCTGTCTTTCGTTGGATATGTTAATGATGTGACTACATCACAACTTCTAATTAATTTACTTTCTTTTTTTTTCAAGAAAGCATAATTTTATTCTATGTTTCAAGATAATATTTTTGTGGAAACAGTATTAAAATTTTTTAGTCAATGCTGAAAAAGATGAATGATTGAACTTAGGGTTTAAACTTGATCCCTATTGGATAATATCAATTTACAGGACAAGTAATTTAAAAACAGAAGCACTGCTTGTTGAAACAGAATGTTTACAATCAGGTTATCTGACTAGGTCTCCATTAATGATGATTCTCTCTCTATCAGAAACCTCTTAGACAACAAAAAAAAAGAAAGAAAGAAATGTTAGTTACACAAATGTCACACGGATAAGCCTCCTGCCAGAGTAAAAAAAAATAGTGTAAATTAACAGTTTAAAAGTTCAGACACAAGATAACAGGACTTCCTGAAGTTCCACCTCACTATTACAAAGTGATCACAAGACGAAGAGAGTCATACAAAACAATATTAGATCTCTGTTCACTTCACAACAATAGGTAGCCTTGTAAATCACTAAATATGGTGTTACCATCACTTGTAACAAGCAACAGGCTTTGTATTAAGAGAACAATTCAAGTTTCCAAAACAATCACAACTAAAATGTTAATGACTCCTACTATTAATGCTCTTCCCTCTCCCCACCTCTCCATGCCACCAACCTCAGGACCAAGAAAAGCAGTAGAAGGCTGAGCACAACACAAAAATAGGGGACAGATACTGAAAAATAGTTAGTTTAACTGGCATTATCAGGAATAAGCTGTAAACACTGAGTAATTTGTATTATAAGTGATAGTATCTTTGTAACTGAGCTAATAATTATCTGTCTAGATTGCTAAGACTCTAATTACACTAAAACCTCTTGGTTTCACATGTAAGGCTCACTTCTTTGAGTCATGTAAACTGTGCAATTGCTTCTGGGATGTAATTTGGATGCAAAAAACTGGTAACTTTTGAAGGGAAAAACTACAATTTTCATAGCTCAAATCAAGATCAAAGCAGCTTTCTGATTTACTAATGAGAAATAATTAACTAGGAATCAACGAATTTTATTTTCATGATTAACAATAAAACAGATAAAGCACAATATTAAACATTCACAAAATGTTGATAAACACCTCAATTTCTAAAACCATTCTCTATCCAATCCCACAAAGTTCTAAGGGCACTCACACCCACAGAATTATGGGAATACAGACACCATCTGGGTTACAAGCACAACACTTGTAAGGGGAGAGTTTACCCTATTCAGACAAACCTTGCATGAGAGAGAGAAGTGCTCTAGTTTTGATTGAAGCTGTGCCTCTCCCTACAGGTTGCTAATCCACATGCCAGTGTGAAAGCACGCCACAGAGGACACATACACCCACCTGAGCTGTGAGTCCCTACCTCTTACATCTCATAGTGTTGTGATGGAAGACTTCCAGGAGTAAAGAGGTTCAACTGCCACTGTTTCCACTGCAAGGTATCTCTTGACATGCTCCAGGCTTCCTTTTTATGTATTTCTTTTAAAGCTGAGTCCTTTATTTCAGAAATCTCTTCATAGTTCCCTGATTACCCTTTAAGCACTTTGAGCCTTATTTTACTCTCTAACATCATCAGCTTCAGGCAAACACTCCCTCAGACAGTTTCGGGTGTTCCCCTTCACACATACCTTCCAACACCCACATCCTTGTCTTAACATCTGTTGCTGTCAAGGGTGGGCTGTGCTGGTGTCTCTGCAGTAACGGATTGGTGGATAGCGTAGGCAATTTAAGACTTACAATTTAGTGCAAAAAGGAAGTGAAAAGAACTCATATACATACAGAACAGGTCATAAGAAAAGTAGTCAATCAGACAGTATCAGAGGACCTTAACAGAGATGTACAAAGACCAAGTTGAAGACCACTCAAACTAAAAAATACATCAGAGATTGACGTGACAAAGGAGACCTAAGTAAATACTGCTGACTGATGCATTTTATTGTAAATTACTTTGTGGGTCTTAATTACTGTAAAGTTACTTGACATCTTGTTGAATTTTAGTTAAATGGAATGCCTTTTGGTAGATCCTGAATGTAAGCATTTGTTTTGAGTATGAAATTATGTTAGCACCATAAAAAACCATCTCCTTTTTCTCAGAATTTATTTAACCTACTTGTCCTTGTGTAAAAGTTTCTTTATAACTGTAAGATGAAGTTTTCATTAATCATTACCTGAGACTGCTATAACTTTTTTAATTTTATTTCTTAGAACAACCATTGCTTCTGAAAGGAAGAATGGCCAGCATTACAAGTACCATAGAAAAGACTCAGTGACAGGGAGTGTACTAAACTGAGAAAACTGAGTCATAAATTTATGCTAAGGTATTCAGATATAAATCACATTTTGTTTATATTCTTGTTTATGAAGTTGGCTGATGATGGCCTTCTTCACTAAGTTAAAGACATTCAGAGACTTAAATTATTCCATGCTACTAGTTTGGAACTGGAGAATCTTCCGTAGTGCTGGATAAATAACTAATTTGTTCACTAAATGTTCCTATTTTGGTTTGTGGTTCAGGTGCTTTGAATTCCCATGGAGTTTCTTCAAGAAACTTGATGTGGATGTTTTCTGAAGTATAAAAAGATAATCATTATGATGTTTCTAATTTCAATTGGAAATTTTGTCAAAGGTAGACATAAACTATATTATTTTCACAGATAAATACTTTCTGACAAACGTCTATTCAAAGGTCTGTAAAAAGTTTCAGAAAAGTGAAGTGATGCAAGTCACAAATTCACGACGAAGTCACATCAACAGACTTTCAAAGGTAATTGAGTTATGCCCTTTGATTGCAAAATACACCTTCTGTGAAACAGAACATCACTTTTATTGCAGGATTACCATGTTTCCAAAAGCATGAGCCTAGAAGATCTCTTGAAGACCTGAATTCATATCAACCAAAAGAAAAAACTACATTTATCTTCCAAGACCAAAGCTTTCATTCTATAGCATTCATAGTCCTTGCCAGGGTAGTACAACATTCATCCCCACACACAGCACACAAACAGTGGGTGTAACTGTGCTTAATACGTGGAAGTCAGAAATGACATTGGTTAATCAGGGGTTTAAACAATGAGGAACCACCTAATCGAGACAATACTTCATCAGAAACTCTGTTTGTTCTGTCTTCAATTTCATGACTTAAATGTTAACCTACCTCAGTAGAATTCCTTAATTTTCTTAGAAAGAAAATAAAATAATAAATACATTTATTTGTACATATTATCAAGCAGCTTAACTTAGGCAGTGTAACTGATTCCATAAACAATTAAACCAATCTTAAAGGGAAGTTATCTTTCTGTGTCACATCCAAAAGCAAAAACTCCTAAGACCTTTGTACTAGCATAGGTATGTTAAAATGGACCAGCAATAGCAATCTACAGACATATATATTCAAGGCATCATCCTTTAGAAATGTATTAAGGTCTAAAATTATTTTAAGTTAAAGAAGCTGTATAAAGTCCACATTATCTTTCCCATTGAATAATATTAAAAATAGCAATAATTTAATACCATTTTAAGTTGCAAATATACATTCAATCAGCCTGAAATGAAATCTTGTGCTATACCACAGCAGTGCAAAACTTGAGAATTCATTTTATTGGTTTCCCAGTTTAATTGTAAACACTTTTTATTTTCACATATATGTGTGTGTATATACACGTATGTGTATAGATGGACAGAGGTCTATGTGCTGGTTTCACCGTTAAGAAATTTGTCTTTACATAATGCCTCAAAACAAAAGAAAGAAATCAAGACTTCTACAAAAATAAATGATAAATTTATTCAAAACAGCCAGAAGCAGTTTGACAGACTAGGTAATCTGTAACTATATTATTTTCACAGTAATGTCAAACAGATATCTGGATACAAGATGTTCTTGAAAACATTCATTTATAAATAAATAGAAGACGATTTCAAGAAGACAAAGCGCAGTATTTTCAAAAGTGCCTAAGTGGCTTGCAAACTACTGGCCCGAATCAGATGTACTGCAACCCAGAGCTCATTATCTGTACATGTCTGCATGCTACAGCAGAAACTATGGCCACTTATGTGCTGTCTTGATAAGTATCTTGTATGCAACTTTTTGCCTTCCATGACATGGCAAGTTGCTCAGAGTTTCAGCCAATGTTGAAGCTGACAAGTATTGGTAAAGGTATGATGGCTTTTGAGAAAAATACCATACATGCTTAAGTGGTGCGTATAGGGTTCCAGGCAGAAGGCCCAACTCCAGAGATACAGATGGCAAGCAGAGAAACTGAGGGTGTGTGACTGGCATATACCCTTTGAGTACACTCTAGGTGCACACATTATCTCAGAAATAAATGTTCTGATTAGTGTGAAGAAGAAAAACTGAGAAGAAATTTTGGTCAGATACCTCAGACTTTTTTCAGAATAAAAATGTCATGCAGAAACTACAGAAGTTATATAAATTTCAATCAAAGTTCAGTCTAGGTATCTGACACAGAAACAGGCAGCTCAGCTGAAATGAGAGAAAGCTTAATTCTATGCACTAATGACAAAGGAATGCCAAAAAGTAAACTCCTAGAAGCCTAAATTAATGGCTCAAAATGGAACTCTTTTTTTTCATAATGTAACTCATCATATTATGTCTTATGTTTTCTTCTATTCTTAATAATATAATCAAAGAATCATAGAATGGTTTGGGCTGGAAGGGACCTTAAAGATCATCTAGTTCCAAACTACCTGCCATGGGCAAGGACACCTTCCACTTGATCAGGGTGCTCAATGCCTCTCCAGCCTGGCCTTGAGCACTTCCAGGGATGGGGTATCCACTTTTCTGAGCAACCTGATCCAATGCCTGACCATCCTGACAGTTTAGAATTTCTTCCTAACATCTAACCTAAACCCTCCTAATTCTAAACTTCTTTCAGTTCAAGCCATTCCCCCTCATCCTATCGCAGAATCATAGAATCATTAACATTGGAAAGGACATCCAAGATCATCTAGTCCATCTGGGGGTTTGTTTTTCAACAAACACCACCATGACAACTAAACCACAGAACTAAGTGCCATGTCCATTCATTGCTTGAACACCTCCAGGGCTGGTGACTCTACCACTGGCCTGGGCAGCCCATTCCAATGCTTGACCACTCTCTCTGTAAAGAAATTCTCCCAGATGTCCAACCTGAATCACCCCTGGTGCCAGCTGAGGCCACTTCCTCTTGTCCTGTCACTAGCTGACTGGGAGAATAGGCTGACCCCATCTAGCTACAACCTCCTTTCAGGTAGTTGTGGAGACTATAAGGTCTCCCCTGAGCCTCCTCTACTCCAGGCTGAACAACCCCATCTCCCTCAGTGATTCTTCATATGAATTACTCTCTGGATCCTTCACCAGCTTGGTTGCTCTGGACACATATATCTGACATGTCTTTCCTGAAATGAGGACACATAGTATTTCCTCCTGAAATGACTGATACAGGCCAGTATGCCACTGGTTTTCTTGGTCATTGGGGCACACTCCTGGCTCATGTTCAGCTTGCTGTCAGCCAGCACTCACAGGTCCTTTTCCACTTGGCCACTTTCCAGCCACTCCCTGCCCTATAGTGCTGCATGGGTCTGCTGTGACCCAAGTGCAGGACCCAGCATTTTGCCTTATTGAACCTCATACAGTTGGCCTCAGCCCATTGATCCAACCTGTCCAGATCCCTCTGCAGAGCCTTGCTGTCCTCCAGCAGATCAACTCCTGCCCAACTTACTATCGTCCGCAAACTTGCTGAGGGTGCACTCGATCCTCCCATTCATATCATTGCTAAAAGATATTAAACACTAGTGACTGGGCTCCAGTTGGATGTAGCTCCATTTACCACCACTGGGCCTGGCCATCCAGATAGTTTTTAACCCAGTGAAGAGTGCACTTGTTAAAGCCATGGACTGCCAGCTATTCCAGGAGTATGCTGTGGGAGACAGTGTCAAATGCTTTACTGAAGTCCAGGTAGACAACATACACAGCCTTTTCCTCATTCACTAGGAAGGTCACCTATTCATAAAAGGAGATCAGGTTGATCAAGCAGGACCTGCCTTTCCGAAACCTGGCACTGATCCCCTGGTTGCCCTGTACATGCTGTACACGCTCAAACCGTTCCATTATCTTCCCCAGCACTGAAATCAGCTGTAGTTCCACGGATCCTCCTTCTAACTCTTCTTCTAGATGAGCATCATGCTGGCTAACCTCCAGTTATCTGGCACCTCCCCAGTTTACCAGAACTGATGACAAATGATGGAGAGCGGCTTGGTAAGCCCTTCAGCCAGCTCCTTCAGTACCCTTGGGTGAATTCCATCTGAATTCCCCACAGAATTGTGAGCATCAAAGTGGCACAACAGGTCACTAACTACTTCACCCTGGACTGCAGACCCTGTTTAAGAGAACAGGCCTTTCTCTTAAAGACTGAGGCATTAAGTACCTCAGCCTTTTCCTCATCCTTGTTGACAGTGTTCCCCCCCTCTGTGTCCAATAAAGGATGAAGATTTTCCTTGGCCCTCCTTTTATTGGTAATGTACTTATAAAAAGACTTTTTATTATCTTTCACAGCAGTAGCCAGATTGGAGTTCTAGCTGAGCTTTAGCCTTTCTTATTTTCTCTCTATATGACCCAACAACACCCTTGTACTCTTCCTGAGTTGTCTCCCCCTTCTTCCAAAGGTCATAAACCCTTTTTTTTCACTCAGTTCCTGCAAAAGCTCCCCATTTAGCCAGGCCAGTCTTCTTCCCCACTGGCTTGCCTCTTGGCACATAGGGACAGCCTGCTCCTATACCTTTAAGATTTTCTTAAAGTATGTTCAGTTTTCCTGCACCCCTTTGTTATTAAGGACTGTTTCCCAAGGGACTCTCCGAACCATTCAGATTCTGTGATATAGGCATCTGAAACTGGTCTGTTTGCAAACTGCTTTTTATTCAAGACAAGATCTTGTAAAGTTTGCATTACATGAAACCTCAAACTTTACACTCCTAGAGGAGCTAAAAGACAAATGTTGAAAAAATCACGTGAATATATATGTTTATTTCTGCCCCTCACTAATTCACACCTTCACAGCTAAGGCACTGTTTCTGACAAATTATCTTTAACTGCTGGAGTTAATCAAGATAGTCTGTTTTCTTCGGCACTGAATGCTCAGCTACAGCCTCAGCTGTTGAGATAACCTCAGATTGCTATGGCTGGCAGCTCTCACTAGACGTCAGTGGTCTGCATGTCTCTCCCCAACCCCCACTCTTCACTAAATAAAGAACTTTCTATAGAAATAGATGCTTCCTAGCACAGAAACATGCAAAGAAGCTGAATAACAGTTGCTAAAACAGTTCCAGTTTTAGTATTTTCTAATTTCAGAGTGCTTGAATTGAAGGTCTGATGTTCTCTTAACTTTTTTTTTTCCTCTAATAACCAATTTATACCACAAAGACCAATAATTACCCATAAATTATCCACCAGTTTTGTAATGATCTGTATTATGTTACACAGCAAATAACAACTATGGCACAATAAATTACTTACATAATGAATGCACAATATGTCTCGATACTGTAACTTTTCAAGAAACCATTAACACAAAAGTGAACCTAAATGAAGTTGGCACATTAAAAACATATTTAGGACACACAAATAAGGATACTTGTAATAGTTCCAAACACTTTGGAATAATCTGCAATTTTTGTTTGTGCCTTTTTTTATTTTGTTATTATTGGGTTCGTTCACCATAAATAATATGCTTATCATACAATATCTGAAATAATCCACCTGTCTGGAAGTGGGAATTCAATTCAGTTCTAAGGACTTTCTGCTGCCTGTTGGAATAGGCTTTATATTTCAAAATCTAAGATTTCAAAACTATACACGCATTTCTGCTTTGTTTGCCTATTGTAGTAGCATGAAAATTAATATTTAGCTATGATGTAAAAAAAATCTGCTTTGGTTTCTACCACATGACTTCTTTCAGGTATCTGCACTGAAGGTGACTAACCAGGAATGTATAAGGAATACAGTTCCTTTCATTGAAACATCTATACTTTACAAATACTACCATTAATAGACACTTTCAGAGCAATGCAGCGGTTAAGAAAATTGCACAACACCATAAACATTTTAAAAATTAAGCAGTATTAAGCAATTGTCTGATATTTTAGTTCTCACCTGATGTTTCATCATAGTACTACAAATGGTTAGGAATAGAAGAGAACAGATCTGGAGTAACTACTCCATGTGAGTCAAGACAAAAAAATAGCTTGACCTGGAATAAAGCACATAATAATAATAATAATAATAATAATAATAACAACAACAACAACAACAATAAATTAATTATAATAAAAATTACTGCAGATCCTATTTTTTATAATATGTTTTAGAAGTTGCATGAATGAAGAAAATGAAGTTTAAATGCCCCAGTGGTTCTCTAATGATAAACCCCCACATTATACCCACGCTAAAATATACATAGCACATTATTTTTATTTTTTTTTAAGTTTTGAATTTCAGAATAGAAAAGTATTATTCATTGCCTGCCTGTGGTAGGTCATTATGTATTGTACATTCTACTGGCATTTTATAATTAAGGGGACTGTGATAAAGTCATCTACATAGCAATGTAAAACACAGAAATCACCATATTTTTAATGCAATCTTACTTTCATAGTTAAAATGGAATGTTTCATTTCTAATCAAAGAAAGAAAATGTAGTTCAATATTTCTAATTTATGTCATATTTTTAGCTCAAAATTTGATACACAGATAAAGTTCTTACTTAATGAAAGCTGAAGTCTAGTGATCCCTTTCTAGTAGATGCAATACAACATAAGGTATAGGAGAAAAAAATTAATACCCTGCTCACAGTAAGATTTCTGAGGTAGTTTCCAAAACATTTTATGACAGTTTCAAAAGACTGGCAAGATCAAACCTGAGCTGCTCAAATTGTCCCAGGACTCATGAGAAAATTTCTGTGTTTACCAGGAGAATATAGAAACTCCATTGCACATACTCATAACTACCAACTATATTCAATTTTGAGAGAATTCTTGAGTATCAGCATTGAACTACTGGCTTTTGAGAATTGGATTATTTGCATGTGATATCAGAGCACCTAATGTTAGCCCCAGTCATGTGCCAGACACAAATGTATTGAAGAAAAGAAGTCACAAATAATAAAGTCCTGGTCCCTCCATGCTGGGGAGCATTTCCAGATCTTTTACAAAAACATTTCAACTCTTTCACAGCATTAGCTACCTGAAGAAATGAATGATCAGTGATATAGGTTTTATCAATAGGTGCCAATGATTGAGAAAATGATTACCACTGAGCTCTACAGTCATCTTTTCACTGGCACAGTTTGTACTAGGGAAGAATTAATAACTACTATTATTTCTTTTATTACTTCTCATGTTCAGGGCACATACAGTGCACTTAATAGTTGGGATTTTGAGTGCTGAAAAACTGCCATTCAAGAGGAGAGCAACTACAATCAACAGAAGGTTCACCACGAATGGAAAAAACCCAACATATGCAAAGCTAAGTAATGTAAAAAAGCAAATTCTGTACAGTTCAAATTCATTAACTAAATTTGCAGGATGGTTTTGCATTTAATTTCCCTGTTTCTGTGTTCTTTACCTGAAAAACAGACAATCCCTTAGCCTCATAAGCAATGTGTTTATTAATGTTTATGTTTATTACAGAGTTATTAATGTTCCTGAAGTATTTCAGCACTGGCATGACAACAGTCACACTTCTCCTATTAAGGAATTAACCATTTTGTATTCAGAGCAGTCTTTACATAATATACAATAAATATGACATGTTGACCCAGAGTAAGCAATGAAAGAAAGCAAAAATAATGAATATGAATACTTTTTTCCTGAAGTAATCATTGTAATTTTATACATAAACGAAATTGTGTACCTGCCAAAAAAAAAAAAAGATAGATTGCTTTTAAAAACTGCTCTAATGCACATGCACAGGGGAGCAAAAGCTGAACTAAGGCTATTCATAAGTTTAATTCTAGCAATTTCTCAGCCTAGACAAATTTATTTTAATAAAACTATTTGTACAGAGGATAGTAATATTTCTGAAGGCATCTTTCATAAGCAGGCAGTTCATTCTAACTGTTAGAATAAGCATTAGTAAACCTGGGCAAAAACCATTTTAGATTATGCTAATATTAACCAAGCTTCATGTTACCCAGCTGTGCAATATTGCCACATAAGGAATGAATGTCTTTAGAAGTCTCTGTGAATCGTATGGTCATGGCTGTCACTTAGTCACTCCAATAACTTCTTACAATATTTAAAGAGAAGAAAGTATCTAACAAATCACATAATGACAATCAGTAATAAATATTGATTTTCTTCACAATAGTCATTAAAAGGAGTAGTATGAGTATTACTAACAATGTCAACATTATTAATAGAAAATGAATTTTCAAAAACTTGCAGGAGAAGTGGTCTCTTGCAAGGTCTAAAGGAAATGATTTTCTAACTTTTGGAATGGAGATAGATCTCTCTCTTGCACATCTGTTGCATTCTCCAGAGATAAATGGCCTAGAATTGTGGAATCCTCCAGGGAAAAAGCAGAAAACCAAATTTTTTTGCCGCAGTTCATGACTTATAATGCTGCCTTTTCATTGCTTTTCATACTGTATTTTATTGCTGTCAGTGGTCTTCCTACATTCTGGTTTTATAAATTTTAGCATTATTGTCAAAACTGTCTTTGCAGAAGAAACCAAGAATGGAACAAAATCTGGCCTTAAGTAAGAACAGCATTTTTGTTTTTCAGATTGGTAACAGCAATTAAGGACACTGATTCACTCAGGTTCTAAAATGAGGATGAAACACTGAGTATTCTATCCAAAAGTCTACCTAACGGATTTATTTCAGAGTCCCATTTCCTGAGACTCTTCATCCTGTGCGGGCTGATCCTCTGGGACTGGACTACTAAGACCATGACAGAATAAATGTTCAGTTCAATCAATATGGATGCTGGGTTTTGTATGCATGTAACACTGCCTAAAAATAAGATGTAACTGAAAAAATAGATCTTTACTCAAAAGCAACACATATACTATATCTATTCCTGAAAAAGATACAAAATATCTGTATCTATTTATATTTCCTTATCTAACACAGCAATTTTTGCACAAATAAAAAATATTTGATATTTCTTCTTTGAAGAATTTTTAATAACTATGACTTGGAAAGGACTACCTGCATGTTTCACAATGAAAATTAGGATAGGGTTTTAATGCAAAATATTATTTTCTCAGGACTTCATG
Organism: Corapipo altera; assembly: GCF_003945725.1. Taxonomy (NCBI): domain Eukaryota; kingdom Metazoa; phylum Chordata; class Aves; order Passeriformes; family Pipridae; genus Corapipo; species Corapipo altera. Next base: position 9,721,358 of record NW_020884876.1, read on the forward strand.
GAAATTAAATATATTCTATTACCATTAACAAATGACAAAAAGGTTAATTATAAATGAGTGTACAGATTAAAATTAAGCTTGTATTTAACTGTGTTTCAATGAATAAGTAATTAAAAATAAATGTCTGCCTTTTAATTATTGTCAAAACACACATTTCTTTGCTTTTCTCTTAACCATGGTCACATTAAGATCTTATATATTAATACTTAAACTGGTAAGGAGCTTTATTTCAAACAGCTACTATGAGCCACTAATTATTTGTTTAGCTGAGCACTCCCAAACCACTCTAACAGAACAGCACATCGGCCACAATTCTCTGACAAAGCAGTCAGTGAACTCTCAGTAAAATTCCTTAAATCATTATCTTCTAAGCATAGTATAAGAACATTATTAGCTAACACTGAGAACAGAGAATGTTTAAAAAGCTATTACATAACACAAATTAAATAACTGCAAAATAAAAAGACCTTAATCCCTTATACATGAAGATAATTTGATCTTTCTCATAATATTGTCATCCACACGTCTTTACACTTTTATAGATATACCTTTTATTAACGTAACTATGTGAAAACTGCATAGAATAAAAATTCTAATATTTTATTTGCCATTTCATTAAATTACATTGATCCTAGCAATTATTTTCTATAAACATATATACATATATATACACACTTTCTGCTTTTACATTAATCTGTATGCATTCAGCAGTTCTAATGTTTAGTAAACTTTTTAGAGATTATGTGCTTTTATGCCATCATTTCAACTGTGCTGCTAATCATAAAAATCTTTTCATTTGTTTATTCTTTTTATCCAAGTGTGAGCTATTTGGACTTAATGCAATTTTATGAGATTAAAAATTAAATCAAATTCCACTTCAGTAGGAAAAATATTTTATACTTCATAACAATCTAACTAACTGAAAAGATGCAGTATACTATCATTTTGACAAAATATTTTTATTTGCAATGAAATAAAACTATCAAATCAGAAAAACAGAAACATTTTTTAAAAGAAGATTTAAAGAAATCTAGGTTAATAAAACAGCTATATGTCTTGGGCTTATAATACAGACCATATGGGTGTATAAGCTCCAAAATCACCTGTCTTAGGGCACATTATCTAAGACATAGGAGTAAAGTTCAGGTACTCAAAAACAGCTGAAAGGATTTGTGGAGGGATTGAATAATAACAAAGTAACATCGAATTCTCACTAGTGTTTTTGTGATTCCTACCGTTAACAACAAAATCTAACCTTGTTTCTGTAATGTATATTAATTTTCTGCAGTACTTAACTGTAGTTTAAAGGTAGGCTCATATTTAAGTGTTTTAGTTAGTGAAATCAAAGGTAAAGGAAAATAAAAAGCACTTTTTCAAAAGGAAGAACCTAAAACTAAAAACTAGCTAAAACTCTACTGCAAAATCATTTCACAATGACAATCACAGAATTATATTAATTCCCCATGAACTGCATCACTTCTCCCAGACCTGTGTGATCCTTTGGTATTCCAGAGTGTCTGAAATGACACTAGATACCTAACTTCAAAGAGCTGAAGACACTGGATTTCTTTGTTACTTTGACATAGGTAAAAAGGAACTACAGCCAAGTGACTGTTCACTCAGCCACTGCTCAGATTTTGGCTAGCACAGCTCATGCTGACATATGCTGGAAGCAGTGCTATTAGGTCAAATTAAGAGTACCATGTGGGCAGGACAGGTGTCCTGAAAGAGCTAAAAAGCCATTACGCAGCCATTATTACCTGCAGATCGCTGTCACCTGCAGCCATCATCTTTGCATATTTATTGTCTGGCAGTTTCTTCAGAATCTACTAACTTACAGAAATGGAATAGACCAAATCTGAAAGCTGAAAGGTATAAAGCACCAACTTACTCAAAAAAGTTTTTGAAGGAGATCCAACAGCAGCTGAACTGCTGAGTATCTAGTCTGGGCAAAGGGAATTGAGCCCTTGTTTGCTCCCGTGTTTCTTAATGAGCTCATAAATAAAGCTTAAATAAGAGTATATTGTCCTGTAAATTTGAGAGATCCAAATGGACTCTGACACTAAGGTTGCAGAATTATGTCTTCCAAGTGGGTAACTTAACACTATGCACCTCATCAGTGGACAACAGCATGTACAGCTATACCTATAAAACACTGAAGCATGAGTAAGCACAACTCACTACAAGGATGCATTAAAGGAACTAAATGTCTATATCAGAGGCCGGGTTCAGACACGGTAAGAATTAAGGGCAGGGACCTCACAAAAGTACAGGCAAAGCATGTCATGTAAGTCCCACTGGGGATGAACAGCCTGCTCATCTACCTTATTTGCTCACCATTAGCTGTCTATACCCGTGATGCAGCTTGCCAGAATCAGGAGGGTACGTGAAAGACACAGCAACAGAAAGATCCTACACATTTTCTATAAATAGCCCACAGGGGCTTATCTGATACAGAGAAGAACATGCTAGCTGCTAGGAGAACATGACAAGACAGCTGCAAGATGTGTCAATGACTAGATCCAGTGTGCACACTCTACAGCCAGGAGTACCTATTTAGCCTCTGGCTGAAATGAATTCTAGTCTTTCTCTAACTCCAAAAGCCACCTTTCCTGAATAATAAGTTCTCTGAGATGTATAAAACCATCCTGTTCCAGGAAAATTAAATTAGTAATTCAGTGTGCCACTGGAGTAGAATAAGTTTATAAATTGGTAAGATGTTTCCCCCACTCACAACTTTAGAATAATGATATACAGTGCAGATTTTTCTGGAGAACATTCAAATAAACTCATTTTCACAGAGCTAAGAAAATAACCTCTCATTCATGTAACACTGTTAGCACTACTGCTAAACATAGCAATATTTGTGCTAAGACTAGACCTTAGAGCACAATGATATAAAAATTAGCTTTTCTTTAAAAATACTTGCTAGCATGGTTTGAGTGTATATCTTTTTCTAAAAAGCAGAAAGCAAATTAAAATTTACGTAAGCTAAAGCTACTCTGTCTCTCTCTCACACACACACACATACATATATATATATATAGTATACCTATACATAATACACTAAATTTCAAGATTAAAATAAACTAGACTGGACTCATGATTTCTGAATGCATCACATTGGTAACAGTGTATTTTTCTTAGTGTTATTTACAGTTAATTTCTAGGATTTATTCAGGAGGTACAGTTATTTTAGGTATCATATTTCTTTCAAAAGAGCTTACTAACAGTAACTCTGCCAAGAGTGTCTGTAATCTCCTTTTGTCATGGTATTCTTTATTGCTTTTATAACCTTTAGTGTTTAAAAGACTACAGATGATAATCATTGCTGTAGGAGGAAATCTGCCTGTAATATGAAGATACAGAGCTATCTTTAGAGGAACAGTGGCTATTGATATAAGGTCTTTAAGCACAGAAGAACTATAATAGCCTTTGAAGAAAGAGAGAAATTCAACCAAAGAAGTATTAGATAAAACAAATTTGAGGAATTAGGGAAAAGACGGTAATACAAAATAGTTATAATGCCATCAGGTATAAGTTTTAGACCTTTGTAATAAACATGATCATTAGAGACTAGAAAGAAACTAAATTTTTTTGAAAGAACCCTACACTGAAACTTGTTTTAAATTACCTAGGGAAAGAACATTGCTTGATAGCTTTTTGGACAATTATGGTAAAATAGTTCCCCACATTTGGACAATTATAGTGACACTATACTGGAAGTGTGAGAAAGGTATAGATGTTTTATGTCCTGGTTTGGATGGGATAGAGTTCATTTTCTTCACTGGTACAGTGCTGTGTTTTGGGTCTAGTATGAGCATAATGTTGATTTTGGTTGTTACTAAGAAGTATTTACATTAAATAAAGGATTTTTCAGTGTCTCATGCTCTGCCAGGGAGGACACACACAAGAACTGGGAGGGAACATAACCAGGATGGAGGACCCGAACTGGACAAAGGGATATTCCATACTATAGAATGTCATATAAATGGGAAGAGTTACATGGATAGGGAGCTGATCATAGCTCAGGGATGGACTGGGCCTTGGGTCAGTGGGTGACGAGCAATTGCACTGTGTTTCATTTCTTTTTCTTGAGTTTTATTTCCCTCTCTCCCTGTACTTTTTCTTACTACTATTATTAGTTTTAGTATTATCACTATTATTATATTTCACTTTGTTTCAATTATTAAACTGATAAGTTTTATTTTCTTTTCCTTCACGATTCTCCTCCCCATTGCATCTTTATGGCAGCAAAAGGGGGAGTGAGCTAGTCTGTGCGGTACTTGATTGCCAGTTGGGATTAAACCACAGGAGTCTTTGGTGCAAGGACTGTGGTGGTTTAACTCCCACCGGCAATCAAGCATACTCTGCTGGTGAGATGGCGGAGAGAACTGGAAGGGTAGAAGTGAGCTTGTGGGTTGAGACAAAGGCAGTTCAACTGGTAAAGCAAAAGCCATGCACAAGCAAAACAAGGAATTCATTCACCACTTCCCACAGGGGGGCAGGTGTTCAGCTATCCCCAAGAAAGCTGGGCTTCGTCATGCATAACAATTACTTTGGAAGGGAAATGCCATCACTCTGAACAGTCTCTCTTGTCTTCTTTCTTCTTCCCCCAGCTTTATATATCCTGCATGACACCATATGTTATGGAATATCCCTTGGGTCAATTGGGGTCTGCCGTCCTGGTTGTATCTCCTCGTAACTGCTTGTGCACCTCCAGACTCCTCATTAGTGGGGTGAGGTGAGAAGAAGAAAGGGCCTTGATGCTGTACAAGTGATAACAAAAGCATCTGTGTTATGATGCTGTTTTCAGCACAAACCCAGAACACAGCCCCATACTAGCTACTGTGAAGAAAATTAAATCTACCCCAGACAAAAATCAGCAAACTTTACAAGTGTGTTATCATTTTATTATGGGATCATATTATTATCATCATAATGTATCATCATATACCATGTTATCACCATATTATTATGGGATCAGTGTAGGTTAGTGAATCTTCTGTGACAGTTACTATCTGCTTTCCTTCCTTGAAGGGGAAGAGACAATTTCAAATTTGCATAAACATAAAACTTAAAAATTAGTAAAACTCCCATAATTCCCAGATTACACGACTGATATAAGTAGTGAAGATAGTAAAGGGACAGAACTACTAGAAACTATTCAAATTGGCTCATATATAATACAATAGGCAGTTTGCTTACAAAAAAACAATATTAGTTCATCCTGGATATTTTTATGCCCCTGTGCAATGTTCAGTAAGGATATGAAAACAAAGAATACCATCTTGGCTTTTGTTTCTATATGTTGTTTCCTCACCAAGTGACAAAAATAGTTCCGGAGAAATAGAGAAAGCCTTTAATCTATAATCCTCTCACATGCTGCAAATTATGATTCATCAAAACAAAACAATTCAGTAGTTCATCCCTGTTTCTGGACTTTCACACAGAACAGATTTTTTAATGGTTTTGCTCAGATAAAACAGAAATCCTACACTTGCCAAAGCTTTTCAACCTTACAATGTGATCAGAACAAAAACAGTTTTAATACAAGACTTTTGAGCCTTGTATAAAAATCTGAGTGCATTTCAATGAAGGGTTTTTTTCAGACAAAGTTTTAAGGAACCACAGCAATTTATCTTTGAAATAAATTGAAAAATTAAAGGAGTGCAATGTCATTTTTTAATTCACTAAGGAGAAGTAATTGCTATAAATGAAGCTATCAATGGAAGGACAATACAATGAAACTAATTGCAAAGGCTCAAATTTAAAGAAACATAGTGCTTCTGAACAATTATAGTGATAATAGAATGAAAATGAGAGAGAATTTTTGGAATAAGAATTGAACTATGTATCTAAAAAAAGGTAATAAAAATGCACTGGACTTAAAGTCATGTGAAAATCAATCCATGAAGTTAAAAGCTGCGTAATGTCTTCCATTTCATCAAACAGTGAAAAATGGTAACATTTATCTTAATTATAACTTTATAGCTATCTATTTCTAGTGTTTTAAAGCTTTTCTAACGAGGTGTAGTATTAGTTTATGTCATCGTGATCTTGGTTTTCTCATATACTCCAAGGGTTAGGATAACGGTAATTGCCATAGAGATCTGATTTACATTCACCTAATCAGATATTTATGATGGTGGCACTTTACTATGTAATAACAGAACTGTAAATCTGTAAAGAACAAATAAAAATCAGATAAATCAAGAATATAAAAGAGAAATGCTGGCACAATAATTCAGGCAGGCAAACATTCACTACATTCACACTAAATATTCTAATGAATATCAGTTTAGCATCCTGACTATCTGATTTCCTAAATGTTAAGGAAATAGCATGACAGTACATTTAAAATTCCTGCTCCATTTCTCATTATCTTGACAAGGGATCTTTGGTCAAGTAAAGTCAACTAATTTGGAAACTAAAATTAGAATTTTTTGTATTTTTTAACATCCTTTCCGGTCATTTTTTTTCCAGGTTGTTATCGTTATGTCAACAGAGTTAAACTGTGTGGGTAAGCACACTCATTTTCAAATACAGAACAACTTTCAACTTTTGCAATGCAAAATAAACAGCACAAACCTCTTTTATTCCTGTAAAGTGTAAATTATTCAAACCTTTTCACAATACATATATTCAAGAATACTGGTCTATTTTACTCAATATTTTCGAGTGATAACTGAAAAAAAGAACAACACAGAACTAATATCCTTTATGACAGATGTAAATCTTACACTTTGATAAACGATAGAAGTAAAAAAAAATATTATTAAGAAAGAAAAATCATATGGAAAATTAAACCAGTTCTTAAGAGAAAGAATAGCTTCAATAATAAGGTAAAATTTCAAATTCTATTTGGTACTGTCTAGAGTTTTTATAGTGACTTCAGATAAAAAAAGCAATAGCAATTTTTAATAAACAGAATAGTGAAATTGTGACTTTTTTATATAAAAAGTATCTTTTTCTGCCCACAAACTTTTTTTTTTGAATGTCCACTGCGTTATGGTTTGTTTTGTTTTTTTTACTAATGCCAAATTTACCAGTTTCTTCAGAATGGGAAAAAGGTTGGTTTCTAAACCAAGGAACACTCTAAGAAGACAGACACAGCAGAGAAGCTTCCCTGTCAGGAAACAGCAACAACAGTTTTGGTAGAAGTCTGGTGGGATAATCACATTCATTGTAAACCACTAAATTAGAAAGCAGTTTTCAGAGTTTCAATTAAAAATTCTCTTCTTTTAATATTGTAATCACAACTTTCTTATTTATGACTAGAGATAAAAATGTCCCTTCGGGTATATGTCACTATGGAGGTGTTAAGGAGAATAAAAATGCATAGCAATAAACTCGATGGCCTGATATACATTTTCTTTTCTCAAATTTGTGTAACTAATTAGCCAAAACAATTTCTCGCATTAAGCTAAAAATGAAATTGACCATGAAACATTTCTTGACTGCTGGACAGGATCTGGAGTTGGGAAACCGAGGTCAGTTCCCTGGCTACAACAAACAGTCTTTTTTGTCTCTGTATAATAACTAATTTTCTATTGCAGGTATTTTGTCCATGATCTGCCACAACTGGCGAGCTGCTCTGAGCTAACTAATCATAATAAAAACAAATCATAAAAAATGATAAATAACTAAGGAATTTACTTATATGCCAAAATGATTACAGAAATTATTATCATCTTAGATCTTTCCAGAAAAAAATTTGCTACACCATAGAGAAAAAAACATGAAATCAAGAGTGCCAAATTTGACTTTTGGTGCACATCTGTGGTCACTGTGATTCTAAACTCTGGCTATGAAACAAGATTATATTAAAAAGAAAATTAAAGGCTCAAAATTCTTCTAAAAAGTTTGAGATCAAGATGGGATTCTATAGCTTTATGATGAAAATTAATAGAATTATTCACATGTTTTTCCAAGAAAGTCACCAAAGAGAAGAGTCATAGAATCAGACATATGTAATGGTTTGGGTTGGAAGGGACTTTTGAAGATCACTTCCAATCCCCCTGCCATGGGCATGGATATCTTTCACTAGACCAGGATGCTCAAAGCCCTGTCAAGGTGGCCTTGAACACTTCCACAGATGGGGCATCCACAATTTCCCTTGGCGACCTAAGAATTTGTGGCTGAAGAGAGACAGCAAAATTTCCTTGAAATTATAGAAGTAACTCATCTTCCTTCAGCAGATGACAGACTCAAAAAATGGTGAAAATGGACTCTTAGAAAGTTACTTTGACATAAGTGTCAAGAAAAAAGCTTGCGGATAACACCAAACTAGGGGGGTAACCAACAAGCTTGAGAGAAAAGCTGTCATACAGAGAGTTCTAACCAGGCTAGAAGGGCAAGTCAACTATAACTCATGGCATGATCATCAAGGACACAATTCTCCAAAACATTTCTGAGCCATTCTGTTTTTCTCCCTAGTCTGGCTTCATGTCCCTCTGCAGATCTCTCTGATGGAGAAATGTGCCCAGTTACTTTTGAAAAAATTTTTATATTTCATCTGATAGTCTACATATATCTGCATGAATGTTCAAACCACAAAGAGAATCTACTCTATCATTTTATTTCTCTGAAAGCAAGAGCTCCTATTCCTCCCTCTTGTCCTTGCTTTCAACGCTTCATAATGAAGACTCCAACAGCAGGTGGTTTTCTGTATTATGTGAGTGAAATCCCCCAAAATACATCAATAATTTGAAATGATTTAAAACAAGGTACAAATACGAACAATACAGAACTTGTTATTTAAAAAAAAATGTTTGCTATATGCATTACAATACAATGTATCTAAACAATGGGGAAATAAAGGCAAATACTGTATAAAATTATATAGAGAGGTGGAGAGGTAAACACATAATGATACAGATGTACTTGTGTAGAACTATGTGTTAGATCTCTTTTGTACATCTGATCAATCTTTTCCTTTCTGGCTGCCCCTCTCTGGCATGTTCTTTACCTTTGATTGCTCCCAATGACCTTTGCTAGTTTTGAATTGCTCAGGTTGCAGTCATACTGGAACAAATTTGTTTTCCTCATGTTTCTAAAGCTACTATGCTTATATGCTAAGTACAAATAAAATGCTTGACCCGTTAAGGAATTGTCAGGAAACCTGAAATGAAGGCATTACCCAACATTTCACGCTCCTTAGTGATGCCATTTTTAATATTTTAGACAGCCTATAAATAATTAAAACCTCACCACAGCAAATTATGTTCTATTATGCAAATAAATAGCCTCCTCCCTGGTTTCATTAAAGATTCTAAAAGACAAGCTGAGCAGTTTAAACGTGGCAAAATACTGCAATGAGGCGAGAAATCTTCCAATTTTTTTTTAATTGTTAGTGCCAAGTTTCATGTGGATTTTTACTCTAACACTTTAATTTGCATGAGCAAATAAACCTTTAATAAACCTTTTGTAAGTGATGAAAATACATCATTTAATTAAATTTGATTTTTTTTGAAACTATTGTGCCTCATGAATATTTAAGTTAATCAAAATCTACAGCAGAAAATATTTATTTCACAGAAAGTTGTATTTATGTACTATTGTTTCTTTCAAACCTTTATTTTTTCACATGCACTATCTATATTGACAATATGTCAAATTCTTATATGAAAAATTGATAACATCTGATTTTGTTTTCACATTAGAATTCAGACTTTATTTCAACAGAAACATAATTCAGTTACATTCCTATATGCCTATAGCAAGCGGACTTACATATTTTAAAATACTTTGATATGGGATTATATTTTTGCAGCAGTATTTGACCAGAAGTCTTGATTTTTCAAATCTAAAGTTATGAAGACTCTTGAAATTATATATTTTTGTATACAGAAACATGTATTGACCAAAGTACAAAACTACTGAATTAATTAAATTAATTTAAATAATCGAAAATCTAGGATCAAAAAGGAATAAAGGATTATTTCTTTACATGTTTTTCTTTCAAATTTGCCATTCTAATCCTATTATATACTTAAAGTATTGTAAGAAAGATAAACTGCAAACATACCAAAATATACATTGTATTTCAAAATTAAAATGAAAAATCTTGTACCTTTAATCAACTCAAAACCTTTACAAAATCTTCCTTTTTAACATGAATTAAGTAGATATCATCAGAAAACTGAAAAATGAATGTGTGCATATTTTTAAACTTTAAGGCTGACCAGCTGTTACGCAAATGCCAGACAGCAGGTCCAGTGTAAATAAAATGAGTTTCAGAATTATTTTTCAGTGTAACTCTAAAATTCATTAAATTCAGCTTTGCTCTGACTAAAAAACACAAATCTTTACCTCATTCTTCAAATGAGGTTAAAAATATGCAATGACACACAGCTTTTTGTCAGGAAATAAACCTACGTTCAACTGTTTATGTAGTGGTGCTTATTTACATGTACAATAACAAGCCTTTCTAAAAGTTCTCAAAAGAGCGGGTTTTAGATAACTTCAAAATGAACACAAATTAAGAAAACTGTGGTTAGAAAATATTCATTGCATTCATTGACTCCTATAACAGCTAACTATGACAGTTGATTTATTCTGTTCATACTTCTACCTGGTCTCTGCTACAATCCTGACTTTGGCTCCCACCCAACAACAAAACTGTCTTTTATTGTTCTTCATTGTCTTCTGGATGCTCTCTATCTTACACATCAGCTGCAACCCAGAATGCTATTTTTTGTTACCACCTTCTAAGAACATCAGTTGCTTAAGGGAAAAAGTACTTTCCTCTATCCTCTTCTGAAAAAACATTCTTTATAGTCACAGTCATGCTGTTACTTGCGTTCATGTCACGCTTTGCATTACAGTAAAGGGTGTAACTAGATAATCTGTTCTCTGGGTTTATAACAGAGATATCAGGAGTAACACAAGAACATAAATTCCTTTGTTGCTTTCTCCATGTGTATTCAGGTACGTGTATTGAGCTAAACTACTGAGAATCAAGGGTATTTTAGAGGTCTGGATACCTAAACCTGTTTAACTTACTGTGTTCAATGTAGATCCCTGTTCCCAAGAACAACTGAAATCAACCCCAATGTAACAACAAGCAGAATAAATGAATGCAGTGTTTGGGCAAAGAATATAAGGAATACAATGCCAATAGACTCTGGCATGAAAAGAGCAGCAAATTAGATTAAGTCAAATGATGTACATAATCTTCAGTTTGGAAGCAAGCTTGCTTTTCCAAATACTATTAACAAGCTTATTGGAAAAGAAAAATCTGATATCAATAATAGGAGAAGTTGTCTGCTTGCAGGTTGGGCTTTGGGTTTTATTTCTTGGGGTTTTTTTAGTTGTTTTTGTTTGGGTTTTTGTTTGTTTTTTGTTTGTTTGTTTTTTGTGGGTTTTTTGTTGTTGGTGTTTTTTTTATTTTTTTTCTGAGAGAGTAAACTTCTTTATATATTTCTGCTATGCAAAGCAGTGATAATACTGATAATTAATATTAGTTGAAGAGTGGAAAAAATCTGTATGAAATTCAGAAAAGAAACTACTTTATGCAATTATGTTACACAGGTAAATATTAAGTCATATAAATTATGGTGCATCTAACTCTGCTGTTGGAGACCATCTTCAAGGAGAAAAATTTAGAAGAGCAGTACTTTGACTTTTTATACAATATAAAATAACACCTACTGTATTTGCACCAAAAATTATGATAAGGAGGACATCCATTTCATGAAGGGGAGAAATACTTAATAAAAATAAGTGCTAAAGGTTAATATTTTTATTTTTAATTAATTTTCATCATAAAGATAGAAAAATAATAGCATTAATATAATGATGAAGTAACAGATATATAAACATGGTAAAAATTGCAAAGGTGAAAAGAATCCTTTCTACATAGAAGAATAATAAATATATAATTTTAAAAGCTTCCTCTACCTAAACGCTTAAAAATCCAATGTTCTTGTAAGTAAAAATTTCAAGTTCAAATTGAAAATGCAAATGTATGGAAATTTTTGCACAGAAACTATCAGTTATAATATAGTACTTGTTGCTTTTAGTTATTCCATTTACCCATCATTCACTCTCTAATCTCCTTTAAGCCCATGTTTCTCCATTCCATATACAATAGAAGGATTATGCACATCTTACCTCTTAACTTTCTCCAGAGGATAATGGATTTAATTACTGTTCTGCCTTCCATGCAAGCTTTCAAGTCAGCAAATTTTGTGTAGCTCTGTAGCATAATTTTTAATACAGAAGTCTTATGTGTCTGCATTCGGGTGATAGAAGAAAAGCACGTGTTCTGCAGTGCTGAATATGAAGCTATTTGCTACTTTTATTTCTCATAAATTAAAATTTAAAAATGCATGGCACCTAAGAGCTTTAAAGGTCTGTTTTCATATTGATTCTGGTTAACTTCTAAAATAAAAGAAAATTTAATGAAAATCTGTTTTTTAGGCATTACATACTAATAATAACATACAAGAACAAACGCACAACATAGTGCATATACTGAGGAGTTGTCTTTAAAGCATACTTTTCCTACACCTGTCTTATGCTTTGTGGCATCAAAATCCTCTGTAGAACAAGATCTACTCCAAGAAAAAGTTTTACACAAAATCAATTATTTTTTTCAACAGAAAAATTGCAGTAGTTTCACTGTGCACGACGAGCTTCTTAGACACAAAGATAGAGGAGCATTTTCTCTTTAGGGTAAATTCCCTTCACCTATAGATGTACACCAATAGCTTTAACTGCAGTTTATGAAAAATTCTCTTTTACTTTATTTTTTTTTGCCTGGAATTCTTTTACTATAGGAAAATATGTCGATTGGGTATCAAGAAATAAACTATATAATTTCAGCTTTCTCATGAATGTTTGAAAATCAAAAGACCAAGTGAACATGCAACTGTCAAAAGAGAAGGTGAGCTGCAAAGGAAACAGTAAATTTCAAATTCCTTTTAGAACTGATCTTTGTACCAAAAAAGTACTCCAATCCAAGAAAACAAACCCAAAGTTGTATTTTCATTCATCTCCTGAGGAACCGAGAACAACTAAGAAATCAGCAAATTGCCGTACTTAGAACACTTCAGTGTTGATTGTACAATATTCTAAGTTTTTATTCTACAAGGTGAAATAAGGAATTAACAGTAAAAAAAAAAAGATGAAAAACCACAGTATTCTTTAGGTAGTATTAGTTTTCTTCCTAAAATTTAGAAGCAGACAAGGCATGGATAAAACTGAAAACAAACAAAATAAAAAAGAACTAATGGGAACTATCTAAGCAAAGAGCATGTAAGATACTAGATTTGTGGCTTCCTAGAATCTGAGCACTGACAAAGAAAGTGAATTTAATTTTCAAGGTGGTAGAATCATATATTCATGCTCCAATAGTCATATTAGACTTTACACATCCTTTGCATTTACATAATGCATCAAATTTCCATTTGATGTCCTTTGAAAGCAAGATAAAGCATATCCTGTAACTACTTAGGAAAAAATATGAGTCATCACTGCACAATGGTCAACTTCTAGAAAAGAAGAGATCACAGTAGAAGGCTGAATTGCTTATCATCTAGAACTGAATACATACTGTGGTTTTTTTCCCATAGGAGAAATAAAAATAAGACTTTGTAGAAGAGATTTGTAGTTAAATCATCAGATACACTTAGCAGCCTAAAACCCAATATACTCATAATTTTGAGCACTGTTTCAGTACTGTGTAATAATAGCAGAAGTTACTTTATCAGAAAAAAATAGTTAATTATATTATATATTCAGCTATGCTCATGAGAATAGTAATTCTAAAGCTAATTGAATATAAGCTTTCAGCCACAAGATATGTTTCTATGAAATTACAGAAGGAAACCACTGAATTAGCATCTGGAAATGAAATAAATGCACAAAGTAGAGGGAGAACCCTGAATATCCACAGCTAGAAAGGTAAGTCTGCAGCTTCCACTTCTGTTGCTGCAAAAAATGCAAAATATATATATGACAAAAAGAGTATCATGATGTCCTCTGTATCTTAAGTAAGTAAACAAAAGATATAGGCACATTTTTAATTTAAGAAAGTCTGTTAGGGATATTAAATTGACTGTGCTTTTAAAATGCCATTTTTATTCAACTAAATAAAAACCTTATGGCCAAACAGCTTCCCTAAAAACTTACAAAAGGAAACAAAAAAATGCATGCATTTTTGTTATATATCTTCAGCTTGTTATCTATTTTGGATTTGCAGATAATGTGGATATTATTTTTATTACTATCACTATAAAGAAATCTACAGTAAGATCACAGTTAATATCTGATTTTTATATTATATCATAGCATATCTATCATTTTCATAATTAAATGTGAAATTTTTCCTCTACTAATCAACTTGATGTTAGCAGTTAACTTTGTTCCTTAAACAATTATGTCATATACACAAAAACTTGAAAATGTGATACATCAACCATTTCAACCTCCCCTTATACCTAAAGCCTATGTACAAAGATTTAATTTACAGTAACATACGTGAAAATAATTTAGTCTGGGCTAGGGGTTAGCTGTTTGTTTGTTTTCATTTAGCAGGCCTCTGAAGTGTAATTCGATATTTGATCTCATTGGCTAAGGATGCTGACCTGGATTACACTGCATATATTGCTAAAATTTTCAAGTTATTATATGATAACTTCTTTTACATTTTCTATTCTGAAAATATACTTTTCGTGTGGAAAAAGACTCTAAGGCATCATTTGTCTAATTTAGCTATAAATTCCTTAACCAACTCCATTATCAATGAAATGTGTTAACACAATGCATTTTGGATTAAGCCCTAGATAATCAAATCAAGTTCTTCATAGTGTTTGGGTAGGTAAAAATTTGAGTATAAAACATTACTGATATTTAAGAAAAAAAAAATTGAAGTTGTGTTTATGATGGAAAATCTCCACCTGATCTTGAGACTAAAGTAATTTTTGGGAATTTTAATATCCTACATATAAATGTATGTGTTATATAGTTGGATTCTGAATGTTTTATTTGCAATTAATATTGATTTAACCTGGATAATATTCAGTAGAGGAAAATGAGTATATAAGATTATAGATTACCACAATTGAATTAAGTTCAGTATTTCAGTCAAAGGAGTCTGCTGACACTATGATATGAACAATGCAAGTGCAATACAAACAGTCAGTGAAGGTCAACTCCACTGGGAGAGTAAAATGCAAACTTTGCATTGAATTATCAGTCTCTGAGATGCAATGTCTGTGATGAACTTAGGCACTAAGCACAGAAAAGCTAAAAGGAAATTGCACTTAAAGTCTATCAAAATGACAACTGAGCTTTCTTCTATTCCCAGTTTTAAAACTGCTCTGTATTACAAGATGATCATCTATTACGCACTTAGCATTTTTAGCCTTGCTTTCCTTTATCAAATTTCTTAGTATAATTACATGAATATACAACTAGAATTCTATCTGAATTATGAAAGAAAATTATGAACTTATATAATAGGGATATTTTCCATTTCAGAACACTTTTTTCTTATTCAATTTCAGTATCAAATAAATACATAATTTTACGTTACTTACATTAAAAACATGAAGTCCAGTCTGAAAGTGTCACAAGATGAATTTAAAAGAATCCCCATAATTAATAACGGTACAGATTCTCAAAATATAACTAAAGATTTGCATCAATGTATGAAGTACACGTGTACACAAAACAATTTATGCAGATCAGTAACAATGGTGGCTAGATAAAATCCTCTATTCTGGATGCAGCTTTGTCAGACACCACCCAGGGATACACGTTTTGTGGGTTTGTGTTGTGAGTCTTCATTGTTACTTCTACACCTTATTTTTCTTACCTACATGTGCAGCCTTCTGCATTGGTTTTTCTCTTACCTATTAGTTAATCTAATGACACTTGAGTGACTTCTGTGTTATTCAAGGCCTCGCTGTGTTGGAGTAAATTGAATCTCATAATACATTGGAAAAGTTTACAGTACTTGTTATGCTTTACACACACTACAGTTAATGCTCTTGGAAATAAATTGCCTCATAGATTGATGAAAGTGACAGACTTTAGCACACCACTGTTTGCACCCAACTGAGGCCATCATCATTCATTACAGGGTGTGGTTCTTTTTTCTTTTCTTAGCTAAGTAGCAACAATTTTCTCTAAACAATTAAGGCTTCTATGTATTTTTTTTACTCTTTAAATTACTTTCAGTGTCACAGGATCATTAATCCTCTCTTGAGCAGTATTTACTTCAGTGACAGTTACTGCAGAAGTCGCAAGGATGCTCTTTACTTATTTCCTTCGATCTGAAACTTCCCAGAAGGGTGTGAATAACTATTTCATTGTCTATATATGCAGTGCAGTGTTAGGCACCAACGGTCAAAAGGCCTCTAAACTACTTAGTTAAGGAAAAGGTTTAACAAGATCAAAACAAGTACTTGAAGCCTTGGAGTCTAGTAAATTTGCTGTTGCTATTGTTTGTCACAGACTTGTGGTCTGTTCTCTATCTCTTTCTTCAATAATTTCCACTATTTATTTTGCTTTAGGAATTCAACACTTAAACAAGGAGCAAATCTCAAAAAAAATCTAGTGAGAAAGTTATAAAACTTTCATTTAGAAACACTAAAGTGTTATAGAAACATTAGCCTAGGTATTTTTCTTTACAAGTGAAACAGGATACATAATTTTGTACAAACTCAGAATTACAAACAAAAATCTAACATAGCACTAAACAGAATATGATAGGAATTATTCACTAGAATATGACAGGTTTATGGCACAAAACTTTTATCTATACAATTCTTTATGGCAGTGGAGCCAGAGCTCTCAACTGTGTAAAAGTTCAGAAAGGTAATTTTACTAGACAACAAGGCTTCTCTTCTCTTACATGGCAGTTTAGTGCTTTGCATAATGCTAACTTTTGTATAACACCTTTCATACAGGAAAATAAATACATCTAATGTACAAGGCATAAAAATGACCACTCCACATGAATTTCATGTATAATTTTGTTTTATAAATACAAATTTTTTCTAGAACAAGCAGCAAGCACAAGTATTGAGGCTGTGTTGCTGAGAACACAGCTGTGTTAGGCAGGACATGCCTCAAGGATGAAGGACCACCGCCTCCCTAAGATCTTGCTTTATGGTGAACTTGCCACTGGCTGCCGCATGAGAGGACCCCCAAAGAGAAGATACAAGGACTCCCTGAAACAACATCTCAGCCTTGGCCATACTGATCACCATAACTGGTCTACTCTGGCATCAAATCGGGAGGCCTGGAGGCACACCATCTATAACGCTGCTGATGCCTTTGAGAACGCACGCAGGATCACTCTCGCGGAGAAAAGACAACGCAGAAAGAATTGTGCCTTGCAGAATATACCACCTAAGGAGTCTTTCTGCTGTGCCTTTTGCAATCGGACGTGCCTGTCTCGTATTGGCCTTTTTAGCCACCAACGCGCTTGTGTCAAACGTGGGTAAAGCCCTTCCCAAATCTTCGTTTGCGAAGCCTAGCCATGAAATACAAATTTTAATAATCATGCATAAAAATAATTGTGTTCTTTCTGGATGCTAAGACAAAACTGTAAAATATTTGTGGTATATTATGTTATCACAGAAAAGTCAATACTTAAAATTATATATTGTGCACTTGAAAATACTTGCAGCTAATTTGTACAAATCTTTTCTTCCTGAATTTACTGGTAACTACATCCAAGGGAGCAAGCCAAAGGAAGTATAATAAAATCTATAGGTTTAAGGAGTGATATAATATTATTTGCTCTTTGCAGTTCACACTAGTTTAGCTGGCTGAGCTGCAAACTCTTTTTCCAGAGGTCATATAAAGGATGTGCTGATGCTGCATAAGGAAAGAGGTCAACTCTCAGTGACTGAAAGCAGAAATAAGATGAAATGATAACGAAGTGGTAACATCACAGGAAAGCTCACTTATAATAGCAGAGAAAGACACTATCCCCAGATTAAATATCTCAGTCAGCGTGGATAAGCATTTAAGGTTCCTGTGACATATCCTAGTGCATATATGCATATTAAAAAATGCTGCTTCATCATCAAATCATTCCAAAGAAGGTCATCATTATCGCAACCTGGATTGAAATAGCATTCTGAAAATTATAACTAATACTATAATCATTACTATGGCAAGTAATATTTTGCATGACAGTTTTTCTCTTTGCTATATTTTCTTTATTTTTTCTAATATGTATTCAGTGTAGTGTCTAGAGGGTGTTCTTCCTGTTCTGGACTGTTTCCCACAATGTCTTTTTCATAATAAATAGTTTACTCCCTTGTTCTTTACAACATGAAAACCATATGTATATTTTGAAATATATTCTAAGAAAGTACTATAAGTAGAAGTATTTTTGACAAGACAATACAAATAACCAGCTACACAGAAAATTGTACAGTCCATCTTCACACTATCATAATTGTTAAAAGTGAACAAATAATGACAATAAGCTATGATTTAATAACAAAAAAAAGAAATTAGAAATTCTGAAAAATTAAAAGTCCGGTTTCTTTGCAAACATTAAAAGCAGTTGTGATGTCTGACAACACTCAGTAGTATTTATAAAAGAAACAAAATTGTAATAAAAGAAGAGTTTCTAGTACTAAAATACAGAGCACTACACTTGTAACATGAGTTTCAGACATAGTGCAAACTTCTGTGTCAGTATGGACACATCTTGAGTTTGAATTCTTGTGTTCTGTACAGCTTTAGGCCTCTGGGCTGAGTTCAACAGTACTAGCCTAAGAGCAAGCTAACACAACAGATGTCCTGACCATATCCTCTGCTTGCTTGTGGCATTCTTCTCCATTTCTTGAGCTGAGGCCACCTAGCAATGGCAGAGTCCTTTGCATTCCATAATTCCAGGCACTTCCAAAAACCCGATTTATTTCCAATGCTACACATGATACCTCCACAAGGCATTATAAAATAACAGTTATGGATTTTACATAACCCAACAGGCTTGACCAATCCACACTGGATGTAAGTATGTATTCAGACAGCAGACTCTCTTTGTTTTGGCATGGTAAGCAGCTCTCCCGAAGTCTATTCCATCATTTCAGGTGCTATGTAACTGCAGGATCTAGTGCCTATGCCTTCTTCAGAATGCTTTCCCACCCAAAGAAGTACTGGATCCTGAACAAAAATCACACACTTGGAATAACTGTCTACAGCCATCAAACTTAGTGATCTCATAATAAATATTTCTAAAGATGGATAAGCAGTCTTGCATTTACCACAGCGTGCACTGATAAAATCACATAAAAATATATCCTAATTTCAGTACAGTCCCCAAACTGTACTCCTACTTGCATACCGTAGGTACATTTGTCTGTCAGGTATTTGTTGGAGAATACAAAGTGACTATCAGAAACCTATCTGTCACATTGTTACACTATATGTTTTACTTATTAGAATTTTTAATAAATTATATAAGCTGTGCCATATAACTACCACTGGTTGATCTGAGTACATTAGGACCCACCTTTTGGCATTTAGGAGACCTAACCTGAACACACTCCTCCAGATGCAGCCTCACAAGTGCAAAATCAATGAGAAAAATTGCTTCACTTGATCTTTTTCACTTGCACAGTCTCCCAAAGCAGACTGATATAACTAAAAAGGTGTACTGCTGACTCCACCTGTTGTCCACCAGGATACTCAGGTCTGTTTCTGCACACCTGTCAGTCCAACCCCAGGCTGTGCCGTTGCATAAAATTAATTAATTCCATGTAACCAATTTCTAATTTGTCCTTATCGTACTTCACAATGTCTCTAGCAGCTCGTTACTCCAGCTTAATGAGGTTGCTTAGAAAGGCAGTTCCCCACAGGCTGGTGTCATCTGTCATCACTATTCTGGTTGCAGTCCATACCATCTTTCTCATTGTTAATGAAGTTGTTAAATAACAACGGATGCAGAAGACAGCTCTGAGCAGTGCCACTAGGGCCCCACATCTTGCACCAACAACTTGTGTAGTTTATACAACCATTCAATTTCTTTTCCACTTGCCTAAAAGGGTACCACAGCTAGGGCATATCATGTCAAAAGCCCTGTTTAAGTCAAGAAAAATGACATTTATTGCTCCCTCCTCATCCACTGAGTCAATCATCTAATCACAAAATTCAATCATATTGGTGAAGCCTTTGCCCTTGGTTGCTTCTAGTCATATTCTGATGCGGAGGAGAATTTCTGATCATCCTGGGAATTCTACATGATCTTCCTGGGAACCAAAGTGAGGTTAACCATCCTGTGGCTCTCCAATACTTTTCACCCTTCATGAGGATAGGAATGACATTTGCCTTTTTCCATTCACTGGGAACCTTTCACAGTCGACACGAACTTTCAAAAAAAATAGAGAGTGATCCTGAAACTATGATAGTAATAGGCATTAGTATACTTTTATGCAACATATTTCCATTCCTTCTGTATATCAAAAGTTACATTCATGATTAAAAAAAATTTAGTCAAGACACATGAGAAGAAAGCTGCTTAAAAATTACTTTTCAAAAGAGTTGCTTTCTTTTTAGTACTATATTGAAACTGAACGTATACTCTCTAGTTGAGCTTATGGCAGGTAACTTTCTTTTCATTATTATTTTATTGCTAGCTTTTCAAGTCTGTGGTTTAGGCTTGGATTCAATCATTTTCTAACAAAACACCCACAAGAGAGGAAAACCCTTCAAATCTTTAACTGTAGAAGTGGTAAGAAAATGGTGTCTGAATTTGTGGTTTTATTGACGAGCATTGACCAAAGCAATACTGATAAACATGGCTTTGGCCAAGAGGATTTGAGTATGGAATTACAGATTAACAAACAGAAGAAATGTGACCACAGAGAATTATGTCTAAAGTAAAAATGTTTAGGACTTTTATTTGGTAGATTTGAAACTTTCTGTAGTGAAATACCCACGTTATCTACACATCCAATACCCAACTTGTACTTTCTTACTCATTTAGCTCATTTCTCCACTTATCTTCATGAGATCTCTTGAAGTAAAGAAAAAAAAAGTATTTATCCCTACATAGTTAGATCAATCAGCATGTAACTTTGTATTGCCTGGAAGTGTGTGCTTAGTAATTGGATAATTTGTCTTCTCTTTCACAATTAGAGTGAATAGAATTAGTACCCTTTCCACAGAGACATTTTCTGACACAGAGAGGAGAAGGCTTGATTCAAAGTATCAGACCAACCACTCTTTTCAGTATGCTACAAGACACAGCAGAAATGTGATTGGAACCTGTTGTTGGGTCAACCAGTTGATCCCATTTTATACACTCATATCGGCAACACATGCATGGCCATCACCAACATTGTAGCACTACTAATTTGTGGCTAAGGCATGCTCATAACAAAATGCAAAATTAAATCTCATGCTTTAGGGGTTTTTAAACCATCCTGACTTCACAAGGCAAGTCTGAGGCTGGCTTGGTTTTCTAGTCAGGGATTTTCCTCATGTAGGGAACTTCCCATGGAGCTCAACGCTGAACAGTAATTGCTGTTCCATACTGCCGACCAACAACATCATTGATATAGTAAAATACTCTTTTCTGTTATTGTCAAAGCCCTGGCTATTGCCAAGCTAGCAGCAGTCATGCAGATTAATGATAGACATAAAAACAGGTAACAGTTCTCAGGAATTATGACACCTAGTTAATAATAATTTACCATCTCTGTTAGAAAACTGAAGAGTTTGCCTCCAAACTCAAAACACCACCTTGCCATACCTTCCCAAAAACCTACATTAATAATTTTTCAAAAAAAAGTCACTAAACCCCACCATTTTTTCCTGGTTTAACATTTTGATACAATATGTACTTGTGTGATACATATTCATTTCCGAAATCCATAAAGCAAATGAAAGTCAGTGACTTTCAATATGATTCAGTAACTGTTTTTCGATGACATGTGAGCTTATAATTTTACTTTGTTGTCACAGGTGCAACATCTATTCTGATACCACAATATCTCAGATATAAAAAAGCTTTATCACTCATTTTTCACTCTCTTCTCCCTCAGTTATCTAGCTTCCACCTCTTTGACATCTGCAAGAAATTTCAGGACAAACTGTCACTAGGAATTGTCTTCAAAGTTTGGATTCAGTTTTGTGATGAAAAAATTACACACAGCAAGAAAATTTGGAATTTCATCTCACTTTCTCCAGTTGCAACAGCACATCCATGAGATCTCGCTGCAGGGAATTGTTTAGAATACTTCCACATCCATTCATTCAAAACAACCAGAATAAATGAGACATATGTTTAAAAATTGTATATGAGACACTCGGAGATGATCTTCTACTCAGTGTTCAGTATTCTTGAAGAAATATCCCAAATGTGTATAAGGAATTCCATCTGTTCTAGTCTTGTAGTACATTGCTCACATTGTAGTATCTTAAAACTATATTCCAAAATTCTTGACAGTACTATGTCTAAGCCTTCACTGTTAAGTGTCTCCCTCTCCCCGCCATAAGCACTTAATTAGGAAAAAAATTGGTTTATTCTTTTCAACTGAAAAAAAAAAAAAAGAAAAAATATAAAACAGGAGTTTTCTAAATTCAATGGAAAAATCTCGCTGAAATATCTTGAAGCTAAAAATATTTTTTTTAAGAAACAAAATGTTTGAGGTTTTTTTTTTTTTTAAACATATGAAAAATGGTAAGATGGCATTAATAGTGAGGAGATTGTCAGTAAGGCTTAGGAACAGTGAAATTTTACCTTCCTCCTTTGGCTTACGTGAAAAAGGAAAGGAAAAGGAAAAGACGGCAATATGGTGTCTACTGCTAGACTCTTCTCCTAGTCACCCACCATAGCATTTACAACACTCACATCAGCTACCTTAATCTCATATACCTGTCTATGTATCTATACTGTTGTATTTACCTTTAAGACGCTTCAGTAATCTAGTAGTCTAACCTCATAAATATGAAAAAATGCTTGATTATTTACTTTCATTAAAAACCTCATGAAAGAGAATACCAAGATAGAAAATTCCCACAAGTATTAACTCCATATCATTTGTCTTGTTAACTTGGCCTCAATATTTTGCCTGATTTGATATATTCCAATACGCAATATATCTGTTATAACATTGCTTTCTTCCACAAAACTGAATGTAGGAATTTAAATGTTTAGAATCTGACAAATTAGAATCCATTGGATGTACAGCCTTTCAGTGTCATATATCAATTCCCAAAATTCTTTTTATTTTAAATATATATGGAATTATGAAATACTCTTCTCTTATGCCATCACTTTTTTTTCCAATAAAAGCTAAAAAATAAAGGTTGTAAGTGCCTCCTAGTCAAGCTGTAGAATTATTTAGAACTCTTGCAGTAAACTCTTTTAGTTCTGTTAAGATCACACATGTGAGTTTGAAAAATTATTATTCAGTCCTGACTCAAATATATTTTCAATTTAATGTTACACAACTATCTTTCCCAGTTAGGGCTTGGGAACACAGTGTTAAGCAAACTGTGGCCTGATTTTGTGTCATCTAGACTGGTCTAGAATAACATAATAATCTCACACTTTCAGGTTTTAATGACAGAAGAAGGACCATCCTTTTCAGCAGGATTCTTTCAGCAGGAATCACCTTTATCTATAGGTCAGGACTCTCCGATTACTTTTTACAGTAAAATTAGTAATATAATGCAAAACTCAAATGTATTGTTAAATAATAAGTTTTGTTTCTCTAATTTTGTACCAAAATACATTTCACGTCACATTTCAACAAGTGGTAAGATTATTGTCAGTCTGGAGAAAATTAGCAAGAAAAGAAAGTGAAAATCTGTAACCATCAAGCATGGAATTTAATTATTACACTTTAAGAGAAACAGCAAATGTCTGAAACAGGATTAAAACCAGTTTGTATTCTATACCAAATAGTCATTTAAATCTTACAAACTAAGCAACACAAATATCTCTACTTTCTCCAAAACAATTTCCCAAAGACTATAAGGAAAATGTGACATCTATTATGATGACATATGGTCAATTTTACATGAGTAAGACAGGTTAGGCTGGTTATGCTTTACATCAGTGCCTCAAGGAATCAGACTACTAATACTGTTACTATGAAGCAATTTCAATCACAGAATTACAGAATATATGGAGCTGAAAGGGACTCACAAGGATCACTGAGTCCAACTCCTGGCCCTGTACAGGACCATTCCCAAGAGTCACACCATGTGCCTGAGACTATCATCCAAACACTCCTTGAACTCTGTCAGGATTGGTGCTGTGATCACTTCCCTGAGGAGCCTGTTCCAGTGCCCAACCACCCTGTGGGTGAAGAACCTTTTTTCTAATATCTAACCTATCCAACCCATAAGTGAAAAAACCTCAGTCCTTTACCTGTTCCTGGGTAGTATACAGGAATTTCATTAAAATCTGAGCATCAAAGAGTTGTTCTAGAACACCACCTTTCAATATACTGGTAAGAAACAATCACATAAACAGCATTCGCCTTATTAATGCTTTCATTTTCTTTTTTGTGATGTGCAATTTACACTACATTTGCTTTTGTAAATATCTTCATTTTGCAAAATATTTCTTAGTAAGTCTAGAAATAATGTTTTGGGTTTTTTTGACTCAATGCTTTTTAGGAAAGTCTGAGAATTATTGCTCTGGCTATCTTCCTGGTTTTTTCTAGAGATCACTTTTTATTCTCTACTGAATTTCAACTAATTTGTAAGAAAAAAGAAACATTCAGTTCCTTGAACTTTTACAATTCTGTATTTGGTCTTTTGATGTTTATATTTAATTTTACTGAAATATGTTTTCTTTCCAGTTCAATTAAAACTACAGCTACAGTTCTATTAATTTATATATACTTAACTATTAAGGTACAATAGTTATAAAAATTTCTTAGTCCATATGTTGTAACTATATTCAAATGTACAGATAAAATGGGGCATAAATCTGTCCATGGTGTTTACAGAACTATATTGAAAACACAGGAATCTTATGATCCCAATCTAAGCTATATGAAGGTGTCTGTCAGATCATTTTACTGCACAGATCTGTAGTCACCCATTTCTAACATTCTGTATAGTGCACTAATACTACTTCTGCAAGCTTTATATCCTTGAACAACCTCCACATGGCTTATATCAAATAATAGCTATTCTCAGAAGCACACTATAAAACATTATAAACTATGGTGCAACTGGATGTGGTCAATACGTTCTCGAGAAGACTAAGCACTGTGGGTCACTTTTCCACCACTTTGCCTGAGGGGCATGAGTCATCTGTGATGAAAATCTTAAGCCATGTACTTACAGCCACAGGCCAAGTTCTGTCTGCAGTAAACTTTGCAATCTTGGTCCACAGCACGGCACCTGCTGAGAGTGCTGCAGTTTTCTTTTTGCTGTGATGTCAGCGAAGGATCAAGGAGAGGAAAGAAAACAGTACACCCTCGGGTCTCTGTGCCAACATGGGATCAGGATTATTCATCTGATGTACTCCAACATTCCTTAACATTGATCTATGTGTAACTGCATCCAAATCATATGTCTAAATGAATAAGATGTAAATGGTGATTTTGTGCTTTTCTTCAAGAAGAAGCATAGTATGCCTGTATGTGAAAATGCAAACATGGAAAAAAACTTTAAGTATAGCCTGAGAACTAATCGCCTTAGGACTGTCACAACATGCAGAAAAGTTGATTTGTGTTGTTGATCTACAGATAAATGACTGTCTAGCACTGCAGCGGAAATGAACCCCAGCGTTGTCTCCATGGAAACATACTTGCATGAATAAATGAACAAGAAAATCTGTGTTGAATGCGTTTCCAAAACTACTCATAACTCTTTTGGGAAAGAAAAAAAGAAAGAGAACCATATCAGTTAAAAAAAAAAAAGCCTTGTGATGTGACATGACAGAATGACATATACAAGTCACTATGACTACAAAAGATCATGACTGTATTATTGTATCTTGACAATAATTCAATATTGGGTCAAAAACAAAGTATTCACCTATTATTCAGATATCCTAAAACCTCAGTAGCAATATTCACTGACACTAACGAATCAGCAAAGTTATACCTCCATTTTTTAATGACTAAACCCTCAATGACAAGAAATTTACAGGGTCAGAAAGTCACAGGCTCTATCTGAAGAACTTAAGAGGTGCATTAGAAATTATTTCATAGACAAAAACTGATAGTATATATACTCATTTATACCTCTGTTTCCAAACTAACATAGCTAGAAATCTGCTTAAATAGGCCACCATACATTTGAATATTTAGAGTCAACAAAAGCATGACAGACAGGTCAAAAGATTTAGAAATCATTTAATCACAGTATGATAATTTTCAGACTTAAAGGAAAATATAATTATTTGCTACTTTCCTAATGCTACTGTTTGACACTCTCTTGGAATGCCTGAAAGAACATGCAATTTTGACAAATATTAGTAGAATTTGAACATATACAGGAAATTACCATCATGAAACCTCTATTAATTTTTAAAAATCACATTTTTCCTTTCTTTCTTACAGAGTTTTAACTACGATAACTTGAATTTTTGTATGTTAAAGGCAGAATCAATGCAATACGTACAGTTCAATTTCATCAGTATTTTCCAATACAAAACGTGTAAGTTTTTCAAACACTGCCTATTACTAAAACAAGGGAAAAAACTTCAGTAATTTCTGCTTCTTCCAAACTGTGCAGTTGCCACAGAGTGTTCACACCAACAAGAAAGACCATATCCAAGTTTTATCTTCTTCACAGCAATAAAGAGATTGAGAAATCTGATCATAACAGATGAAACACTGACACAGAATGAACACGTATAAAAATATCACCAATGGACATTCAGGATAGCAGGAAGTAAGCATGACTGAAACTGGGCAAAGTCCTTACAAACTCTTTGACTGCCCTATGTACAGCTTATTCTACGAATCCCTGTGTTCCAAGAATCCTTTCCTTATATCTTAGTATTTTGTCCTTTCCTTCAGATGGTGCAAAAAAGACTCAGAATTTTTTTGCTATATATTTTTGCTACCCCTGAATCTGTTGGTTACTGCATATGACTCATATTTCACTATATGGCAAGCCTTCAGTATCTCCTACACACAAATAAATTGCCTCACAATTATCTAACACATTTAACACTCATCCATACTGTCATCTCAATTTTGATTGGGAGTGAATTTTAGACGTTAAGCCTCCTTATCACAGGTAATTCTTACACTTTGCTTTCCCTGACAGAGAAGTC
Organism: Corapipo altera; assembly: GCF_003945725.1. Classification (NCBI taxonomy): domain Eukaryota; kingdom Metazoa; phylum Chordata; class Aves; order Passeriformes; family Pipridae; genus Corapipo; species Corapipo altera. The sequence continues at coordinate 9,748,593 of NW_020884876.1, forward strand.
TTGGTGCATACAAACCTCTTAGGATGAAATTAAACCAGAAAGTATGCCTGAGAAGAGCACTTAAATGCATTCTAAGTACTACCTGGCCTGTAGGTGGTGTGAATGTCAGATCCAGATGTCTGGCCAATCTTTCCACTCAGACATTAAATGTCTGAAACTTAAAGGAATACAATAAATTCTAGGAGACATAAAACAACTGAAAGACAACTCAGTCATTGGTCACAGCCAGCACAGCTTCATGAGAGCAAAGTCCTGCTTATCAAACCTGATTTCCTTCTAAAGCAAGGTAACCCATCTAACTGATCAAGGGAAGACAGTCAATGTCATCTTTTTGGAGTTCAGGAAAGCTTTTGATACTGTCTCTCACAGGATCATTCTGGAAAAACAGCTGGATAAACACATCATGCAGTGGATGAGCAATTGGCTCACGGGCCAAGCACAGAGGGTAATAGTGAATGGGATAACATCAGACTGGTGACCTGTCACTAGTGGGGTTCCACAGGGCTCCATCTTGGGCTCTGTGCTCTTCAACATCTTCATAAATGACTTGGACGCACGACTGAAAGGGATACTAAGCAAATGCAGATGACACAAAACTGGGAGGAGCTGTTGATTCTCTCTATGGGAGGAAGGCCTTGCAGAGAGAACTCAACAAATTAGAGGACTGGCCATAAGGAGTTCAACAAGGGAAAGTGCTGGATACTGCACATGGGATGGGACAACCCTGGATGCATGGAGAATGCGATGCTGGAAAGCAGTGCTGTGGAAAGGGACCTGGCGGTCTTGAGGGGAAGCCGTATGAGAAGTGGCTGAGTTCTGTTCAGCCTGGAGAAGGGGAGACTGAGGGGAGACCTCACTGCAGTCTACAACTTCCTCGTGAGAGGAAGAAGAAGGACAGGCACTGATCTCTTCTCTCTGGTGACCAGTGACAAGACCTGAGGGAATGGCCTGAAGTTGTGTCAGGGGAGGTTTACGTTGGATATTAGAAAGAGGTTCTTCACCCAGAGGGAGGTTGGGCACTGGAACAGGTTCCCCAGGGAGGTGGTCACAGCACCAAGCCTGACAGAGTTCAAGAAGCATTTGGATGATAGTCTCAGGCACATGGTGTGACTCTTGGGAATGGTCCTGTGCAGGACTAAGGGTTGGACTCCAATGATCCTTGTGAGCCCCTTCCAACTCGGCACATTCTGTGATTCCGTAACTTTAAGACTTCCATTTCACTGTGGCATATTGTTGAATAGGTTCAGAAATTATTACATGGACTGGGAAAAGTGCTTGTTAAACCCTGATTCCCTAAAAACTAGGCTAAAAATCCCAGAGTTACATATTATTTGAAAGATTACAAAAACAGAAAAATGTAACCTTTTTGATATACTCAAAGCTGACAAGCTCAGGCTACCCCTTTCTCTCCTGCTGATCGCTCGCTGCTTTTCCACTCAGCTCTAAATTGGGGATGGTCATCAAAACTGGGTAATCAAGTGCAATTTGTTATGATGCCAGTTACTTCATTGTCATATGGTATTTTATTAAGCATACAGGCCTGATCAATAACCTTTGCTTGGATGGAATTTTGACCTTGACAAACATCTGAAAGGACTTCAGCAAGATTAGAATTTTAAGCAGTCTCTGAAGCATCTAAATTCTTTAGCCTCTGTGATAATAAGATAATGAAAAAACAAAACAACAGAACCACAAATAACACTTGATTCATGGACTAAACTTAAATGAATTGCTAGGAGAAAATTAAATTGCCTTGATAGTTTTAAAATATATTTGGAAATTAATTTTTAGCCAAACTTATTTTAAATTCAAATGCCTGTCTTATATATTTTAGCAAGTATTTGAAAACAAGAGAGCCTTAGTAAGTTTGTCAACATTACAGGAGTGATTTAAAAGTCTGATATAACTAATTATACTTAGAAAATTAATAGCTGTCATTGATTATTTGAGCATAAACTACACAATTTTAACATCATGAGCAAAATCATCTGAAACATGCAAAACAGCAAAGAAAGGATTTGTAACAATACTGAGAACAATTCAGTATTAAAGACAGGTACAGCTTTCCCATGTTCTTTGAGACCAGGACTTTGTCAGTATATTCTAGAATACACAGTATTGTATAATGCAAAAGAAAAATCAGAAGCCTCAACATATATAAATGCCTGAAGGGAGGATGCAATGAGGACAGAGCCAGTCTCTGCTCAGTGGTGCTCAGTGACAGGATGAGAGGCAACGGGCACAAAATGAAACACAGGGGAGTCCCTCTGAACAACAGTAAACACTGCTATACTCTGAGGATGATCAAGCATGGGCACAGGCTGCCCAGAGAGGCTGTGGAGTCTCCATCTTTGGAGGCATTCAGAAGTCATCTGGCCACAGCCCTGGGCAATGGGCTCTATGGAGCTCTGCTTGAATAGGGGCGTTGAACTGGAAGACCTCTAGAGGTCTCTTACAACCTCAACCCATTCTCTGCAAAGAAGCATTTAAAATTGAGAAAGATGATACCTAAATGTATCATACTTCTGTGCGACTAAAGAAAGCCTAGAACTAAGTATTTAGGAAAAAAACATAGAATGACATAAAGAGATACAATGATTCAACTACTTTACTCAGACCAAATTAAAATACCCTAGAACACTATTAAAATATTGTGAGATATACCAAACTGCAGAAAATTAAGACCAAATACAAATACCCACTGATATTTCAAATAGATTAGTTCACATTAATACTTGAGGATGATGGACACTTATTTTAGAAGTTTATGACAATAGATTATTAGCTGGTTGAGTTTGGGATTATCTCATATTATTATTATTATTATTATTATTATTATTATTATTATTATTATTATTATTATTTGCTGTTTATCTTTGGAGCTAGAGAATTTTTCTATTCTTAAAAATTACTTTTAAAGCTGAACTTCATTAATCATCACAAAATACAATGTACTTCTGGTAAAAAAAAGGCAAAAGGAATTCTCGATTTAATTAAAAAAATCTGGACAATTACATAAATTTCAGGGGGGTTTTGTATATAATTTTTTTAAATATAATCTGTATTTGTAACAGCACAGCTTTATAATCATGTAAAGGTACATAAAATGCACTAATCTTTGAATGGACTCAGGACCTTTCTTTTCATGCTTGCTATATTTTGGGGGCACTTATGACTGTGTCCTGGATGCTTTTGTATTACTATTTAGACATTTCAATGTTCTAGAAAACTCTTTTTATTGGAAACATCAAACACGAAATAATAATATATATATGTATAAAAATATATATAGTCTAAGTAAGAGTTAGTTTAATATTCTGCAGTGTTCGCCATGCAGCGTTGTTATCCTACCAAAGTATAGAATACACACATTTAGCGTATCCATAACATTTTCTGCTCCAAAGTGCATTTATTAAATTTTGCAGACTATTATCTCTGAACAACTTTTATGGCACTACAATAAAAAAGCATTGTTAACCCTTCTATTTTATAATTATTTCAGGTAACAAAACAGCATATGCACATATATATACTCCATAAGTAGTATGGAGACACCTCAGCTACATTTAAACTTCCTTGAATTTAATTTCTTAAAATTAATCCAAATATAGAATCATAGAATCATCCATGTTGGAAAAGACCTCTGACATCATCAAGTCCAACCCTTGATCCAACACTTGCATGGTTACTAGACCATAGCACTAAGTGCCACATCCAGTCTCATCTTAAAATCCTCCAGGGATAGTGAATCTGCCACTTGCCTGGCCAGCCCATTCCAATGTCTGATTACTCTCTTCGTAAGAAATTTCTTCCTAATATCCCACCTAAACCTCCCCTGGCACAGTTTAAGACCATGCCCTTTTGTCCTACTGCTGGTTGCCTGGAAGAAGAGACTGATGCCCACCTGGCTACAACCTCCTTTCAGGGAGTTGTGGAGAGTGATGAGGTCTCCCCTGAGCCTCCTCTTCTCCAGGCTAAACAACCCCAGCTCCCTCAGCCTCTCCTCATAGGATTTATGCTCAAGTCTTCTGGACTTTGCAATATCTTCTGGATATAGCTCACTGGGAAAACTAAGGGTACATTTGAAACACACTGTTTAACTGATAAAGTAGGGACTGAATTGCAGTCTGAATCTCAAGAGAGGTGGTGTTGCCTAACCAGGTGAAGAGTAACTGCTACATGCTGAACCCTGATACATAAAATCTCACCCTGCCTCTAAACATCAAGGAGACTGTACATTCTTCTGGAGAATGAAATTATACAACTACATGGTCAGTGAGAGTGGTTACTATTCAGACCTCATAACTCTTGGTCATGCTATAACCAAGACTGCAAACTGCCATGTTCAAAGGCAAATAGTATTGGCAGCAAGTGTATAACCAGAACACAAAAACCGCCAGCAAACTTCCCTCTGTCTACAAAAGATGCACTGAAATTTTTATGGCATATGGGCCCCAAAGCATGGTTCTGAGTATAGATACTAGAATATGTGAAGGAACTAATTACCAAAAAAAGAACTAAGAATTAACATACAAAAGACATTAATCCTCCTATTTTATTTTTTATGGGAAATACATCCATACTAGTTATAAAGAAGTTTAAGTATAAAGGGAAGGAATTCCCTACAACAGCTGTAAGTCATAGAGAGAGCTATGGGGCTATTTAAAATACTAATAAAAGGAAATGTTGGAAAGCTTACATAATTGGAACTACAATTCAAAAATTAAATATATCTAACTGAATTTGAATATATAGATCAATGTATCTACAAATCAATATATAAGGTGTAGTATACATGACACTATGAAGGAAAAAACCTGAAAGTTTTACCTGCTTAAATTAAAATTATTCACATGCTATACATAGCTCTTTCACTCACACCATAACTGTTCTGTGCAAGTGGGCCACATCGAGCACAAGATAATTTTCAATTACTATGGAAACTTACTAGGATAAAAGAAACTGTCATAATTATTCTGATACCAGTCTACTATTAAATTTTGCATTCATTTGTAAGACAGTTCAGTTAACTTGATAGCAAAAAACTGTTTATTTAATCCTGCAACAGAACTGTTGTTTTATACAGTGACATATTTTCAGTGAAAACTACAGGCCCTGATGAAAGAACACCAAATACTAAATACATGCTAGCTACACAGCCCAAAACTTATACCAGTTATGAATTCTCATTTCTGTTCCTTTAACAGTTAATATTCTGTTCCTTTAACAGTTAAGCATGTTAGTGTGATCAGAAGGGTGTTCCTCTTTTTCAAGATATCTGTATATTTATGTACTTTATTTATTTTATTTTTAAAAAATCCTTTCATAATTTAAGTACTGATAGCTACTGAAAGAAGAAAAAATTAAATTGATATTTAACACATCAAGATGTATGAATGCTGTGTCAGTAGGATGCACAAATAACCCAAGAAGCATGGAGAAGAATCTGACATTTTCTCTAGTTAATATGATCCTTGTACCTCTCATGTAAGGGCTGATGGTCAGCAATAGGAATTTTACTTTGCATTCCTTAAGCTTCCATATTACAAGAATTATTATTCCAAATACATTCCAAACGGAGTAACATCTGGTTCTATCTTAGCCATATGAGCCACTTATTCAATAGCATGATGATGTGATTAGGCTACATTAGCTTATACTTAGTTATATTTTTTTACAGATTAGGAAATAAAAAGATGTTTTGTCCCAGTAAAATATACATGCAAACTGTATTTACTCTAAAACTTACAGTTGTAAGAAAAAGAAGAAAAATATATACACAACTTCTTCAGAGACAAGACGAGAGTTCAAGCCTTCTGATCAAGCAAATGAGGTAAAGGGAAGATGAATGCAGGTAGCCACCATATCTGAAAGATCCTTTACCAGCTAATCTCCTAATTAGTTACACACAGTGAGGTCAACTATGGTTCTGCTTTCTAAGAAGCAGTGTCTAGACTTTAAAATTGTACTTCTAATCCTGCCTGTGAAAAACAGGCAGACATATCCAGTTATACAAACTGCCTATGCAAATACAATTTGTATGTAATTATAATTCACTTTCCGTGATTAAAATGGCATACACAGAATAAGAAGACTAGTTTTAAGGCACTAAGGCTCTTTTGCTTCATTTAATTAACCACAAATAATATAAAAACATTTATAAACATCTCATATTTTATTTCTCTACTCAGAACTATCAGCTTGTAAACAAGTCTAACCAATGTTTACTAAAGATATTAGATAAATACATAATAAATTTTTAAAAATTCCCTTTTTTCATCTCAAAAGTTCAAAAGAATGACGTATCTTGATCAAACATAGTATCGAAGACTGGGTCATCTCACATGAAAGTCACACAGACTCTTAGAAAAAAGGGGCTCCAGCATTTTCCTTTGATTTTTCAAATATCAAACATGCTCTCCAAGAAACTCCTTCAAAAACAGAGTAACAGCAGTGCACCTAAACTGTCATCATTTAATATGAAGTGATAAGAAAGTGACAGATAATGAAGAAAAGCCTGAAGATGGAATTGTTTGTCATTAAATCTGCATTTCCTCTGCAGGCACACTTCGTAAGACTCCATTGTGCTGGAGGAAGTTCCCTAAAGAGAGACAGAGGCATATGTTTCAACTAGAAAAGGAGTCTGAGAAATCAGGTAACAGGAGCTCCCTTTAGAAGACGGACAGGGTTTAAGGAGGTCTGTTGAATTTTTCAGGGAGAGTAATGCAGTTTGTTTGTTGTACTGGGAGTCATCATGGATGGGCCCCAGAACTTGACGTATCAGTTGCAGGAAAGTTTATAAATACTAACATTGTTAACAACTTTTCCTGCAGGTGGTAGGTAAATATCAACACACAGGTCCAAAACTATCATGGTGATTCTACTTTTGAAATTAGAAATATCTGGATTATTTTTTATGAAATAGCAGTAGTTAGAAATGATTTTAAATACTGCCTCTTCCAACTACTGGCTGTTCTACCAAACTGAATTGTAACATCACTGCAATGAAAAATATCCTAAACAAATATTTTAATGCATGTTGCTTGCAAAAATATAATAATTCAAATTTTTCAGATAGGTACCTGTAAGGAAAGTTTTTGAAAAGGACAAACTTCTCGGACTACACCAAGCATTTAATTTTTTTTTCCTGCTTATTTCTTGAGACCCTTTCAAATCTCTCCAAAGAATAGATTCCAGATTTTAATTCTGTCAGGTCAGAGCATAAGATATTGCAGCCCACTGGGTCATCAAGGTTATAGAAGGATAATGAAAAATTTTATTTTATTTTATTAAATTCTAATCTGATTCATTTAGTACCTCACTCTCTAAGTATGTGAAATCTTATTTTTAATAATTAATTATTTATTTTTAAAATTTTAAGGAATACATCTAGAGTTTTTTGTATAAACACTTCTTTCAAATAAAATTCAATTTTAGGAAAAAAATAGAAAGAGAATATTCGAAGAGCTCAAAGAAGAAAACAAACTTGAACTTTCAGCTCATGAAAAAGTAAAAATATATATCTGGTAATGATTTGCAAGTAAACAAAAATCAATAGGTCAACAACTACTATTATCACACTTTTGGTTTTGTATACTAAAATATCCTACCCGCTGAATAATTTTTAAAATGTTTATTCCACACACATTGTGGGATTTTTGACGGATTGCTATGTTATGAAAATTAATTATACAATCTATGTATTACTTGACCATATTTTAGCACAGAGTTAATTTATGCAAAAAGGAATCACTGTAAACAGTTGATAATCACCACTTTTTCCTGAAATTTTGTAAGGGTTACAATCAAACAAGCTGGGTTTTCAAATGTGTTCTGTAAATTTTCTGTACGGTTCTGAGTGTGCGCAAGGTGGTGTTTGATTTATTTTGAGAAAATATGAGGAAGAAAAAATGTGAAATCTCTCAAATACATTAAAAGAGTAGAAATCCACATGTAAGTCAAAATTATATATAGTTCTTACAATTTTGTCCTTTTCAAGCTTGAATCTCTGTTCCCAGACTAATAATTAATGCTGACAATTGAATAGATAACACTTGTTCTTATTAAAAAATCCCCACAATTAAATCTCAAAGTGAACAAAATTTTTGAAAATCTTTGAGTAAGTGGTGTTTGAATATGATTATTAAACCACCAAAATGATTACTGCCAGTACCATCTCACCACCTGCTTATCCCTTACAAACATTCTAATGCTATTATTACTCTTTGGTTTACTAACATTTCCAAATCATTAAGACAAAAACTCCTGTTTCTAAGAGGTCTTAATAGGACCTTAAAATACTTGTTATTTTTGATTTGACTAATATACTATGTGTAACAATAAATATCATATAAAGTAAATTTCGCTAGAACAGCATTTATTCCCTAATAAAATGCAAATGCTTTATGTATCTATATTACATTCAACCATTTTTATAATCAGAAAGTTAGTTGCAAAAATCTAAAACTTAATAGTTATATTCTTACCTGAAAAGAACATGAAAAATGAACCATAGAAAATAGGCCTGGAGCAAATCTTAGTAATTAATTTGGTCCTTTTTCCTGCCCATACAATCATCAAGCAGAAAAGAAAACTAGGTACTACACTCTAGTAGGACAGCACTAGCTGAAGAATTTTGCAGTGCCAACTGCAGCAAATTTTTTATATTTAAATAAATTTGATAACCGTTCAAACAATCTGCATTTGTTTGAAGTTTTCTGTTACAATTTAAAACGTGTAGCATTTGGAGGCATTTTAATAACTTAATACTTGAGAAATTTAAATCCTTCAAAACTTGGGAAATATCAAAAATTCAAAGTGCAGGACAAAGAGAGCAGAAAATAAGTAGTTTTGAAGAACCAAGAAACTACTGTCTATAAATAGTTAATTTTGGCAGGGGCTCCAAGATCAGTTTTTCAAGTATTACGGTCAAGAGAAAGCAATAAAAGCGACATAGATCGGACTCTCAAAACACACCATTGTAAATTAACACAATTTATAAAATCTTTATGGATGTGCTAAGGCAAATGTAGTGAGTAGTTGTATTAGTATTTCTCTTAATATGTGATTTACGTTGTACAGCTCTATTATTCTCTCATTCAAGAGAAGAGTCTTATTGAATTCTGGGAAACTGTTACATAATCAGGTACATATAAATCAGCTTGATTTACATTTTCAAGTGAACAGGTCCTAATGAATTAGATTTTAATTAGATTTGGCAAAAAATGAAGTAAAATTAAAACAACCTCACGAAATGAGTACAAGAATAATATTGTTCCACCAGTAATGACATTATTAGCTGGAGATGTAACATTATTTTTGTATTTATGTCCTCTTCGTCTTCTAAATGAAAAATGTAACTGAAATGGTGTGTATATGTACATGTTCATGTCCATACTGTCAGATCTCAGTGAGCGTATATATACATATATATATACATATGTACACGAGCATGTGTTTATCCTTACTGAGACCACCAGAAAGTCACATGAATATAATAATTATTCATTTAATGAGACATACAGGACTATGCAAAAGGATTGCTCAGCTTCTGTATTAAAAACCTTATCATTAACATAAGCTGACAGCCTCCATCGTGCTGCTATCAAATGAAATATATTGCTTGAAAAGATGCAGTGTCAGAGACATCAAAGTAGTTTACAAAAAACAACTACAATCCAAAACAAAATCAGAAATATTCACTTTCCCTACATGTTTGTAGGACTGAAGCTAAGTCTTTAATGAAGATGACAGGCACTTACAAAGAAAAAAGTTACAAAGTTTTTTTATTTAATGTGATATTCTGAATAATCTAACTTCAAAATTTTTAATTTTATCATCAAGAAATTAAAACAAATACAGAATTATTTCTGTATTTCTGTGTGGTTGAACTATTCTTGGTTTTATTTTTTGTGTTAATAGTAAAACAACTCACTACCTCAATATTTTTTTGCATGATCATGTTATTTCCTACTCTGGAAATAAATTTCAAGATGGAGAAGTTAATTTGAAATCTATTGAAATATAGAGACATGCATACATACAGTATGAAAGTCATGTTTATATTAGTGTTTAACCTAGAGCACACCAAAAAAAAAAAATCTTCTCCACCTTAATACCCGTAAAATTCCGTTGTCCTAACAGCTTTTGTATGTTTGTTTACTCTATAGACTTTAAGTTATTCCTTATTATGATCTTGCCTCTTTGACACAATATATCCTTCCAACTTTGCTAAAAAATAATTTTGCTCCTAAATGAGTTATGAAAATGGTAGTCATGTTAACTGCCTTCTCCCTTCTCTCGTGGTTTAACCCCAGCCAGCAACCAAGGTACATGCATACACTCGCTCCCCCTCCAGCAGGATCTGGGAGGGAATCAGAAGGGTTAAAGCTAGAAAACTCATAGGATGAGAAAAAGACAGTTTAATAGGAAAAGCAGAAAAAAGTGCAGTGTCACAGTTACTTTTGCTAAAAATGCAGAATGAAATCCTATCAGACACAGAAGTGGAGCCTGTTTTCTTCAGTCAATTACTACAGAAATATATTTACTAAAAATAAAATGGCCATAAGTGAGATCAGGTAAAACACCCACTTTAGACTATTGTGAATCTAATGCTATTTTTCCATAAAGAGTTTATGCAAACTCTTTCATTTTGTAACAAGTAGAAAAAGGTTAATTTTATTCATATCAGAAATTAAAATGTGTTTTTTTTATTTTAATCCAAGCTCTTTTCTTCTGTCCTTGTCTATCTCCCAAACTAATTTCAAAAAACTAAAAGACTATGTATTTATTAAATCTAGCTTGGTCTTGTGCAGTTGACAAGAAGGGGAAAACATGAGGTGTTTCAGGCTACTGTGGAAGCACACTGCAGTGGGCCTGTTACAGGTTTATTGCTCAAATACAATGATAAAATGCAATTGTGAAGTGAAAAACTTTACTAAAGTTTTGGCAGAAAACGTTCACCAGAAAATGAAGGTAGGTAACTGAAGCTCAGTTACTAATGATGTGTGCATACAGAAGTACAAAACTGGATGCCTATAGAGATACATATAAAAGGATGTAAAATATATACATATCTATATATATTTAATTATATTTGAAGACATTTTAGAGAACTAATATTTATGGTCGCTTTGCTGCTATTCCTACCATATGATGACTCTCATTCAGATTTATTAGACTGTGAATACGTATTTGCTAGTACAGTATTCCTACACAAGTTTTTTTCATCTTTTCATTTTCTAATTTCCATCCTTCTCAGGTGAAAATCACTTCAGTAAAACAGATAATTGCTTCTGCTTTGCAATGTCAAACAGTTTGTCTCAGGTTATGGCAGTGCCTAAAATTAAGATGGGAAAAAAAGTTCTCATTATCTTTCTCCCTTTCAAGCTTCCTTTCATCTCATAGTCTTCACTGGTGTCCAAAGTCATACTCTCAGCATTGTTTATTCTTTTTTACTGTTTCTTGTATTTAGTTACAATTTTAGTTCTTTGCTTCCCCACAACTTCACCTTCAGTCTCAGTTATGAATGTCAAAATTTTACAATGGTTAAAGAGGGAACCTAGAATATGTTGCAATTCAATTGCTGAGTCCACAGCATTTTCAATACCAGCCATAAATCTTTATGTCTTTCTACTTAATTTTTATGGTAAAAATTCTTCTACATCTCAAAGCAGAAAAACAAAGGAATCTTTTGAGACTGCTTAAATATATACTCTATTCTTGAAACCTTGGAAAGTCTTAAGATAAAACTGTCACTCGTTTCCGTATGCATATTTTCCATAGTCTTGCCTTAACTTTCATCTCTTGGCAATGATGTTCTAAAACCGTGTCCTCATTACTAAAAAGACAAAGTACAGGCTGACAAACGTGAGACAATGATAACTTACAGTGGTTTCTGCTGCTGGGCTATCAAATTTTGAAAGCATCAATGAAGCAACCAATCCTTAAGCGTCTCGTTTCATTGTTACCATAAAACTATGCTTTTATGTTGGAAGGACTGAAGAACAGTTTTCAGTTGTCTATTCAAGAACTAGAAGCTTCTAGGCTGACGTGTAGATTTAAGGACCCACTTCAGCTGGATAACACTGTGTGACTGGGATCTTTTGCTCAGTACATATTTGTGGCTTTTTGAAGTCTAACATAAAAGCCAGATTTTAAAACCACAACAAAGACACTATGTGTGAGCTTATACATACATAGATTTGTATTTGTGGACTGTAGCAATATTTAATACAAACAACTAAATAAACAGAAGTTATCCAATGTAACAGGTTGCCTAAACATATGCTTTCCTTTCCCTCATACTTTTCCCAAATGAGCACTAATATTCTTAATTTTGACACCACTTGTGAAGATTGAGTGTTTGGTGTAGTCAGAATGCCTTTTTACAAGTAAAATTCCAAATGTTTTCTGTAAAAGCTGAAGAGAAGCCAAGCCTCCTGGACTGGGCTCATAAGATTTCTTAGATTTTTATGTTTGACAAGTTCACAAGCATTTTGTTTGCAAGAAGTTTGGTTAACACAAAATATTACTTATGTAAAAATATTGCCACTAGAATCAATCAAAAAATACAGCTGTTTTAACTGTTTGATTACTTGAAATAGATATTAATGAAACATTAATTTTGTACTCTCCTGGTACACTTACACAGGAGATCTCAGCTCATACAACTGTCATTCAATATCACTTCAACATAGAATTCAGTTCTAAAAAGAAAATAGCTGAAATAATTGGATGAGCATGATAGCACTTCCTTATTACATTCAGTAAAGTGATTTATTTGAGTAAAAGAGAAACAATATCCAAGAGATTTCAATTCTTTTACAATTAATAAAGTCATAAATTCAGATAAATATAATTGACAAAGGCATTAGACTTGAAATTATAGTTCTGTTTGTAGACTACCAATCTGATTTAACTGATATATAAAGAACTAATGCTAGTAATATCTAATGTTAAGTTTAGTAAAAAATTATTCAAGTACTCCAGTACACGTGAGAAGTAAACTGATTTTAAAATGTAACGACAGTGCAATAAAACTCTCAACATAACATATACATGTATTTTCAACTTAGTTTTCATTAGGATGGATTTTCCTTGGTGATTTGACATATTTTTTAAAAAATGCATCATTCTTCACCAGTTTACATAGATCTCATTGTACTAAATTTATTATTTACACAAAACAGAACTAACGAGAAAATGAAACATTTATGTTTCAGTATGCTTTATTATTAGTTTAAAAAGTTTGGTGAGACATTTCAAAGCAATTTTTTCAAACTACTGGAAGCAATTACATTATATTGTAAATTATTAACCTGTAGTTGTTTTCCTAAAAATAAAAATGTATTAAATATTTATTTACATAGTGCATATTTAGACTATATTTACAAGAATACATATACTGTGTTTACTTAGTATATACTTAGACAGTATATTTATATAGACTATATAGTTATATATCCATATTAAGCGTATTCTTAAAACTAGTGAAAAACTTATAAGCCTTGACTCATCAAATAAGTGCAGTCATCAGAAATGCCAGTAAAAGACTCATTTCTAGTGACTTACAGAGCATCATAAAAGAACATACATGGTCATATAAGACTGACCTCAGAGGAACAGACAGAACTTAATTTCAGATGCAGTAATCTCTGATCTGTTTGGCATTGTGAAAGTTCTAAATGATAAAATGAAAAAAGGGTTGTTTGGTTCTTCTATTTTGGAGTATAAAATGTTCAAACCAGACATATTGTAGGAGGTTTCTATAGAATATATGCTGCTGGCTTTTTGTTTGTTTATTTGTTTTTAAGATATAGCACATGGCCTAATTTTGTTCTCTGTCATGTAAAGGGTAGGTGTCTTCACTTTTTTCAAAACATTTCAGTTTGTCTCAATTAGATAGGCAAGATGGTTTTGAAAATACTTGTGGGATCTAACATAAGAGGGATTATAACACAGTCGAGAACAGAGCAAAAAGAAGCTAAGGAAAGGGAGAAAATCTTAAGCCAGAAAATGCATAGAAAGCTCTTCTATCTAATTCAAAACTCTTCTTTGCAACTCTACTGTGTTGCTAAGAAAAGGAGATAAAATTGAGCAATAGTTTTCAAACTTCATCATTTAATGAGGGTAGGTTAATAGGATCAGAGTACATTTACCAGACTTATGAACTCCTCCTTTCTTCCAAAGTCTGGCTATGTGAGAAGTCTGTTACAGTTATGGATTATCACTTAAATTCTCTCATAAAATGTATTTACTCTTTTTTCCCCACCGAGATGATATTCATACTCTACACTCTTGAAACTCAGCTGTTCTACATGAACATACGTCAGGATCTACATTAAAAAAAAAACAAAAAATCTAGATTTGAATTGTGACAATGGGAATTAAGACCAAAAAGTACAAGGGAATGAACTTTAGCTATTCCTTTAAGAATTCAGGGAAGAGATGGTGAGTATTCCCTAATTCAAGGTAAAGCAATAAAGAAACGAATTAGCAAGCACAGCAGCCAGGGAACAATAAATATGTCCACTAAGTCAGACACAGTGCATATGTGGCTGATAATTTAACACTATGAAAGAGGATTACAAATCTGTAGTGGAGTAGTGAATTCCAAAGAGAATTAGTGCAAGCAACACAAGGTAGTGTTAAACAGTTGACGAAAGACAACAAAGAAAAAGCACACACAGTGTCACAGATTTCATAATACTAAAAGACATAAGTCCATACGGAGTCTATGTCATGTAGACATTGCATCACTCTTAGTGTTGGTTTAATCTCTAACCTTTCAAGCAGCAGCTTGGCTGGCAGATAGAAAAAAATTTCATTAAAAGCAGGGTATCTCAAAAAAGAAAAACCTTTAAAGTAAGCTTTGACAATTTGAAAAATCAATTTATGTGCCTAGATTCATATTCTAAAGAAATATAAATCCCTAACCTAATCTGTTACAAAGTAGGATAAGTAAGAAATAAATCAAGTGGTTTTGATAGTCTCCTGAACTACTTTAATGCTGATCTCTATTGAAGAGTTGTATTATTATCAAAATGTGAATCTCACACAGATTAATATTTTATACTTCCAAGAGTGGTTTCTCAGGTTAGGACTGAAACAAATAGTCTAGAAATAAAATCATAAGGTGTCCTAAAAAGTATTTACTATTGCTAACCAATTTGGTAAAGTTAGCAAACATACACAGTACTGGCATTTATCAGGGATAATAATGATTCAAGAAATATTTACCAAATAACATTTCAAAAGAAGTGTGTTGATAAAAGGGCACATATATACAATTCCCATAAAGATATAATACTGAGAGAATTTTCTTAAATGTTTCAAAATACAATTTTTTAAATTCAAAAATGTTCTCTTACCTACCTACTTCTTTTCAATAAAAAATAAACAAATTCCCAGCCTTTCAGACTTTAACACATTGGCAATAAAGCCCTGCAAGAACAAAGTTATTTAAATGGCAATATCTGCTATTTGTCTTATTCTATATTGCCATTTTTTTCCCCACTGAGTGCTAATAAGTGCTTTCTGTTGAAGAGGTTTACATTTAACATCTGTCAGTTGTATCCAGAAGTAGCACCTACAGGGAACTGTCAAATAGATTGCCATTCTCCTCTGTAGCACCAGCAAATCTGTCTCACATCATTTGAATACAGATAGTTATAGGCATTCATCATTTCATTATGCTGACTGCCTCACTATTCTAATGTATAATGTCTCTTTAATGAGCCTCAAAAAAATATAATATTCCTTGATTTATGACTGCTTAACTGAAAAATTATACAGATTGACAAAAACTCATCATAAAGCCTTTTTTGTGTTCCCCCTACCTTGCACTTTAAATTTAACAATTACTCTTGAGTTAATCTCATGCTTTGCTTTTTTGACAAATGAAATTACCAAATTTTAACACACCAGACTTCACAGTCACTGCTGTTTTAATAAATATACTTTCACTTCCATGAGAAAGCAGTATAGAATTTGACAAATTAAAACTGATCAGTTTTTGTCAAGAAATAAATGTATTGGACAATCTGTTTCAATATTATTACATGTCAATTACTGTATACTTCTTAACTTATCATGACTACCAGTCATGCACAAGTGACTCATAAATGAGCCGATTTACATTTTCAAGTAAATTGAACCGTGGTTTATTGTACGAACTTCAATTATTTCATACACAAATGCTTACCACTGAAAAAGAGCTCTGCCATTAAAAGCACACTGAAGTATTACAAACATATCTAAAACACCAAACAGAAAGCTGAGAACAAGAAGCAAACACTTCATTCACTTGACTGCACTCAGGCATTATTACGGAGCTGCATCTCCATGCGTTTATAGATATATTAGCATTCCTCTGGGGCATTAGGTTTTGACTATTCAATCTGAAAAGATTTACAAACTGCTCATCGTAGCCATTGGAAGCAAGAATTTTCACACAGTATGAGAAAATACGATACTTTATTTCTGACAAATCTACAACTTGCACTTGAGTGTTTTTGGTATGTGAGAAAGTGCTGAGCTCTGATGGAAGTTTGTCTCATAACAGAGATAGCTATAATTTTTTACTCACCTGTTTAATGTAGCTTAGGCTTACACTACAGTCAGTCAGTCAGTACACAACTCCTTCCCCTCTGCTCAGCCTTTATTTTCCATAAGTTTTAAAAACTTATTTGAGACCTTTCCATCTTTCAAAATGCCAGCCCTTGCAGAAGGTTCAAATGTAATGAGTGCAGATATAAACAAATGAGCACTAACATAACCTTACACTGCTTTATCTCATAGGTATGACTTCCTATTTTCAAATCATGAAGCTAGGCTAAAAAGGCTATCCATTCTATAGCCATAGAGGTTATCCATCTCTGTAGAGATGTACAGAGATTTAAGCAATAGGTGGTAAACTAGATTCCCTAAATCTCTGCAAAAAAAGGTCAACTTTAAATGAAAAATCAAGCAAAACAACTTAAAATATTAGTACATATGAAAGAGCTGTTTCAGTAGATGAAATAGATTATGATATGACAGAAAATAATGCGCAGAAATTACACATTTGACCTTGGCAAGTTAAATGCTCAATACAATAAAAATTTTCATTTCAGAATTTTGGACCCATATTTTAGTTCCTTTGCACTGAATATTCCAGTCAACATCAACATCTGAGTTTCAAGGACTCAAACTTCTAAAGAATATAGGTATTTCATCCCCTAATGAACACCATGTGTTTTAATCATTTAGGAGAATTCTCATGTCTACACATTATAACCACATATAATGACAGCGTACCAAATAAACCAATAAAACATTCTCTTTTTTTTTTTTTAGTTAATAGATCATGATACTTTCAGGGTGTTACTCTGCATGCGAAATTTATAACTCTGAATCAAAAAACTGGTTTACCAACCCAAATACCTGTCGCAAATAAAAAACCTTACTTTATAAACCTGGATACTTTATGAATTCAAAATATCTCAAAATATCCATTAATTCCCATAACAATAAGGAGATTTATATCTCAGATTGTAGTAGTGTGATAAAATCCAATTTAAAATAATATTGAAATTAAAATAATATTTACTAATCACAACATATTCTTAAACACTGACCTTCTCAGAACTATCTATGTCCTTGATATTAACTGTGAGGCACATAACCAGGAGCAGCCACAGACAATGTTTATGCTATTTCTGTTAGTGTTCATGTTTTATATCTCTAGCTAGGAGACACTATTAGTTGTTCACCTTAGTGACATAGAGAGAAGTTGGTAAGAACAAAATACAGCTACCCCTATAGCCTCTTCATATTATAACTCTATTTTTTGCTTTTCTTGCCTCATTGTTACATCTCCTATGGTGTACAGAGTCACTACTTCTGAAAACTGGCTGATAGTGCCTGTGACTCGTGAGTTTCCTTTCTTGACCTGATTTCAGAAAAGACAATGGAGGAACATCAGAATATGCTTTAAGCCTTCACACTGCTTCTTCTTATATGTGCATATAAATATACGTCAGTGCTTCTCTGGTAGAATACTAAATTAGCCATTTTCCTTGTAGAGTAGTGAATTAGACAGAAATCTAACAAAATTTCATACAATATGTTTCACATAGATTGAACCTACTTACAGGAAGGTGGTGTTGCAAAAGGATTTAATACTTCAATCCGCGTAGTCTGTACAGCAGAGGAAAATCCAGAGTGTGTTCTGTTTCTGTGATTTTCTGTCTTTCTGTAGATACACCTAGGAAATAACCAGTACAGAGTAAGCACAACAAAATACAGAAAATAACATAAACCAAATTATAAGAAATTAAAAAATAAGAATATATTGAGGAACAATTTGCTGCAAAGTCAATACTATTATTCATCAATATGCAATTATAGTAGACAAAAGTTTAAATTTTGTCTTCATTTAATCCTGTAGTACCCAAGTGACTTCAGAGTTCTTCAATCTCAAGGCTGGCAAGTAGAATCAAACAGCTGTTATCATTACACCTAAACAGCCATCTGGTAGCCTGAGAGGAGAATCACAATGACCACAGTGGGAACTGGTCCAGCCTTCCAAAACAGCACAACCAGGTTTCCATTCAGCAACTGTAGTATATAGAATACATGAAATAAACAGTCATGTTTATTTTAACAGCAGAGTTAATTCATAATTTTTGTTTTCCAACAGAAACAGAAGAAGCAGCTTCTATTTCTTCAATTCCTATTTAGATGCTTGGCAGAATTCTACAAAAGGTGGAAGAGGGCTTGTTTATATGTCTTGATATTTCTTATAGAGGGCAGGGTTTAGCTGTATCTTCACATCTAAACCAGTACTGACAAGGGCCAGTTCAATCTCTCTTTATATAACTGAAGTCAAAGCTGGACAACACTCCAAATTAAAAAAAAAAATCTACTTCAGGAGTTAACCATTCTTATTTTTCTTGTACCTTTTTCTTATCTTTTACATCTAGACTTTGCTGCACATTAAACCCTGCTACTTCTTGTCATAGATAGCTAACAGTTTATGCTGGTCTCCTTTCTCAAAAAATTTATAATATTCCTACACTCATTCTTCCCATTTCTTAGTTTGAATAAACCTGGTTGTAAGTCTTTTTTTTGTTGCTTCTAATATTTAATTTCATTTAATGAACTATCAATAACCAGGTATATTATATTGTTTGTCCTTTTAGGAGACTTAGACAACTTGAGCCTGCAAGTTGTTTCACTGTATACTTTCACATAATGCTCCTATCTGTAGAGATCTAGCTAGTCTTGCTTCAGCAGTTTCATATATTCTACCCCTTGTGCCTTTGACACAGACTACCAACCCAGTAAACAGTTAGAAATTAGTATGTTATGCTTCACATTAATAAAGGGTGATAGAGGCATGATTTTTCTAAAGATTTACCAAAAGATCTCTGCCAGGCATTTTAACACTTCTGGAGCTCTGCTATGAAAACATTTGTGTAAGAAAAAAAATCTGGAGCCAGCTACACATGTAGCAGCATGGCAGGGTAAATATAATGTACCCATATTCTTCCCTGAAGCCTTAGAGGGAATTCCCTATCTTGTGCAGTTAATTTTTCCTATTTAGTGCCTGTGTTTGTTCTCACCGAGCTGTATGTCCATTATTTACTATTGTTTCTGCAATTTATTGTGATTATTTTAAACCTCAGTCCTGTCTTCTTCAGCAAGATCAGCATCTACTCTATTTCCAAAACTACCAAAAATGCTATGGAATAACATTACAACCAGTACAGACTATTACAGATTCACACTCTTCCTCCCACCATTTACTGAGGGAAAGAGTGACTGAGAATAAAATATTAAATCTTTTTAATACAAAAAACTTCTATACTAACTTTAGACTAATCTTATCTAGACCATAGTTCTGTAGCTTGCTGAAAAGAATGCCAAGATTATCAAAACTGCAGTTTACTTAAGTTATGTCATATCTCTTCTAAGCCTTAAGGCTTGCTGCAATTTTTAAAGAGATAGGACTGACTTCTTCCCTACAAATATTTTCTATCTGTTTAATCTCACTCTCTCTTAGAGATATTTAGAAAGAACAGTTTGACTATTTTAGGTCCCTCATGGAAATTCAGTTAAGAGAACTGCCTACAATTCTTTGGCTATTTCTTCAGGTCTTACTGTCAGCCCCTTTCTGAACTTTTGAAATTTCATCATCTTTAAGTTCTCAAATATGATGTGACTATACATCATGTAAGCATTTGTTTATTTTTACAGATTCACACTCCTCTCCCCACCATTTACCGTGGGAAAGAGTAAATGTATTTCTTCTATGAAGAAAACATGCATGCATATTTTCAGGCTTTATTAATCATACAGATAATAGTCTTTGCACAAAATCAAGACCCAAATGACAGTCAGTTCTTTTTTTCTACCTGAGCTAACCTTACAGTTAGATAATTTGTATTTATTTTTCTAAGACAAGGCATGACTTTGTGTGTAATTAATCTCTTATAATTACTTAAATCATTGCATTGTTACATAACTCACCCTAGATTCCAGTACTGGCCCCTGAATTTTCCACTGCTTTCTATAGATTAAATATCTCACACAAAGAGGCTAACAGAACATGAGACATGTAATTAACTGATTATGTTTAATTTTTAAGGCTTTGTAGAATTGTATGTGGATTTGTCCGATTAGTTCCTCTGATCTTTCAGTTAAGATTTCTTTTAAAAGCATCTTTACCTGTTTACTTTGCACTAATTTTCATTAACAGAATGGATTCTTTTATTTTCTCTTATGTTCAAAAAAGAAAATGTAGTCTGTTACGTTTTTAAATACAACTGATTTTCAAAATGTATGTTCCTGTTTTGAGACATCTACATTAGATTGTTGGGTCAAGCTCTTTAAATAGAGAGGTATATTCACTAGATTATAGGAATTATTTTGCTTGTAGGAAAGAACATATCTAAGACCACTCAGAGCAAGTGTCTCCTTTGCCCAGGTTCACCTGTGCCAGCTCACAGGAAAGATAACAGAGGGAGGTCTCAGTTAACCACATGTGTACACATGTGCACAAAGACCCAGATGACATATCCTATGCCTCACTTGATTCTCCTAACAAATTGAGCTTAATAGTGAGTGTCATATTGTTTGGTGTTCCTTTACCCTGTCACAGAAACTGGTGAAGGACGTGGGCATTGATCTGGCTCCTCTTGAATAAATTAATGAACTCCATGTTCGTCAACAAACGACTTTATGTGCTTCGTTACCTGTATTTTTCAGTTTCTCTGCTATTTCAGCTCAATTGTGTCTTTCTTTTTCCTTCTCAACACTTGGTCCTCTCTAACCTGTATAAGTTTAATTTGTTTTCTTTAATAGTAGGATCAAAATTAGGGACTATAACTTTCCACAAACCTTAGTATGCATTGTATACTTCTACTAAATTATCAACAAAAAAATATAGTACGCTGACTAAGAAAACTTTAACACAGGAAGCTAAGCCTAAAACAAATGCACTGCTTAAACAAGGTCTTGTTTAAGGATAGTTTTCTCTTTGGCATATGAAAGCAGTGAGAAATATCAGCTATCCCTGGTGAGAAGACTTTAACATCTGTATCTCATTTTAAGTACTAGATTAATTTTTTTCATAAGATTTTCTCTGGCTTCTCTGCTTAGTAATATCCCACCCTTAACATATAAAATGACCCTAAGAAAAGCAGTTCAGCCCTGTAATTCTACTACTTCCATGATAATAGCATCCCAGATAAGGAATATCTATCAAAATAGTGTCAGAACATTATCTGTTCATTCCAGTTTCCTTTTTTGCCTCATTTTTCTTATCTTCCAGCAGCACATGCCTGGGTTTCTACTCAACATCCCTCACAAAGCTCATAGATAAATAAATCAAATAAATAAAAAATATAATAAAAAAATACCAACACTAAACACACCCTCATACACTCTTTTCCCTTTCCAAGGTGGGGATTTTTTAAACATTTTATTATTTCATTTTCCATGACAAAACAGAAATAGAAAACTTTGCAATCTCCTAAAAGCCTTTCAGTGAGAAAGGGAGGTGAGGTGAGGTAGGATGGGATGGTTCAAGATAGAGCAGATCAGGACAGGGCATATCAGCTCTGCACCTTGCCAGGAGTAACTGCAGACCCACTGTCAGACCTGCAGGCAGCAGCTGGCAGGAGCGTAAGCGGGGCATCAGAGGCACTGCACACCTGTGGCAAGGAGGTGGCACTGGGAGGTCGTTGCCATGGCTCTGTGGGGCAGCAGGCATAGTGACAAGTGATGTGCAAAGAGCTGTGGTATTCCACGCCATTTTTCCATTGGTAAGGCTTCTCCTCGAACCTCCTAAGTCCCTAGACCTCCTAAGAGAGTCTGTGAACATGAAGAAGCACCTGCAGAAGATAGAGGAGGAGGGGATCATTTAACCCACTTGGACATATTCAAGTTCATGGCCCTGGTGCAAGGCATTCCCAGAGATACTCATGGAACTGGCAGGTGTCTCTGAGAGACTGCTGCCTGTCCTTTTTGAAATGTTTGTGATGACTTGAAGGCAGTTGCTGTCATGCTCCTCTTGAAGACAAGCAAAAATCAAGATCCAAAGAAATATAGGTTAGTCAGCCTTAACTCTGTTCCTGGAAAAGTTGTGGATCAGACAGTTGTAGAAGTCATTTTTTGCCTGAGGAGATCACGCCTGACCAACT
Organism: Corapipo altera; assembly: GCF_003945725.1. Lineage (NCBI taxonomy): Eukaryota > Metazoa > Chordata > Aves > Passeriformes > Pipridae > Corapipo > Corapipo altera. The sequence continues at coordinate 9,771,281 of NW_020884876.1, forward strand.
TCAGTGCTCTCTGTGGTGAGGTGACTGACAGCTGTGGACATGGAAAAGGCAGTGGATGTTGTACATCTTCATTTTACCCAGGCCTCTGGCACAGTCTCTTTATCACAAAACTGATGAGAAAAGGGCTGGACAAGTAGATTATAAGGTGAATGGAAAATCAGTTTTACTGCCAAGACTCAGAGAGTTTTGATCAGTGGTGCAAAGTCCAGCTGGCAGCCAGTAGTTTAATGTCTTCATTAACAACCTGGATGACAGAGAGCATTCTCAGCAAGCCTGATTGACTGTATCCTAGAATGTATTATTAAGACTGTAGGTAATGCATATCCAAAAAAGTGATCCTTTCCCTATGCTTGGCACTTTAAAGACTCAACTGGAGTACTATGCCTAGTTCTGGGCTACCTAGTTGCCAGTATTTGAAGGATTTCAAATACTGAATGACTCCAACAAAAGGCCAACAAGACAATCGTGGTACTAGAAAGCATGGTGTACAAGGAGAGGGTGAGAAAAGTGGGCCTGTTCAACAAGGACAAGGGAAAGCTAAGAGGAGACTGTTCTACTATGTACAACAGCTTCACTGGATGACACAGAGAAGATGCCTTCAGACTCCCATCAGAGGTGCACAGTGATAGAGCAAGAGACAACAGATAGAAATGGAAACATAAGAAATTTCAATTAGATGCTCAAGGAAGGAGGTGGTGTGTGGAATTACCCTGATGGTGGTTAAGTACGGCAATAGGTTGCCCAGAGAGGTAGTGGAATCCATTCTGGGGCTGTTCAAGATTAGACACAGCCTAGCCATCCTGATGTCATTATACCTGCTTTGAGTTGAATACTGGACTAGATGGCCTCTAGATGTACTTTGTGACCTAAACAACAACTCTGTGATAAAATCTAAAATTACAGCAAGGGTTTACTGAAACAGTTCTTGAAAATTTGAAAGATGATAAAAAATAAACTATATAATATGGCTATTATATATTTAAAATATATGGAAAGCTAAATTCCTTTTCCAATCAGTATTGCTATCTGAAATGGACACACGCAGGGCATGGATGGTGTTGTACAAAAAGCAGATGCCAAGTATGAGAAACTGTGTTATATAAAGTTTGAGAATGGTTGCTATATATTGCCTAGTAAAAAGCTAAAAAAAAAAAAAAGCTTAGATTTCTTAGAAATACCTACTTTGATGACCTCTCCTAAATGTTTCAATTAATTGCCAAGTATATAATTAAGGCAACCTTCAGATGCATTTCATTTGGTTACAAAGGTTAAAAGTAGTGTGCAAGCTTGCTGCTTGAAAATATGAAACATTTTACTTATGAAGAATCCAATAATAAGTCTTTACTGCTGCATATCTAAATGTCAAACTTTCGGAAAATATGCCTTTAATAGCAAGAAGTTTAAAAAACCTCAACTCTGAAACTGCCGAAAGAAAAAGACTGCGCCACGTTTTATATTCTTAATATGTGATATTTGGCCTCTGGAAGCCCACATACGTAACACATGGATACTACGAAAATATACAGGTTAGTCTTTAAACAGCATATATGTTGTAAGTTGCTATGAAGCCATAAAGAGTTCATGATCTTTTCCAACCTTAATGATTCAATTATTTTACGATGCAATTAATGCTGCCTAGGAGGAGAGTTAATTAAAGCTACAGTAATTTAATCAATATCTTATTATAAGCATGAAAAAGGCTTCCTACCTGACACCCACAAAAATCTGAACAATACTTACTTGAAAACACTTACAAAGCACTTCCTTTTGTAACTAAATATGTTTCTATAAATTAATCTTTTATGAAAAAGAGGAGGAAAGTTTCTAGTCATTTCTTTCCCTTGTTTTTTAATAAAATCCAGATATGACTGAATGAATCCAGAATAGTCCATCTACTGAGGACAACATATTTCAAGTACAGTGTTCTCAGCTGGCTTTTAGGTACTGAACCTAGAAGGTGTATTAAAATGAAACAAAATTTTGTTTTTTAAAAATTAAGTTATTGTTTATTGCAAGTTGCAAAGGAGAACATGGAAAACAGTAACTTAAAATACACTTGAAACTAATAGCACTTTCAAATTGTGAAATAAGACTTTGCTTTAATCTAACTTTACAATTTTGACTGCTTTTTATCATGTGTAGTCTTTAATATTCAAGAAATTTCAAGGAGCTCTGGTAGAAGGAGAAAATATAACTTAGTATATAGGGAAAAAAGGAAGTACTGCAAATGACAAAAAAGAGCTTACTTTTTTAGGTCCAAATGTCTATAAAAAGTGGGTTACTGTGTAGCTTTCATATTTTAATGTTCACTATATTGTGTCAACTGAATGTAATTTACACTTTCAATATACTACTTTTATCTGAACTGTGCAACCACTTCAATACAATAATGCTGTGTTTCACTACCTTTTCTTTTCCTCTGAAGATTTTTGGGTGAATTAATTATAGCCAAGATACCAAATATAAACATCCTGATCTCACTAAAGCTACAGTTATTTTATCTTTGTTACCCAAGACCTTTACACACGAGCAACAGTACATCATGATTTAGTTCACCAAGAGTGATGGGCTACTATTTATGATTTGACAAGATGTCACTGTAGTAGGTATGTTGACTATTTAATGGCTTTAGAAAGTCTCTCATGGCCTTCATTAACTCATAAAATTAACTTTCATTGTCCTCTTTCAAGAATACTGATGACAAAATATAATCTTAATACATGAGAAAAATGTCTAATGATAGTTTAAGTAAAACATTTTTCTTCAGTGATTTAATTTATAAAGTTTTCTATTGCATGAATCATATTCAGTGCTTCAAAGCACATAGTAACCTTTTGGTATTTCTATGGTCCTCTTGTGGTGTACTGTACAAACCCTCAGAAGTGACATATCATCAAACTGTCAAGAATCTACTTGATGCATGTCAAAGCCTCACTATTCAGAACTAGCGAACCTAGACACCTGGGCAGTAAAAAAGCATAGTGAATTTTTACTCTGTATTTTCACTATAATGTGTCCACATATGATTACCTCAGCAAAGTAGTAATAGTCTTGGCAAAGAGCATTCATCTGGGCTGAAAGGCTGTCAGCAGGAATATGATAGATGTCAATTAAAATAAAGTATGTGAAGCAAACACATTTGCCAGTTACATGCATTAGAACTCATAATGACTGATGTCACAAATGTAGTTTGGTAATAAATTACCTTAAGGACAGTAATTATATTTTTCCATGAGTTGAATATACCCATTTTGATCCATAGCTAAAGTGTCCCTTTAGACAACAGGAATGTGAAGTTGCTTGTTGGATGATTTTTTCAAGTTAGAAAAATAAATATTATTCAATTTTTTGTTGTATACTATTTGGAAGGAAAATAAATGTATGTGGCATCTTTATAAAACAATTAAACTGGTGATTTTAAAAGACAATTTGGAAGCGTGTTGAAGAGATAGAAGAATAAATAAGTATCCAAAAATAAGGATTACAAAAACACCATTAACACCATTAGTAATCTATGAATGAGTGTAAATTGAGACTCTAAATTCCCTACATCATGAAAGGAAGAGAGGATGACTTTAAAAGACATTTAAGTTTAGGACTTTTAAATAGTTGCCTCAAGTTTGGAGAGTGTGGCTAGACCTCATTGTACCTTCCCATCTGCTCTTCATTTACTGGTATATTTTGACCAAGTTGTTTTAACAATGGGGAAAGTCTTGGATCAGAATAAATACAATTTTACAGCTGAATAATGAGCTTATACAACTACTTAGGTAGTTAAAAAAAGTAACTAGACATTATTAGAAAAAGATTCAGAAAATCAGAGGTAAAAAACGTCTGATACAAACTGGAGCCCACTGTTCAGAAAAAAAAATAACCAAATATGCATTCTGAGCAAACTATAGAGATTCATGTATTTGAAAAAAATCCAAATGAAAGATCAAATATCACCTAGCAGAGTTAGTGTACATACAGGAAAAAGCTTAAGCCAATTTTGCAATACTGTAAGGAAATAACCTTTCATAAATAACTCGAAGTGTTCACAGAGCATCTGTCTTTATTCATGTTTTCCCAAACTATTTTACCCAACATTTGTCCACTTGCCTCCTCTATCTCCAGCATCCCCTTACTGATCCTTCTGCCATTAATTTTTCAGATTTTCTATATCAACACAAGGTTAATACCAAGTAAATGACAATCACTAAACTTATTTGTAATTTTAATGTGAAATATATGGATTATATTCTAATTCAGAAAATCAATTGTTTTCCTAAGTTTTCCTACGCTTGGATGTAACTTCATTTCTACACTGAAGTCAAAGTTGTAAATTTAGAAGAAAAATTGATTTTTTCGAAGAAAGTAGTCTCATGAAGGCCTGTAGAATGCCTGTTCTCAACTTCTTTCAGGTAGCAATGGTTGGTTTCTGAATCCCATTTATGAAGATATTCTGGTTTTTGGGTTCCTTTCTAACAATGAGAACAGGATAAAAGAATAACCTCCTTCTCATGCTGTGGAAAGACTGTGTAAGTCTTAGCATATCTCTGCACCTGTTGATCTCAGCTGGGAAGAGAACAGTGATTCCATGTTCCACTTCCAGCTCCTACCAAATTTATATTCATGCACTTTTAATAAGAGTATGAGGAGAGTTCTGCTTCTTTCCTTTCCATCTTTGAAAGAACTGTAAGAACGTGATGATGGCTATTCCTGTGACAGACATAAGTCACACAACTAAAGGGGATTTTCCTACACACTGCTCAACTTAGAATGTAATCAAGACAAGGCTGCTGTCAATGCTAGCTGATGTTTGGCAGAGCTTAATCTAAAAATGTGAGATTTTATGGACCAGTACATTAAAATAATGTAGAATGGTTCAATACTACTTCAGCTTTTGGAGAATGAAACTGAGGGTTAGTAAGATTAGAGAAGACAGGAAATAATTGAGTTAGCAGTCTTCCACCATTTAATAAACATATCAATAGGTGGGCCTATAGCTATCTGAATGTGAAATCCTCTGTCCTAGGTCTATTTAAAATACAGCATTGATTCATTCAATCACACTTTATCACTCATAACATGAGCTTATGTGAACTGTTTTCCACTGATTTGACTATTCTCCTTCAAAGAATACATCAATAAGAATCTAACAGATTTTCTTCTAATTATTGTTATACTTCTCCATTGTATAGCTTCTTTTTACTGCCATATGAAAGATTTTATTAAAACAAAGCCAAAAGACTGCTGCGTTAGTATTGACTAAACTTCTTTTTCTCCCTTGTATGAACTGAATCAAGAGAATGAAGCAGAAACAGAATATATCTGATGTTGCTGAGTGAGAAATAACATTGCTTCAAATGCACCTCGTACCAGATTTTATCTGTTTTAAAAATTAGCAACATAAATAATTTTGGAGAACCAGACCAGTGTTTCAGTGATTTTTAGATGCTTTCATAGCTCAGAGTACACATTCATAGCTTTGGCAAAACATGTTTGGAACACAAAATAAAACGGAACAGAGAGAAAAACCCCAACAACAACAACAATAACAACAAAACAAATACCAAAATCCACAACCACCACAAACTGATTGTGCTCAAAGTTGAAACTGTGCTGTGATAAGCGGAAAGGTCAGATGATTAAAATCTAAAGTATTCTGATATTATGGTGTGAAGAGAAAAACTAAAGAAAGGCTGGTCAGTGGAATGTGGTATCACCTGCATATGCTTTGAACACCCATGTTAGCTCCACAACTGGAAGAAAAAATATCCAGGTTTAAGTTTATTCATGTTTTAATATTCAAAACAACCTGTTTAAGCTAATAAAACCCAACAAAGTTAAATTACATTATATAGCCAAACTGATGTATCTGTGCAATACTCCTTCTTATTGTATATGTTCTTGTATCACATAGGGTATTACTATCATGGACTTTCATTCTGCTTTATGCTTTTTACATTCTTTAGACTCCAGAATTATATACACCACGGTATGTGGGTAAAGAAATCTATTTTAGCTGCCTTTATAACTACTTTATCATTCCTTTTCAGAATGCCATTAAGATATAGTCTGCTGATGGCTATAAAAATGAGAAATCTGAAAATTACTGCGTGTGTTATGTCTTGAAGCTATGCTAAAATTCATTAAAATTATCCAATAAAGTATGGAGTTAATCATTAGTTTCAGGTGTGATATATTAGTGGACTGCTCTGTCATCACAGGAATCTTTGTTCTTTTTATAATCTATCCTTGTGAAGCTTTTACATTAGCTGCAACACTGGTTGTCTCAATGACAGGTAGAGTCTTCTTTAAGGACAGGTAGTTTCTGCTTTTAAAATATACTTGCTTAATCAGGATTCTGCAGGGAACATACAAACACTGGGGTATATACAGTCACACAAAAAAAAAAGATTGTGTAAGTACAATCAATCTAAAATTAAAAATAAATATATTACGACAATTAATGTTTGGACTATGAGAAATTCCCTACCTTTGCTCAAGGTATTACATTCTATTCTAAAAAGCTATCATTTGTTAAGTCATCAGCTCGCAATTTTGTATTCACATCTTGACTTCACATTAATCTGAGGAAGAATACATGTACATAAATACTGCCAAGAAAATAGAACTGCAATAAAACTGAATTCATCTACAAATAACATTCTGAAATAACTAAGAGTTCTATTGGTATTTTTATTCTTTTTACGTTTTCATGTATCCAGGTTCAATTAATTCTTCATTAGAGAATCATTCAGCTTGTAAAAAGGAAGTCTGCGAGAATACAGTTTGTGGAAATACTTAAGCTGAAACTGTTTTCAAAAAGCATTCCCTTTTTGAAGGCCAGCTAACTTTGAATACTTTGGAGGAGAAAAAAGAGAAGGACTTAGTACCAAAAAATCTGAACCCTCATTGCCAGAAGAAAAATAAATAGTCCAATAGACATAAATGTAGCAAACGCTATTTATTAACATGGATACCAAGTGTCTAGCATCTTAAAACATGTCATATATTGGTCCAGAGGAGTTAGATACCTGTGATTATTTCCAAATGATGAAACAGCTATGTGTTTAGGTAGGTAATTGTAATCAACTTGCCAGGCCTAGACTGAAACTATAACAGTAATCTACGTAAAAAGCAACACTGAACATTTAGTACCATGTTACTTTAGCAATAGTGATCTAAAAATGGGTTCTTAATTCTAAGAAAGAATAAATCTTTTTAAATAGGGATGTTATTTACTCTAAAAGTTAAAAATTTAAATGGATTTCATCAAAAGATATGAAAGACAAGTATGCAGTTGGCAGCAGCCAGACAGTACTTTTCTAAAAAAAAAAATTCTTCACCTTTTGCTTTTCTTCCCTAGGATATTGCTTTCCCTTAAAATTATCTAAAATGTTTGACATACAGCTTCACAGCACACAGAGAAATCAATATGCTGTATTTTGAAATTTCCTCAAAATTGATCATGTTAGTTCAGTATATTTTGTGATAAAATCAGAGACACTGATGCAAAGTCAATTGAAAACTAACGGAGGGAAAATATGGACTACTAACACACCTCAAAAGTTAACTAAATTAACTGACTAGAAAGGTAAGAAATAATATAGATTTTTCTGTTAATTTTCCTGTATTTGAACATGATTAAGAAAGCAATGAGCATACTGGAATGCATGAAGAATGGCATGGAAAATGACATAGAAAATGTCATCATGTCACACTCAGAGATCATGGACACAATCCTCTCTGGAACTGGCTACACAATATTGATCACCTCCACTGAAATACCCCAGAGTTAAAAAGAGTCCAGAAAGGAGAGAGTAGAAGTCTAATTATTCAGTCTGTAGACCTTGCAGGTAGTTTAGAGGCAAAGAATATTCAGCAACAGAATTTGACATTAATGTGTATAATAAAAATATTCAGTCTTAAAAATTTAAAAAAGACAACCATGAAGCTCTAACTGGTTTTGACATCAAAACATTTGAGGTAACTTTATAGTAAAAATACCCAGAAGATATCCAAATAATATGTACCATGTAACTCTCACTTATCATGAGACATAAGCAACCATCACTCCAGGCATGTTATTAAGCAGCAAAACGAGATTCAGTTCTTCCTTGCCTTACTCCTTGATAGTGTAAAATGATGGGAAAAAAAAATCATAAATCTGTAAATTGTAGATTAATAATTTTTTTAAGTTATGTCTAATTATTCTATTAATCTACATTACCAGAAAAACATAAGGGCAGATCTATGTTTTGCCAGCATATACATACTATTTACTAAAATGGATTCTTCTCTTGTGGACCTGAAATAGCTTTGTTTCTACTCATGAGGTTTCTTGAGTAAATATACTGGAGTTTTCTTTCACCACAATGAGGTTTTGAAATACAAGAAGTAAGGTTGTATTTTCTCTGCCACTATTCAGTCATGTAAGAGTACTTGAGAACCTGGCACTTAATCAGTCAGAACAGAGTAAAGGAGAGAAGGGCATAACCTCTGATACTGGCATTAGATGCTCTCTGCATTCATTGTCTCAAGCATCTCTGATGTCTTTCCTATGATTTGGGTCACAAAAGGACTAATTTCCAACATATACACATATTTTATACATACAGGTACACACATACATATTAAAAAATCATATTTACATTTGATATAGATGAGGACTTCATATTAAAAAAAAATTAAAAATGTTCATTTCATATCCATCTGCTAATAGAGCAATGAATGACCCAGAAAGCAAGATTTCAGGCAGTTCAGAGTACTTCCTTAGACTGCTACTTCCAGTACTTCTCAGAAAGCATTCAAGTTCATTGATACTTCAGGCTGTCAAATTACATCTTCTCTCTGCTAAGTATAGTCTTTTAAAAGCAAAATATTAATGTTTCAAAGAGAAAAAAAAATGCTATTACTATGCAGGTTTCTCTGTCAAATCACATTAGACCTTTCCTTGTTCCTCTGAAATGTGCAACTACAATAGATGAGTAACACACACACATCTTTCCATCTCTTATCTCACAGAATGTAATTTCTCCAAGAACCAAGGCGCATTGTGTTTATGTATAAATATTTGTGTAGTATCCTTATTAAAATATTGGGAGCACTATTTTTCGCAGAATCATTAAGGCTCAAAAAGACCCTTAAGATCATTGAGTTCAACTGTTAAGCCAACACCATCAGGTCCACCGCTAAACCACGTCCCTAACTGTCATGTCTACATGTCTTTTAAATACCTTCAGGGATGGTGACTCAACAACGTCCCTGGGCAGCCTGTTCCAGTGCTTTGTCACCCTTTCAGTAAAGAAATTTTTCCTAATACCCAATCTAAACCCACCATGGTGTGATTCAAGGATAAAACACCGTATATGAAAGGAGATTTTGAAGTGAAGAAACATAATTGAGATAAATACTGAGGGTACATAGGATATTTTCATGTGAAAAATTCTAGATTTTAATCCCTTGGTTTTCAGAGCCAACAGCATGGTATAGTACAATACAAATCTCTGTCCATGACTAGTAACCACAGTCACAGTCCTCTGTGACCAGGCTGTTAACAGTACCCATGCAAAAATAACAAAAGGTGATCTGTAAGAGCTATAGAGAAATTATTACAATTTAATCTTATTTTAAACAAATTTAAACCGATTGCTTAACTACCTTTCAAATATATTTCCCCTCTGTATTGTCTCCAGTTAAAGAGAAAGCAGTGAAACAGAAATAAAGATTTCAATAAGCTGAATGAATAACTCCCACAGAGTGAGACAGTTTATTTTTCCAGTCCTTAATACTACAAAGATGAGCACTGAAGGAAATCTAAAATAGATTTGTTTGAAAATTACTTTAAAGTCCTTTAAGCATTTTTTGTACCAAGGCAAATAGCATTACTATAAACAATTTGCTTGAACAGTACAGTGCCTTAATTCTCCTCTTCCTCATGTTAGCAAATTCATTTATGCAGGATAGAAATATTAAAATATTGTCTGAAGAAAATCACTACTTAACACTCTACTTGAAAGTGAAAATAGAATAGATTGTTGGGAGGAGCTGTGGAAAAAATCTTCAAACACCAACTCCTTCACATGAAAATTTAAGTCTTATGTTTTTTATCTATATACAACAATTTCCTGTTTAGGATCAGCAGCTACCTATATCAGCTGACTAAAACTACATGAATATATAGATAAGAACCTCAGATATCTGCTAGAAGCTTTTTTATAGCAATATGCAACAAAGAGGCCAGACTAGTTAGCCAGTAATTTGCCTCTTATTTTAAAAAAAAAATTGTTGAAAGACAGTACACATATTCATACATATATTTTATCAGAGAACTTCACTGATATTAAATCTAAAAAAATTTTTAAAAAATCATATTACTAGTGACAAAATATTTTTAAAGAAAAAATCCAATGTTTAATACAAATCTTTCGTATCAAACTCTAAAACAGAAAATTCTTAGTTACAGTCATAAGTGGCTAAAGAGAGGTATATATTTTTCATCTGATATATTTTTTCATCTGATTTTAAAGTGCTGAATGATAGCTGTGTGACTTTTATTTGGATTATGAAAAACAAAAGACTCATACATAGTAAAAAATACAATTTTGTGTAATGAAGCTTAACATTCTGGGGCAATCATAATATTTAAAATTATAACATTAGGAAAATTTACTGTAATTGTTCAACACCCATTTAATGACTTCTTTGTCAACATTTTTGGTGTATTTAATTTTGTTCCAACATATTTATTTATCCCTGACTAAATTAAGAAAAAAAATGGAAATCTAAATATTAAACATTAAAACATAAAAGTTACCCTGTGTTAATTATCATGTTATTTTTACTAATCTAAACATTCAATTAACAGGTCATGTTTACCTGTGTTTCCTATTTACTTGCTGAAGAAATAAACGATAAAAGTTACCTACACATCGACTGTTTACTCATCAAGTATTAGTTAGTTGTATACAGTTGCAGTAGATCAATGCACCCAAAACAAAACTACTTCAGTCTCTAGGGAAAACATTAAATCTCTAATTGATGTTTGAAGCAAGAAAACTGGCTCTACTTAATAGGTATTTCATCTATTCTGAAGTAATTTCCTGGGCTTCTACCTTTGAACCTGCAATAAATCTCTCTCCCCTTGGTCCCTCTTTCAGCACCTAAAATAGATCACATACTTTTGTTCAGACCAATGTTGAGCTAAGAAAGGCACCATAAATATCCTGGGAAGAGATGTGATTTGCATTAACACAGAAAATGAGTTACTATGAGATTTCATATTTCTAGTATTACCAAATCTTTTTGAAGGAGGCAATTTTTTTTTTAGGGTGGCAGGAGATCTTGCAAAATGAAAAAGGAGATGATAAATTGGATACTCTTTACATTAAAGTGCTTTTGCTTTGACATCACCAAGTAGTTTCTACAGTATGTGCTACTGTTGGAAGGTTAAGTAGGAAAGAATATTTTGCACACTAGTTGTCTAACTTTTCTGATGGAAAAGTATGGTTTGGGGAAAAATGGTGTACTACTCCATCAGAGGGATTTTAATATTCTTCAGAGTAAAGAAATTACTGAGGAATCTTTTCAGAATTTTTCCCCCTCAAATCATTACAGATAGGGAGATGAAAATCAGTTTTATGGAGTGGTATAACCCAGGGTAATCTACAACATTCATATTCCTTACAAAGAGCTCATATGCTTAATTGCTTTCCAGCTGCCTTTTTTTTCTTTTTTTTTTCCTTTGGTCCAGTAATTTTATTTTCCTTTCTTCTCACTGCTTTTTGTATAACCAATAATGATTAAGACAAGAACAACAGAACTGCTTTTCATGTCACCCAGAAAACATTACATTATATTAATTTCTTTTGTTAAGAAAGAACTGGTCCCCAAACAAAAAGTTGTCCAAGTTAAGCTACAAGTTCAAACCAGTTGTATATGCTTACTGTGGAACATTTTGTTTCATAGACATAGTCTTAGTGCTAATACAGATCTCTCCACATTATTATTGAGACAGTATTCCTACCAAAATGCAGTGCGGTTGCTTTTAATATATTACTTTGGCAAATTCAGTAAATGGTTTTCCTCTATTAAACAATGAGAGATATAAGAAGATGACTATACTCAAGGATGTAGGAAATGCATTCCACTGTGAATCTGTAATTTTTCTTAGCTATTGTGGATATAACAATTATTTTTTTAGAGTCTGGTCACCAACACGACACAGTGAAATCAATATGAATATGTTTCTGTACTGTAGTATGCACTATCAATAGATGACATAATGCTACTGGTCATTTATCAGTCATGGCACTTAATTACTTTAAGTATTTAACCAGACTTCTGATATCAGAAAAATCAGCTTCATGTAAAGGTTTACACACTGTGTGTTCTGCAAGCAATTTCTTTTCACAAGTGTCAAAAATAAAGTGTGATGTCCATATGAGAACTTTTTTCAGTATGTGCAAATCAGCATCAATCAAATACCTTCTGATGAATGACTGAGAAGGAAGGAGAAAATATATCACAATTCTGTTTCTGTGGATTTTCCCATGAACTTGAAAGGTAATGGGATTCCAGCATGAAGAGGGAAACATCCTCTTCTGTACTGCTATCACAACCTAATGTAATTCCTAGTAGTATCATTGCTATATTGTGACCACAAAGGTATATAGTACATACAGTCTATAGCTGGAAATATACTTTAGACATGTGTACAGAGTACAAAGGTTTCAGAACTAAAGCTATAAAGGGAATTTGATCAATTTATGAACAGTGTCAGAGGACAGGACTGCTCATTACAATGAAGCCTAAGATTAGGTGACTTACAAACCCTTTTCAATAGTGTACCCTAAAAATTAATGTAAGGGTTTCCATGTTTCTAAAACACTATTTTCAGTTGAAGTTAACATGGTAGGAGCAAACAGACTCTCACTGTGTTTTTCAGCACATTTATCCTCACTTCATACTGTGATTCATCACAGTCTGGGTGCAGTGATTTGAAAGTCCTATAATGCACTAATGCATTACTGATAGCTATTTTCATTTATTAAAAGCAGTACCAGAATTCTTAGAGCATTTCAAAGCCTTGTTCCTCTATAGCAACTTTGGCAGAGACCCTGACATAGCTGAAAGTAGCTGAAACACTTAAAAAAAAAAAAAAAAGGAAGAAAAGAAAAAGGCATCCACATGAAATGGACTCTCTCTGTTCTCAAGTTACTGTATATAAGGGAAGAGAACTATATAAATTATCCATCCTTTATCCTGCAGCAAAAGAGAGAACAATTGCATGGAAGGTAAAAAGATATTAAGGACCTGTGGTTGCTACCTGTCTGTGGCTATATGAAGAAAGTGTATGGCAGTGTTTAAGCTCCAGACAGCATTTTACAATTTATTTATTCCTTTAATAACATGAAAAGCACAAGTGAACTGAAAGTAAAGATCTTGTATGTTGCACATGCCAGGGTTGTAGGGTTTTGGTTGTTTTTTTGTTTGGGTTTTTTTTTACACTAGCCTTGACACTAGCATTATTCTTCTAGTATTACAAAAAAAAAAAAAAAAAGGGCTATTGTGCACAATCATAATGCTTTGCAGTAAAGACAGAAGGCCAAATTAAATTTTGATAGAAACCAACTATTTGCATATCCATTAATGAGGGGCAGAACTGTAGGTAAGAAAATATTTATTAAATAGACATTTGTATAGCATAATCCAAAATCGGAAGGATTCAGGGTAAAAATCATAACCCTGTGATCACTAGACAAGTCCACCATGATGAGGCATATCTAACATCAAGTCAGCAAGGTGATGTAAGAATCAGTAAAGCAAAGTAAAGGCCTAGGTACAGTCCTTCAACACATCTTAGGAAAAGAGCAAGGATCTGAGCTCACAGCTGTGTCTTAGAACAGAGCTGTTTCACACCGCCTAATGAAAACCAGCTGTGCCAGCTCATGGGCTGCTGCACTCATGTTGGAGCTGGACACAGTTTGGTCCTGGACCTCAAGGAATGTGAAGATGGTGTAGACCCTGGAGGAGAACTCGGCATCCTGACAACAGCTTCAACAGTACTACAGTAATTCTAACGCCTCCTATTTTTTCACATTTTCTTTACTTTAGGTCACAAAATCATTGAGAAACATTGCCGTAAAAGTCTCAATGCCTTAGCTAAGCATCACCCTGATAAGCATGATCTTGGTTTCTAAAACTGATTATCAATTTTGGTGTTTCAAGTTGAAATAACACAGACGAAATTTTCAGGAAGCAGTCTTTAGGAGTTCTGCACTGCAAATCAGTTTACGAAGCTGTAATTTTTTACTGGTAGCAATTTTTCCTTGACTCTTGGTCATTGTTACTCAGAAATACAGCAAAATCTTTACCTGAATTCTTTCAACTGGACCGTTATGGTCACTTACCACTGAATCAGGAAACGTGTTTTGAAATGTGTTTTATTTGTTCACACAATCCCTCAGAACAAGATGGGATATTTAAGAATACAACCTAAAGCATATAATTCAAAGAAACTTAATTATATTTATTAATATTCTATGCCTTTTTTTCAATGGTAGGGCACAGCTCTAAGCAGATTTCATTCATTTAAAAAATAATTTTTTAGTTCTTTTAAGAAGTTGGATAAACTCTGCAAAGCACGCCAATTGGCAGGCACAGATGCCCAAAATTTACACACTGATATTTATAAAGCACTTCAAAATCAGTCACAGAAAACCTGCAAAAAACCAACCAACCAAAAAAACCCAAAAAAACCCAAGCAAACTCACAAAGCACATTTAATTTTAATTCATGATTAGTGATATTTTATAAATAACATAAAAGAAAGTTTTGTTTCACCTCCAGATTAAATATAGTAAAGGAGAGTATACTCTTGCAATATAGATACAAAAGAAAAAATTAGAAGGCACTTAAAAACAACTGTAAGAAACCTCACATTTTATATTATAGTGTTTATTGTTAGTATTTCTAACAACCCTAAATATTTAATTTCAGTAACACAGTATATTTTGTTTGTGACATGCAGTTTCCACATTCACAAACACAACATGGAAGTATGTGAATGGCTGATGCCATTTTAATCCACCATGAAAGACAAATGTTCTTCCCTAGGCCTCAACATTTGTATCCAAGTTCCTAATTGCTTTTCATGCCCTAACAGTTTTTCGTTTTACTGATGTACTTTCCTGGACTCCTCATCACTCCCCTAGGCCTAAAAATCATTATGGAGTTTTACATATTCTGTCCAAAATACTTCTTTTCCAACTAATTATTTCCCTATCTCATTATTTGAGATGTTTCTACCACTAGAACTGAAATGAAACAGATAAACTTGTAATTTTATCAGTAAATGATAACCACATTTTACAGGTTTGGGTGGGTTTATTTCAACATGGTATATAGCAGACAGTATATTGCAACATAAAGTTTCAGGAAATATATAGCAATGTGTAGGTATTTATGTATCCTATACATTGGATAAACTGAGTTTCTTTATTTTTTTGGCAAGAAGACATAATAACAGAAGTTGTCAATGTTACAGTTTGGCTCTTAAAAAATTCAGGGAACACTTTTTAATATTAATTATACTTAACATTCAGGCATTCTATAATGAAAAAATTTAATGTTTTTCTATACTAAAATCAACACTTAATTAAATGTAACAGAAACTTTATATTTGATAAAACCAAAGGGTCTGAAGAAAACAAAATGCAGCTATTTGCTCTCACTTATGTGGATCTATTTGAATAAACATTTAGGCTGAATGCATAACAGTGTGTTTTATTGAAGGTAAAAAAGTAACCTATAAAAATTCTGAGAAGAAAATAAAGAATTTAAAATATAAATTCTCACAAGTATTAAACAAAAGTCAAGGAGATAATTACTCTATGTAGACTATTAGTAAAATATCCGGGAATTATATTATGACATACAAAGCCACAGAAACTGTTTACCAAAAAATATGCTTTTGAAAACTATTTATTCCAAATAACATAAACCTCCTGGAATTAATATCAGTCTTTTCATTTACATTTACTAATTTTCTTAGAGGTCTTGGATGATCAAAATTTCCTACATACTCTTTTATTATTAGTTCATGTGGGTTTTTCTGGCTTCTGTTTGGTTGATAGTATTTGTAAGCATGAAACACATTCAACATAAGTACACAGCAGTGGACAAAAACCTACATGCTAGTACTCCAAATATAAGAACTCTTCACTACCACCACCACTCCTCAAAAAATAAAATCACAAAACACAGGCTTGCATTTTCTCTGTGCTGTATTAAGCTCTTCCAATGATAATAAGTTCTCTAAAAGTTTAGTTAACTTAAAAAAAAATTAATCTAGATTCAGATCTATGAAAATTAGAAACATGAAGAACTAGAATGTTTCAAGCTCAAATTCCTGGAATTCAGGCTTATATAATACCATGGGCATTATTTACAAACACAAAATATTATGTGCTTGTAAGTGCACACTGAAAGACTTGCTCAAGCAACTTAATGGAGATTGCATTAGAAACCCTGAACAGACCAGACTGTTTAAGTTGGGTCAACTCCCACACCACATTCCTAAGAGTCTGATCACAGGATAGATTCCACTGTGATTCAAGAATACCAAAGTATTCTCACCTCCTTTTAAGATTGTAAAGTACATGTCATTAGTGAGACATAGCTTGCCCTTAGGATTATCACCAGTCAAATAATAAAGAAATAAATAACTTTGGATGATGCTAAATGTATAGAAGTGAAAGACTGTACACAGTACACAACATAATAGCTTTGAAATTTAGCAGCCTGTAATTTGATAATACATCATTTATACGTTGCTTTTATTCTGCAAAGGCTAAAGACAAATAGAGATGTGTTTTATAGAGATGTGTTTTGGGTGCATTAAGTCTCCTTCATAGACAGCAGAATGAGTATTGTGGGTTTTTTCACTTAATTTTGTATTACATAAAGTGCCAGTTTTGCTGAAGATTGATGTCTTGGTAGGCTTCAAGATCACACTGGTAAACTTCAATTCTGTTGGATTTTTTCATTTGTTTTGAACAACAGTAAGAATTATACTTTTGCTACTGAGTAGTATATTTCTGAGCGGTGTAAAATTTCAGCTAGATTTCTGAGACATATGAAATATAACTTGTGTAGCAGCTATTAGCTTTTGCCACATTAATAACATTATAAGGTTAAGGTAAGAATCTGACTGTTAAGTGTTCCTCTCTCCTATGGATTTTATTGCATAGGAATGGAGATGGAGTTTTCAGATTAAATGGGTTTGGAGTCTGCAGTTTGATACAGTTATCAGTGTTACAGAACTGTACTAAAACCCTGGCAACTGCAGTAATATTAAGTGTGAGAAGGTGAAGAAAGATCTTTGTGTTTCATCCCCTACCGCAGTGTGTGTCCCCTTGCCTCATTTCCAGCTTACTGTCTCTGTCCTGTGTTGATCATTATGTTCAGCTATTATAAAACCTTAACATGTAAAAGGTTAGGAAGGTTTCAGTGCAATTACACAGGCTCTGGAATAATTCTACCAACTAAAATAAACAGATCAGAAAGTTTTAAATTCTTTGTGGACATATTTTCAGCCAAGAAATTTTTTATGATGAGGACTGTGAAACATTGGAATGGGTTGCCCAGAAAGGTGATAGATGCTCCAACCCTGGAAACATTCCAGGTCAGGTTGAAGAGGGCTCTGAGCGGCCTGATGCATTTGAAGAAGTCCCTGCTCATTGCAGGGAGAGTTGGACTAGATGACCTTTAAAGGTCCCTTCCAACACAAACTATTCCATGAGTCTGTATTTAAGGAACTGCTTGTTTCAATAGTCCCAGTTTGAAAAACTTCCCTTACTGTGCAAAAATGCAACGCAAAGCATTTCAGTAAATCTGGAAAAGCATAAAGATTTTTAGAAAATTCAGAATCCTCCATTCAATAGAAATAGATTCTTAAATACAGTACAGCAGGTGCTTCACTACACTGTTTTATTGAGTGAAAATTGAAATGCAATACTAATTTTAAACATTTTTGAACTGTAATGGACCCCAGTGGCTTCCAGAAATTTACAAAATTAATTTATTTTATTGGGTGCATCATTCCATTATGGTCTGATATAGAGGTGAATGCATATTTTGTTATGTAAGTGTACCAAAGTTGTGTATTAAGAACAGTAAGTGTCATGCCTCAAAAATACATTTCAAATTTTAGCTCTGATAGAAGCAAATTACCTTAACAAATTTGGATCACTATTACACAGTCAATAATTGTCATTTCAAGAATCATTAGTCTTTTAAAAACTTTTCTCTCCTCCCTCCTTCCCCCCCTACAGAACAACCCTACTTAAATTATAGGGGAAGACATTGTACACTATAAAATATCACCTGACTCAGTCCTCATAATTTACTTGAGAAAAAATTCAAGTTACTACCCCTTCAAGAAATATCATTCTTGAAGAATATACAGTTCTACAAAATTCAGGAGTTCTAGTTTAAAAAAAAAATCACTCTACACCCTACTGTGTCGAAATACATCAGGATATATCAGAATGACATCTTTCTATTTTTTTAAAGCATATTTCTATGCTCAAAAATAACATCCCTTTCCATTTTTACCAGTTCTTAGGAATAGTGGGAAAGGAGGGTAGGGAGAGATATAGACCAAATATGAGTCACAACATGTAAGCAACTTACAGTGGTGAATAATTGATCTGGACAGAAATGTAGCACAGCTAGACTTCGTTTTTGTACTTCAGAACATGGCAAAACTGAACTTTACTCTCTTTTCCTCCATCTCAATCTTTACTTAAATTCTTCTAGTCCTCCTCTGAAGGAGCTGTAGAATTATCTGCCCCAGACTGGCACAAAGGCTGACATTCACTTATAGAGACAGCACATAATCAAAGATTGGTTGTTACCATATATAAATCTCTGTGCACTTACAGCTGTGTTACATACTCCCTAAAAACAAATATGTTACATATGAAAATAAAGGGATGAGACCTATGTTATATAGCCCAAAACAGTTCAAGTGTGTTCCTTTTCCTGGAAGTTATGTGCAAGTGTGTCAGTGTGTCAGTGCAGGCAGGATTCGCTACTGAAATTGGTTAACAATGCTCTAACGGTGTAAACGCTATTACATATTTGGTTCTGTGCTGAATGGGCTGGATTATGGCATCTCTGCAAAACGCCACAGTGAGCAAAGATCTTTATACTCTAAGAAAAGATTTTAAAATGTTAACTGATACACACTGAAGCTTTATTCCAACAGAGCATATGGGTCTCGTTATTTATCCAGTATTGGGATGTCACATTAATACCTCTAGAGATACATAATAGGGAATAATAAAAGTAATGGACATGGACCGAGTATGACAGTGGCCACTTGCCAGAGAGAAAACATAAGGCAGTGAAAATACTGGCATGATAACAGTTTTGTTACGTAGTATATTTACTGATTCATTATCTCCAATTCTTCAGGTTCCATTGGCCCCAGTGTTACAAACGCCCAGGCTCTAATGCATTTTTTTACTTGCCAAAACCAAACAACCCAGGGAGAGGAGGTACAGACACTGGCTAAAAGGGCCTTTTTATCTACATGTAACTGCCAGGGAAAAAATGGATTTTTAAAGAAGCATGCAGAGAAAATGAATATTCCCTGAAGCATTTAATCAAACATCTTTCAGCTCAATTTGTGCATTTCAGGCTGTTTATATTTTTTATAGTGCACCTTTTCTCTTGCTTTGTGCAATATCATATATTATTTAAAATATGATGACAAGTACTAATGCAAATATACTATGTAAATTATATTCCTATACTTCCTATATATTAACTGTGTCAAAAATATCTTAGATTTATAAACAAATAATAATAGCAACTAGTGATAGAACTGGTTTCTGGACTGGGCTCAATTAAAGTCTTAAGAAACCATTTTCTATTCAAAATCAGCCTTTTGAACATTTGATAATTTGAGATTCAATCACAATTATCATTCCATTCTGGAATTTACTTCATCCTTCCAAATCCAGTATCCAAAAATAGAAAAAAAATATAAAATCTTACACAGACTTCTGAAGAAAGTGTCTTGAGCTTCAGTCAGAGTTACACTCTATTTACTTATTTTCTCGAAGTGTAGAGATAGTGTTCACGTACAGCAACACTAGCAGAGTGTCGCTGTCCATTTTGAAGATGAAGTACTATAATGTAACTTTGACAGGGAAATTAAGTGGTGAATATCAGGTTTCCTCCATTAATGCTAACTGCTGGTAAATATTCAATAATAACTTACAGCAGGTATTTGAATTTTCTGTAAGTTCTCTTATTAAAAAACTACCTTTGCATCAAATTCCTTAACTCAGCTTAAAAAGTGTCCATGAGGATGTCTGCTGAGAGGAATACTCCCATTAACAGACTTGGTGACTGCTGATGGTGACTGCTCATTTTGAGATGAGACATATCCCATTTCAAAGATCCCAGTCAAAATTAGAAACACTGTTACAGTCATTTGTGTGAAAAAACCTTATCTCTCTTCCTTAATTAGCTACCACTTTTATTCTTCACACTTTTCACAAAAAGTTTAAATCATCTTTTTTAAAAAAATAAAAGCAATCATAATCCTAGTTATCTCCCGTATTAATAATCCATCTATGTCTCCTATCTAACATTATTAAGTTTTACAGTTACTACAGAGAGGACTTCTTTATTCTGGTCCTCAGCTACTTCTGATTTGACTTCTGTCCCATGCATTTTATTGAAAATATTCTATTCACCATCTTCAGTGATCTATTTATTATGAACTCTTAAAAAATCCATTACTCAATCTCAGTATGTCTGTAGTATTAGATTACTTTGAATATACTGACAGACTTTTACTGGAAATGTAGTCCTCTTTCAAGTCTCCTTGCTCTTTGGTGTTCTCTATTTGATTATGGTTATCCCTTCAATGTCCCCACCAAATTCTCTAGTGTAACTAAGAAAATTCATTTTCACAATCAACCCACATTTCCATTTACTGATAAGGTAAGTCACATCTTGCATTGGCTAGTTATTCCTGCCTTCCCGGCTGTCCTTTCCATTTGAATTCCCACAAGTTAAAAACTGTTCCATTTTTCCCATTTAAAGTTCTCCTTAAAGTAGGCACAAATTCCAACTGATACAGCTATACAGCTTTGGGCCTATACCAGGTTCACAGCCAACAACCTAAGAGCCTTTACAAATGGGCTTGCACCTGAACTAGTTCCTATGAACATTTCAAGTTTTCATTAAAAGATGACAGAAAAATGAGTTTCTAGAAACTTGATTCACTACTACTTGAAAATTGTAAACTATTTAGATGACTTTGGAAATATTACAAATCTCAGACCTTCTCCTAAGTTTTATTTGTAGCCCCACATAAAGCTTGCAAATAGGAAAAGACTGGAAATTCTACCAGTCTGCGGCTTTTTCATCTGAGTTTCTCAAACTCTTCTGCAAACTTTTTCTTCAAATGAAGTTTCAAGCACATTTCTTGTTAAAAACTACAGTCATTTTCAAGTTGCCTATATGGATATAACTCCTTGGAGCTTATATTATATTATGCATCTGTAAACAAACACTTTAAACTAAAAATGTAATGTGATTAATAATCACTGGCAAAATGCAAAGATATTTTTATTTTATGTTTTTACTTTATCATCCTAATTAATGTAAATTTACACAACAAGCAGCACATGAAAGATTACTCTTTCATGAAATGATACAACAAATTTTAACTGATCTTTCATTTACCTGTATGAAAAAAAAACTTCTTTCCCCAGATGTGACAGCCCATTTACACATTATGATTGTGCTTAATATCCTGAAAGCTGCCTCAATGTTCCATAAACCTTACCACGTGGAAACTTAGCAAACATACCAGTTTTTAAACCAAGAAACATGATTCCCATAAACCTTACGGATAACTTCCCTACTTTTCATGAGCATTCCCTATATCTTCTCTGGTATATGTTTCTGTTTCAAAGCTTTCTACCATTAAAAGTGTTAAGCTTTTGATTCTGGTTTGGATGTCACTCCTTCCTTCAAAAAATTCTGAAGTGTATAATTACAACTCAGAAATAATATTTTTTTTTTTGTTTCAAATAATCAGGCACCATTACATTTTTTCCCCAGTCTTTGGAAAACATGTTAAATATACTGAGAGCAAAAATAGAGTTCTGAATATAGTAACCAAAGGGGAAAAAAATCACCATGTTCAACAATTATATGAAGATGATTGTATTTTCATATATTTATTATGCTGCAGTGCAAATCTTCTGGAAATTACTAATAAACTTTCAGAGATGAAGGTTGCAGGTCAGTGAAATAAATGAAAACTGAAGCAGAAGAAGGACTTCTCCATCTCTGAAAATCTAAGACTATGGAACAGTGCTCAGGTGATATATTTAACTACAGGATGGCTGTATATCAGCATGGATGCCTGAAGAAAACAAATCTTCGTGAATGGAAGGAAAAAATATTCCAACTTCTTTGTAACTGCAGAACAGGAGACTACATGAAGAATTAGGACATGCAAAAGGGAACTTGCTCGTTAGTCCATGGATCTAGATTACAGAAATAATTTATTACATATACTGTTGCTCAGAAATACCATCCTTTCCTTTTACTTATCATGATTTCATTACAATTGAAACTTTTGCCTTTAATTCATTATTCATTACAAAACAAAAAATAGAGACACTTGATTGGAACCAAAGATGCAGGAAATCCTGTCAGGGTGTAATATTTACCACCAGTGTGGATATACAGACTCTTACAGCTTCCAGGACTATGTACCTGGCTCTATAGAAATGCAGTTAACTCCAGTAGTGTAACCACTCACATGTGCAAAGAAGCCCAGTCAGAACTTCACACAGAGTTTAATGCTTTCTTCATTATTTCCAGGGAAAGAATGGCATTTTAATTGAAAATAGACAATTTTAAGGAATGGACTGCATATCAGTCAAAGAAACTACCATCAATCAGCTTAAAGATGAGAGTCCTGACCAGGATTTTCTATTCTTATAACACAGCCATAAATTTAGTAATGAAAACAAAAAAATACACATCCTAATTTAATAATAAGTAATTAAAAATTAGTTGGTCACTGGTTAACTTCTAACTTTTCCTAGCATATCAAAACAATTTGTAATGTGAAAAAATCAGTCAACTTAAATGTCTTGAAAATACAATTTCTCCCAGTGTTTTCATCTTTAAATTAAGACTCCACTGTTTTCTTCTTGCTGAGGAGATGCTATACATTTCTGTTTAGCAGAAATGTATAGCATAACTGTGTGTCAAGAAAAATCATCTGTTAAGATGAAAAGGGATACCACATTAAATCTAGAGAGTGAAGAGATTTTTTGATTTCTTGTCTGATTCTAGAAATACCTCTATCTTAAAATGAAATTAAACATTTTACATAGAGAGCAGACTGGTGTCCCTATAAGCTCTATTTAAGATTTTCACACACAAAGCAACAGAGAAGCTCAGTATAACTGTAACATGAAACTCTTCATTTCTAGGGTAGCATAAAGAAAAAAATAACACTAATTGACTACCTGGTTCTGAAAGATCAGAACAAATGTTTTAAATCGCAGAAAATAGGTTTCTCATCCTCAGATTTTACATTGCAACCAGTACTTACTAGACCACATTCTGATTTCTTCTAACAAATGCTTATTCAAGAAAATATTTCATTTTTTCACTTCATCTTCTTTCTTCTTATGCTTTGCTGTTCATTTTTTGAGCAGTTGCCATGTAGAAATGAACAGTAAATATTATAAATATTAGTTTATGACCAAGCTTTGGACAAATCATGTCAGAACACACTGTTTCTCTTCAGTTTAGTTAACAATCAAAAAAAAAAAAAAAAAACCAACCCCAAAAAAACCCCATCCAACAACAAGAATAAAACCCCAAAGAGAAATAGCAAAAAGCCAGGAGGATGCATAGGTCTGACACAGGTTATTCCTTTATGTGTAGGTGAAGATATCAGTAGGATACATAGAAGCTTTGTCTCTAGCTTGATGCTGAATGTCAAAAAATAGTTCAGAAAGGTTATGGAGAATTGAGATTATTGCATTCCATCAGTTCTCTTTGAAGTGTTTTCACTTCACAGAGAAAAACGGATAAAGAAAAGAAAGATTTCAAAGCAAAAAGAATATGCAGATATTTTCTTAATAAAGTTTTCTAAAACATCTTAACAAATACTGAATTAAAATAAAGCCAAACTGCTCAAGTCCTGGTATAAAGCTTGATGCTACTGATACAGAATCACTAGTCATGCTGTCACATTGCAAAACAAGCATGATAAAAAATTATGTGCCTAATAAAGAATATAATTTAAGAAAAATGACAAGGTAAATCTAGGTGTTGAGTTTTCCCCCCCCAAAAAACAAAGATCTTGTAAACATGGAATGCTGTTGTAATGAGCTAACATGACCTATGACATTAAAGATCAAAGAAATACCTGGAAAGTTTATGTAAAACTGAATTGCTTTGTCTCGGCTACTGTTAAAAAAGACAATCAAGTGCCTTGATTTCTCAGATACCCAGACTTGATCCTGTAGTTTCTATGTATCCAATCACACATTAGTCACTGGAATTTTTTAAGTTGTAAATACAATTATTTATGAAAGTATTTATGAAATACATTAGTTATTAACAGATATGTATTAAAACAAACAACAGTACTTGTGACTAAAGAAATGTTTCCTTGTGTTTCCCACCTACAAGACCCCTTGCATTTCGAGAATATTTAAGATAATAATGAAACAGTAACTGAAATTTTCACTTGTCTTTCAATTCTTAATAAAGCCTGCCTAGAATAGTTTAAGCATATTAAAAAAATCCCAAAAAAGAGAGAATGTTTTAACTCAAAATTTTATAATTTTGGTCTCAATTCATATTAATGGAAAATAGGTAGCCTAGTCTATTTACAAAAACCCAATTTGTGTAATAATTACATTGAAATGAAGATGGACTTAACTAAATTCAAACCATAAATCTCTTATAAGAGAGTAGTAATTTTATTCACTGTTAACTATATAGTCATAACTATGCAGCAGAGAACTCAAAATTGCTTTCGTCTTTAAACAAAAATAAAATGTCCTTCGAAATCAAACACACCTTCTAAAGACATCAGTCACTTTACTGAGAAAGCATTACAACCTTGGCACTTGCACCCAAGAGACTGCTGTCAATTTGCAGTCTGACGTCACTACAGAATTACAGTTTACAGCACATTATCAACGCCTGCTACGTCCTCGGAGAAAGTAAGCTCTGCTTGCTGAATGTGGTGGTTTCACTCGCCCCCCCAACCCCCGGGGGTTGGACGTGGTTGGTCCCAGGTGAGTTTCCGATGCGGGGCCAATCAAAGCTGCATTTCGCCCCCGTGACATTAGCATATTACACCAGCCGGGAGGAAGTTGTTGGCAGAGAGAGAATTCGGAGCCCTGAGGTGAGAGAGAGGAGAGAGAGAGGCAGGCCCCTTGCGGAGGGCCAGGCCCTCTTTCCCCCCAGCCAGGCTGCAGGGGGCCAGGAACAATATTAAAACTGGACCAGGTGCTGTGGCCAAAGGCTAGAGGGTTTTCCCCCTGCCACTGCCCTGGGGAGACAGTGGCACAGGCTTGAGAGGCAAGCCAGGGGGTTGGAGCCAGACCTCCCAGCATGCAGGCACGGCATCAGAGCCGAGCCAGAGATGGGCGGAGGGGTTGCCCGGAGCGGGAGAAGCAGCTGCGATTGTGAAGCAGAGCTGGAAGAATTCCAAGCAGAGGAGAGGAAAACTTCAAGCAGTCTCGCTTCCACCTTCCCCACGATGGCGGGGGAGGGAGCAACCTGGAGCTGAGACCAAGCAACACGGAGACAAGCCAAGGGGCTCAGAGGTGCTCTGCTCAAGGTTTGGGCGGGGGCAGCCAAAAACCAGATGAGGAATGCAGAGGGGGGAATGATCCCCCTGTCATGTGAAGTCGAGATGAAGCCGCATCTGAGACAGAGAGAAGCCAAACCAAGCAGGCTTTTTCTGGGTAAGGACTTTTGGTGAAAACTATTTGTGGTATAAAAGACTGAGCAAAAACCCAGAAACCCTGCAACCTGGAGAGGTGGACATCTTACTCTCTGGTGGACATCTTGCTCTCTGGGAGGTACCTTCAAAAAACAGGGAGAAAGGACTCAGAAGCTGACCCCCTGTAACTTGTGATGCAGACCTGATGAAGCAAGTGTTCCCTTGCAGCTCAGGAGGAGACCTCAGCAGAGGCCAAACAGCTGGTAGGGGTGTAGGAGACCCCTTCCTTGATATCCCAATGAGAGAGAGACTTTAGCTATCATCCTGAAGGTTCTTCGTCTGGATTGATGTGGGAAGACCCCAGGGGTGGTAGAGATTGTATTGATACTGTGTATTTATTTGCTTTTTAGTTTCTATAGTTTTTATTCTGCTAGTAATAAATTTTGATATAATGCCCCCATGCTGAGTTGTGCCTGTCTGAGAACTATTCTTTCACATTGAGGTAAATTGTAGGGGAGATTGGAAATTGGATTTTTGGGAGCTGTGAAACCACCACACTGAACTTCCCAATTTACTCCCAAAGGCAGAAGAACAAAGCTTCCAAAACTATATAGCACGTATTTTTAAAAAATTCTCTAGAGACAAGATTACTATTTATTAGCAACCTTTTCTTGTATTATAGAGTGAATACTAAGCGAAGTTTGTTTGTGTAAAATTAATAGGCAAAGAACCTTAACCACTAAGAAATATACCAAAATTATAGATGATACATTCAAGACAAAACATGTATAAAAACAAAGCTGCCCAAAAGTAATTCAGACTTCCAAGCTAAGAAAAAAAACCAAACAAAAGTCATCCTAGTAGGACTATATACTAAATATTATATCAACATTTAATTTAGACAACATGAAGAGGTTTCATTACTGTTGAAATTTCCTTTACCACCCTAAAACACTACACTTGACCCTTCTCTAACCCTGTAATGATTAATTAAATATAGCTATATTTATGAGTTTAAAGTGCTTTATTCACATCTGAAAAGAATCCCATCCTTGATGTTAGAAAGATGAATAGGAGGAACTTTTCTTCTCTTTCATTTTGTTTTAAGCCTTAATCATAAAAGATTTGCATTACAGTAAACCAGAAAAAAACAAAAACGTATTTGTTCATCACCCGACATTTTGAGTGGGGGAAAAGGGTATTTGATACGTTTTTCTGGATGAATGACTGTTGTAACCAGAATCTCTAATCATAATTAAGTTCCACCTTTCCTTCCTATTTCCTGAATTTAGTAAAACAATGGAGGTGGGTGGCAAAATGAGGTGTTGGAAAGGTGAACAAATCAGGAGGGCACAGGAAAAAAGTGGGATTGGTATATAATGATTAGTATTCCATCTGCTCATCAAGTCTGGTTTTGCCTACAAGCAGCAAACAGACCTTACTCTCAGTTGATTAAGGATTAAGTATTTTGCTTTCTAGAGTAGCCTTTGAAAAACATTTAGCTTTTCCAGTTGTTTCTTCTATTACATATTTTCGCATTCTTCAGTTTTCTTTTTTCAGATAGCACTGACCTTTCATAGAATTTGAATCTTGATTTTTTTTTTATCAGACAGTTCTACGATGAATGCTTGCAAGAGTGATGTCAATTCACAACTCAAACATCTCTCTTTGGATCAAAAACTGAAAACATTAGGCATCTCCCATTCTTTTCTGCAGAACAAAGATCTACAAAAGACTGATCAAATTTGTCACCTGTCTTTCTCCTTGAAGGAGAAAAGTTTTACTCCTGCAAGGAGTGAAAAAAAAAATTCAAAAACTTCAGTAGGCTTCCTAAACCCTTTTATTATACAAAAATATCCATCATTTGTCATAAGTGTCATCTCTTCTTTAATGGATAAACTGGTATTCTTCTTCCTACTCAGTTACCTTGTTAAAAAAAATAAATAAATGAAAAATAGGCAAACACACTCTTCTATAAAAAAAATATTTTCCCAAGTTCCCAGGAAACTTATAAAGGCATTCTAGACACTTTATTTCTTCCTACAAAGAAAACACTAACACAATATGCATTTGTGTTTTCAGCAGAAAATAATCTGGAGGGGAAAAGAAACACCATGGTAGCAAAAACTGGCAACTGCTGATTGATCTTTTTGCCTGAATGCATGAAAAATAATCCAAGATGTCTGGATTGACATTATTTAATGAACAGACAGTATTTCCTCTGTTTTTCCTAACTTCGCTGTCATTTGTTTGAGCAAGCCAACCCTGGTAAAGGAAGAGGAAGGAAGTGCCATTTTCTGCACATAGGATGGGCAACCCTGGATGTATGTACAGTCTGGGGAATGAAATGCTGGAAAGCAGTGCCATGGAAAGGGACGGGGGGTCCCAGTCGATGGCACGTTGAATGTGAGTCAGCAGTGCCCTGGCAGCCAGGAGGGCCAGCCATGTCCTGGGGGGTATCAGGAAAAGCATCACCAGCTGTGTGAGGGAGGGGATTGTCCCGCTCTGCTCTGCACTGGTGTGGCCTCACCTTGAATATTGTGTGCAGTTTTGGGCACCATAATATAAAGATATTAAGCTCTTAGAGAGTGTCCAAAGGAGGGCAATGAAGATGGTGAAGGACTTTGAGGGGAAGCTGTATGAGGAGCGGCTGAGGTCACTTGGTCTGTTCAGCCTGGAGAAGAGAAGACTGAGGGGAGACCTCACTGCAGTCTACAACTTCTTCGGGAGAGGAAGAGGAGGGGCAGGCACTGATCTCTTCTGTGTGGTGACCCGTGACAGGACCCAAGGGAATGGCCTGAAATTGAGTCAGAGAAGGTTTAGGTTGGATATTAGAGAAAGGTTCTTCACCCAGAGATTGGTTGGGTGATGGAATAGGCTTCTCAGTGAAGTGGTCACAGCATCAATCCTGACAGAGTTTGGGCAATGCTCTCAGGCACATGGTATGACTCTTGGGGATGGTCCTGTGCAGGGCCAGGAGTTGGACTTGATGTTCCTTGTGGGTCTCTTCCAACTCAGCATATTCTATGATTCTGTGAAAATAGTTAATCTAGAAGATAGCAGCATATTATTCACTGTGATTCTCACTTAGTTTACCACAATCAAACATCCTACAGTTTAGCAGTCTGCTGTAACTTTAGTAAAAATAGATCAAAATAGTCCAACCTTGCTCCATATCAAGTCCATTATGTAACTGTATGGCATTTTCTATCTTCTGATTTTAATAATAATTTGTGGGAGCACAATAAATATGAGAAAAACAACTACTAAATTAGTCCAGCTTCAAGGAAGTTATGAATTCTCCTGTGGACTTTAGTGGGACTAGAATTTTGCCCATACACTTCTTCATTTTTCCTGAAATTCTGGCACACAACATTAGCTGTGGGAATAACAAAAAAAAGGTCTTAGCTGCTATTAATGACTAAACTGATATATCACGTCACTACAGACATATCCTGGGTAATTTCTGAGTTAGCCAAACATAAGCACTGTTAGCACATGCCAAAGTTTCAATTGATTTCTTTCAGTGTAGGCTACCAGACATCTGAGCAGTTTAAATGGACTATAAGTTTTAGAGTTCTCAGAGAACTTCCTCATGTAAGAGTAAGGTAATAATCAAACAGCTTTGGTACAAGTGTCTGATTATTCTATAATTATTCACATTGTGCTTTTATCTATGATGTGAGAAGCCACCACTATATTCAGTGGGACAAACTGCAGACACTAAGTCCTAACAAGAGTTCCACATGGCTGATTGATCAAGCAATAATTCCAGAGACAGTTATCTGGAAGCATCAAGTCCGCAGTTCTCATGAATTGTTATATTCACTGATTTATTTAGTGTTTTCTTCCGTATTGTTGCTAACTTTTTCCTTGAAATTATTTATGTAACTTCCTTATATTTAAATACAGAACTGTGCAGAAGCTCACTATATTTTTCATTTCAAGCCCTGGGATGTTAGAGAATAACTATGTTACTCTTCATAGAATGAAGTGTTTCAATCAAGCTGTAAGTAGCCCTTAAGGTCTGCCTGCCAGTGAAGCATGCTCCTGATGTATTTATAGCATTCCTCCTGTTTGCTTAAAAAAGTAAAAGCAACAACAACCACCCACAAAAAGAAAGAAAACTGCAGTTCTCCTAATTTCTACATTTTAAAGGAAAAGATAATCAAGTAGATAAGCCTTTCAGAATTCCAACTAAAATCAACAAAATTACTGAGGCAAGCCAAACTGTGTTCTTATTTTGTATTCCAAACAGTATAGCTTAAAAAAATTTCAATTAATTTTCATCTCTAAATAAATCAATGCATGTTCAAGCTTAATTGTGTCAAATTCCTTTCTCTTTTTGTGTGATACTTCCTACTTGAGAAACATAAAATTTATATCTTCAGAAGGATATTTTCAAACTCTTCTCTGAGGCTTCAGGCTTATTTGTTTTTAAAAAAATACTTTTCATGCATAATTAACTTTTTTGGTATTTTACCCAAAATAAACAATTCTTCCTATAAACCACCTTCCTCTACAATTTATAACAATGCCGCTAAACTGCCTACCTTTTAATAACTAGTTGAGATATTAATTTGGATCCCAGCACAGCTGAGCAATTACCTCTGTTGTTTAAAAATAGTTTTTTCTTTTAAATTGCTAAGTCAATCAGGACTGCATGAGCAACCTATCTTCTTCACACTTTCTTCCAATGACCCTAATACGCAGCTCTGACAAAAATATGACATCTGGGTTCCTGAACACACAGAAAAGGAGCAATTGAGGGACATTAATGCAGTCCATACTGATTACAATACCTCAGGAAACAGTCATTCCAGTTTCTCACTGCAATGGATTAAGTGTGCACCCTCAGGATGTTTCTGTCAGAAAGAAATTATAGTATCTTCCTCCTGAACTTGGCCAGCCCAGGTGCATGGTATTAGGCAAAAGACATTGGATCACTCCACTCTGCTTTACAGATTTGCAATAATAAATTGCACGAGGCAGCAGAAGGAAACTGATTTCTGATAGAAGTACATACAGTGAGTTTTTCATAGGAATCACTCAAATTGGCTTTATGCAAGGATCAGTCGGTGCCCACTGATTATAAGATCATGAAGTATATAACTTGTTACTGACTAAAAGGTCTCAGTGGTAGAATTTATGAACAGGCTGGCAGAAACGTATGGCAGAACTTTACAAGTTTTCACTGCTTGCAGAAATTATTGAAATATTTTAGGAATAATTACATACAAATTACATACATAATTACACAAACATGCATTTACAATGCGTATATGCAAGTATTACAGAAACTTTGGATATTTGGAATACCATTACATAGTGGAGTCATAACTAATTTTTTTTACTAGACCACCTGAAACTGCTATACTAGGCAGTAAGATTTACATGGCTAGTAAATATTTAAGGTTTTCTTAATATAAGATGACCTAGAATATTTACATAAGAAATAAAGAGCAGATGTATGAATAACTTCAGTGAATCACTCAGTAATAATTTCAGAGGAAAGAAATTAAAGGGCCGTACTTCCTCATACAATACATCTAGACACTATCATCCAAAGTTAACCCATTGTCCTGGTGTCGGCCAAGGACAGGGCTAATTTGCAGTAGGTTGTCATTCTGTAAAGCTCACATCACCACTGGGGGGCAGAAGTAAGGGATTCTCACTTCCAAGAAGAGGTGTGGCTTGCCATGGGGAGAAAGGTGGCACACAGAGAGTCTGTCTGCCATTGTTTTGCATTGTCCTGTTGGTGAGCATTTTGCACGTAAATCACCCTCTCTTTTGTACACTGTTGTTATTAGTATTGTTGCTGTTACTATTCGTTTTCATATCTCATTGCTGTTTCCAGTAAATTGTTCTTATCTCAGCCCATAAACTCTGCCTTTCCTGTCTCCCACTGAGAGGGGAGGGGAACAGTTTGTGTTTTTCTTTTTAGTGGGAGTACTAAATTCGGGACTGCCATTCCTAAACTGTGACAAGCATTCAAGAAACTTGCATAAATCAGACTTTCACTAATTTTCCAGAGTCTGAAAACAATGAAAAGCCAGTTTCCCAATTCAGAAGAACCACTCATCAAAAGAAATAAAGACCACATAAAAGAATATTGGCTTATCATCTGAATACCCAAAAGATAAATGTACTCCTCTATAGAAGATTCTGAATAATTCTAGAGAATTTCAAAGCCATCTTTTGCTTGTTTCATTGGTGCATTCATCTTGAATTCCTTGAGGAGACACATACTATTCCTTTTCCAAAAAAAACCCACCAAAAAACCCAAACAAAAACAAAACAAACAAACAAAAAACAAACAACAAAACAAAAAAACCCAAACAGCTTATCAGGCCTACTCTGATTCTTCAGGTGTGCACAAGTAGCTGCACATTGCTTCGACCTCAAAGGTTAGTCCAGGTTTATTCTCAAAGTATACAACATAAATCTATAAGTTTTAGTACATTTGAAATTTAGGATTCCAAAGTAAAAATCTGATGATGTGCTGTGGAAGAATGACCTTCATATTCACAGAGAGTTTGTTTTAAGGTAATCTAGTAATTTCATCCGCTTCTAAGAGGAAATCTAGGCACCATTACCAAGATTTTTCTAAAGCCCACTGTAGACCAACAATGTTGATACACACCACACAGAGCATAGCATGCACCATCCTAGACAGACAGCACAACAATAATCCTGGCAGTCTGCAGTGTTTTCACCTTTAAACGCCCTCACATACTTTTTCACAAAAACAAATTAACAAATCCAAATAAAACTCCCCCCAAAACCAGACAACCCACTCACAAAAGCACACTTCAGAGCTACTCAAAACAAACCCTGTCCCCCACCAAAACCCATGTTTTTCCTGTGTCACACAATGTCAGTACACATCAATCTTCTTGAGGACTTTATTCCTTCCTTAAAAGTATTCCACAGTGTAAACACTAGCCTTTACAGCTACACAAAATACATTCCTTATAAACTGAGAGTTA
Source organism: Corapipo altera (assembly GCF_003945725.1). Taxonomy (NCBI): domain Eukaryota; kingdom Metazoa; phylum Chordata; class Aves; order Passeriformes; family Pipridae; genus Corapipo; species Corapipo altera. The sequence continues at coordinate 9,804,281 of NW_020884876.1, forward strand.
CCCATCAGTCCTGAACCAAAATTATGTACACTCAGACACACAACATGCAGTTGCTTAACTCTTCCACCTACAGGATAAAATAAATATATACAGTTTCCTCTATGGATAAGAAAATACCTGATTATAAGCCTATGTTCTGTTTCCACTTCCTGTTCTGCTCCTGGTACTTTATTCACCCCAGCCCTCTATAAACTCATAAATAAAGAGTATCCAAATAATGACAGTGTGTATACTATAGGATATGGAGTGTGAATTACTGAACAGCAAACAAAACAATACTCTAGCAAATCAACCACTCTTTAGCATTTTGTCTGTCTTTTTAGAGAAAGAAGGCAAATTCCTAATTCCCTTTAGGCAGAAATATGGAAAGAACACTTTAGGTTGTAGTAAGACTATACTCTTGAATACTAGACAAGATGGTGTTGGAAGGCGCCTCTGGAGATCAACTGGTCCAACTTCTTATAGAACACAGGACTTTAGACTAGGTTATCTAGAGTCCTGTCAAGCTCAGAGCTGAGTCTTGAATTTTATTTTCAGTTAAGGGGGTCCCACCAATCTGGGCAATCTATTTCCAAGTTTGTTCTCACGGTCTTGCATCCAAAAAGAATTTTTCCTGAAGGACCAGGGCCTGTTGCCTTGTCCTATCACTTTACATTGTCATGAGGAGAGAGCCTGCATTTTCCTTATAATTACCTTTTAGGTATCAGAAGACTGTCTAGCTCCCCTTTGTTGGGATCTTGAATCTATTGTCTAGGCTGGGAAAAAAAAACTAATCTAGTAACTTTCTGAAAAATGTTACATTTTCAGGTCTGTTGAAACAATGGCATGCTCCAACCTTGTCTCATTCTATATGCCTGAGTCAGAACTAGCACATTTTTGGAAAACTCCCCAAGCAGTAAATTTATAGCAAACTCCCCCCACCAAAAACATCTTTGAGAGCTAGTGGAGCCAGTGGTATCTAGCAAGGTTTTTCTTCTCTTTTTCAGTATTCATGACTTTTTAACATCACCTGCTCCCTAAGGACAGTGTGCTGCTCTAGTACATCTGTATTGGCAAGCTAGGGCACACTTGTAGTACAAATTTGAAGTTCTACAGTATTCACTCAAACGCACCACTGATGCACAAAATGTAACGTAGATATACTGTTCTAGAACAATAAAAGGTAACAAGTAAAAGTGCAGTCCTTTCTTCGTTTGCCCCCAGCCTGTAATTTCCTTAAGCTCCAGTAAACTGTAGACCTCTGTACTGAGTTAAATCTCAAAATGATGACAGACATCATGCTAGATGGAACACGTATTTGCAATATACCAATTTACAGAGGTAGTTTTAGCGGCTTGCATTCAAACAGTAAAATTATATGCACAAACCAAAACTGTTGTAGATTCTGCCAGTAACTTGGAAATCCACAAAAAATGCTATTAGGATACTCAGACAAAGTGAAAAAACAGGTTGAGGCTTAAATGCCATGTCATAATCCTGACCTAACATATACTAACTTTTCAGAAAAAAATTTACCCATGTTTAGGAGAGTATGATTTCCAGTAACATAACTTTACGTATTTCAAGTCCAAAATGTCAATTACGTAATTGTTATCAGCAGTGACACACAGTATTTCTGTGTAGTAATATATTATTACATTTACGCATTTGAATGATAGACATGTAACAGATATTGTAAAATAACTGCCATATGCAAGTGAAACAACAAACTTGCTTGTTCTAGATCCTCACACCCTCAGTGTTATTCACTAAAAATACTGCCATACTATGTACAAATTTATGTCAAAGATAAACCTAATAATATAACAGTTGATTTTTTATTCACACACACTCTGGCTATTCCAAAGTAAGCACCTAAAAATATATATCAGAATTTCCCATAATTGTAGGTCTGTTACTTGGATTCTGCTCTAAAACAGACTCAATTTTTTCCTCCCATAATATATCAAAACAGTCCCTGCTTATTAAATTTCCAAGCTAACTTGTGAAAGAGGCAGAAGTACCCTGGGACCACTTTTGAAATGCTACTGAAAAAGCCACCCTTCAGACAAAGAACAGCAGGGAGCTTTTGTCTCATTGATATCCAGGACACTTCGTAGTTGATCCTTATATTGGCAATAATCAGTATCTTTTTAGTTCTTACTTACGATTTGTGAAACGTAGATATTACCTCTACTAAACTGGCTGGCACACTTCCAGTGTGCCATTTTAAGGCTCCCTGCATTGCAGGATATTTTTGCCTCCACTTAACTAAACCCTTCTGCAAAGAGTAATGTTCATGTAAGAAAAGGGCTTAATCTGAAACACTAAGAGGAAACCCTTTTTTAGACTTCCAAATTTGATTCTTTAAAATTGTTTACCACTGTCCTTATGTATACTTATTACTCTGGTTATAGGATAATGATGTCTTAGAAGCCTTTAATACCTACTCCCTAAAAAAAGCAAGTCATCATTTTACTTTACACGCATTTATCCATAGTAAGGGAGATGAATTTTATGAAGACTACGCTCATTCATCTTAAAAGCATATTTCTTTACTATTATAAAGAGAAATAAACAATACTTAGCTTTTTTTGTTATGGCTTATAAACTGAACCTCCTTCGTGTTTTGGTAATTAGGAAAAAATTATCTTGCTTTATACTTGAAGCTTAAGCACACACAGATGTAATAGAATAAATGATCATATCAAAGTGGGTAAGATACTCCACTGTATGTGCCATGACTGAGAACTGACTGGAGATATATTTTCACCCCCACATATCATTTTAGAAATACAGAAGGCATTTACTAGTCACTATGTGAGTATGGGGGACACACATTACCACCATAGAGTTTAGATTCACAGCTTCTTTTCAGTATCTTTTTAAATTACTTGTGTTTATTACTTAGAGCTCTTTGGTAGGACTGCCACTATACAGGTTCCCAATAGTCTTAATTTTCTTCCTTTTTATTAGCAGTTTGCTAAACATTATCATTTGACAATAAAACAGTACAGAAACCCTTTTATGATGTTTTTCCTGGTAAGATATAGTTGTTTGATCTACATGGTTGTTTGAACCCCAGAATTCCCTGTCAAAGTTCCCTGTCAAAGTTCTCTGCTAGCCAAAATTATAACTGTAACATTCTCTGACACATTAAATAAAAAAATACATTCTGTTGTTGTAAAGTGTGTAAGAACACTGTGATAATAGAAAATGGCTTATATACGTCACTTATTTCTAAAGCTATCATTCTTCAAGTACAATAGTTGACATTCACTAACAATGCCTAAATGCCACATCTTTTATATCCAGTTCTGACATTGAATGCCTGTTGCTACAACCTTAGCAATCAACAGATTTAAAACTTCACTGGGTTGAAACCTGGATTCTAGTTCCTGCTCACAGGATTTATCTGTTGACCCAAAACTATGTAATGGAAAAAAAGCAAAAGCAATTCATTGGTGCATCCAAGGCTTCCTCTCATATTCATGGCATCCCAGAGCAATGTTCTTTGGTTATTACCCTCTCAAAATTACTTTTTGCACCATAATAAACTAACCTGCTACTTCTGTAGGACACAGGAGTTATTGACCGAAGATGGCAGACTGAGATTGGTGTTCCCACTGTCTGTGCAACTCTAAGCACTATGAGGCGCCTGCAATCACTTTTACTGTCCTTTTAAAGAGAATAAGCACCTCTCACGTAGGTGTCTACCCCTATAAAAAGAACACCAGATTTCTGGCTACTGAATGAAGAGATACTTCTAATGTACAGCCCTGAGTCAGTCTTCCAAACCCTAAAGAGATGTGAGATTTCAGACAAAATACTGTACACTTGACATTTTCTATTCACCAGCTTACTGTGGCCTCTCAAGGAGCAGTTAGTCTTCTGACCACACCTCAAAAGACAATTTCTCCACAAAGCACAGAGAGGTGAAGCACTCTAACTAGGCAGACTAGATCAGACTGCTTAATTTCACTGAATTAAAATGCATGCCTGACCATACCTGGTGTATCCAGAAAAATTCAGACAATACAAAATAAAGGCAGCTATTGACAAATATACATTTATTAGGAAAGAGAATCTTCAGCTCATTTGCACACTGGCTTCGGCACAGTATCGAATAAGGAGAGCAAAGTGAGACAGAAAGCAAAGTATCTTGTAAATCAGTATTAAAAGTGACATTATAAAGCAATTAAAGGGTACCTAGTAAACAAGAGACAAAACTATTCAGATTGTAAATCAGATTAAATTAGCTTCCCAAACCTGCACAGTAACACTTTTACCATTAATCCATTGAGAATGTATCAATGACAGATTGAGAGGACTAAAGAGCCAGTCATTACCTGACAACGTAGATACCAAGAAATTGATGCACCGCATTGCTGGATTTCAACCAAATAACTGGCCAAACCAGGAAAATTCTTCACAATAAAGCATCTTTATATGATAATTGAGCTACAAGGTAAGATATATGTCCATTACATAAAGCGATTATTGACTACCAGAAGCTTTTGATTTAGTAGAAAATTACTTTGTATAAGAGCTCTCCTGAACTCAGTGACAAAGGTACATTTAGCTCTTTTAACGCACAGTAAAAGAGAATGAGGCTTCCACTGGCCTTTTCTATATCAAATCATCAAAAAATGGAAAGAAAATTAACTAAGGATAAAATTCTTTCCACAGGTTTTCACATTCTGTCCAAAAGTTAACTTCCTCTCCAAAAAAGAGTGCACTGGAAATAAAATTAGTTGAATCTGAAATTCCCTGACAGCACTTTTCTCACAACCTACATATGTACTTTAAAGCATGAAGATTTAATGTTGGTGAAGATGCAAAATTCACTGAAGTAATAAAAAAATGAGTACACTAATTTCTTACAAGTTAACTGTAAAAATAAATCAGAAATAAATTATTTCAAGTAAACATACAAAAAAATATATCCTTCACCCATTTAAAAGAATTATAAATTATTTGATTGAAATTTTACCAACTGCATTACAAGAAATTAAAAGATAGGAAACCAGACAGTCACATAATTGGATCTAGAAACTGTCATCTTGAAATTTTACAAAAGTTTTGAATTTAAATCCACTTACAGAGCAAAGAAATTGCACTTAAAGAAGATCTTTAAATCTTTTTCTTTATTTACATTTTAATACCTTCAAAAAAATGTGGGGAAAAAAAAGTTTCCAAGATTAAAATAATGAAATTACTGGTCAAGAAGAAAACTAAAAATTTAGCTTCCAGTCCAATGCAGTTTAACATTCAGCATTTTCATAGTGGATTTCTGGTTCAATGCTCTAATAAAATATGCACATATAGATAACAACTTTTTTTTTAAAAAAAGGAAATGGGCTTTTTCATTTGTTGAGTTTGATTTGGTTTAATGATAAGATACTACTAGAAGAGAAGGATTACATATCTGGAATAAATGCGGCATTTCTTTTAACTACAGCTGGTTTCATGAAGTCCTGAGAAGGAAAATGAAAAGAACAAAGCATTTGATCATTATGTCAAATGTGAAGAAAAGGGTATTTTCAACACAGTTTTTTATCAGCAGTTCTAGTCAAAGTAGATGTTGTACACACTCAACCTTCAAATCCTGTAAACCCTTGTCATCAATTAATTTCTCGTTAAAATCTACTTGTGTTTAGACATTTTCACAGCAGTGACAATAAAATATTAAATATGGAGGACCTATAGCTGTAATATCTACAACATGCAGTATCTGGTAGCTTTTGTCAGAGTTCTGAGGAACAGAGAGTAAGCTGCAATAGCAGTATCACAGAAAGCAAAGTACATACAATTTTTACTTTTCAGTGTCACAGTATGTTTGTACTTTCTTGTAAAAATTATTATAATGGAAAAAGACTGATTATTCATTTTGAGGAACTACAGGCATCATACAATATATTAATTCTGCATATTACATTGCATAACCCCCCCTTTGAACAGTTAGAAGACAACTGATAAAGAATTAGCCAGACAGGTTTGGTATTTCACTGAGGATGGCACAGAGATGAAAGCTTTTGTTTTGTAAAAATGAAGTTCATGCTAATGGTTTGAATGCCTAATTCCTGAAATACCTTGCTTATGACATGTGTTTTCCCCCCATTAACAGTATTTCTACTGTGTTTATTGAGGGCTTTTAAACAAAAAGATTTCCTACTGAGATTTAAATTTCTCTTCTGAGTCCCCTCAGTGTGCAGACTTGGCAAACTTTAAACATGTAAAGACAACGACATTCGTTCATCATCTTAGTGTCAGGAAAATCCAGGATAACTTCAGGAGGTTTTTTTGTTTTACTAGGATTGAAACTACTGGAGGTTCAGTGTGCAATATTGTTTTCTACAGCTTACATTTTACTGAGTATGTTTTGTCACTGTAGATACTTTATAAACATAGGCATTTCAAAATACTGTCATGTAATAAGTAAGGAGATCTACACTGCAGTGAAAAAACAGAAACAAGGTATTCACTGAAATGTAAATTGACATTAAACTTAGAAGTGGCCTCCCAAAAGTAAGATTGAGATGAATTACCAAGACAGTGATGAAATAGTCTTATGCCTATGTACCCAGTGTGCATCTTTTTCCTGGGTAAGCTGACAAGCTTTTCATGCAGCTAACACTTCTCTTTCACTGGTTTCAAACTAGCTTTCAGGGAAAAAAACCTGAGCAATATGCTTTTTGTGTTATTCTTAGCAAGTGTGCCTGCTGAGCACAACTCTTAAATAGATCATAATTTGTATACTAATGAAGAAACAATTTTGGTCAATAGACTTTATTTAATCTTAAAAATACTATCTAGTTTCTGTATCTCCAAAGGTTTACTCCTTCTTTGAGAAACATAAGAAAGAAGGGCTGCCACATAGGTTTCACAATGAATCTTTCTTCAGACTTACAGGTTATTCTCAAAAAGGATTGTGTGAGACTCAGATTTGTCTTCTGAAATATCAACTTAGGAGTATTTCTGTGGGGAAGTAAAGAGCAATGAGGCAGTTAGACAAAGGCTCAGAAAAGTATAGCCACTCACAAAGCTCAGGATATAGCACTCAGGGCTGACCACATTGAATTCAATTACAAGTTGTAAACGCAGATAGCTACAGTAATAGCAGAAATACAGTCACACCTGAGAAACAGAAGAGACCAAAATAGAAGACCAAGAGGGAAGACTTGCTGGCTGGGTGGAGAAAGCCATTGTAGTAAAGAAAAGGAGCAAGAGAGAATTTCTGTAGCAAAAACTTACAATAGCTAGCTGCACACTACTTACGCTATACCAAGAGTTATTAATACATAAATAGCAAATAGGATCCTCAGTGATCCAGTGAAAGCCATGAAATTCCCCATAACAAACAGATGGCAGAATGGTGCATGGATGAGTGAAAGAAAAAAAAAAAAAGCAATGGAAAAATTGGTAAGCTTAAAGTTTAACTACATTTTCTAAAGTTCCAAATAGCAACAAATATTGTTAGATGTTTTATTATGTGCTGCATATGTAAATACATACATCTTGACAAGACAGTGGAATTTCATGTCCATCAAAGGATAAAACAGAGTTTGTAGTCATTAAATGCACATGCCCTCTAGCATAAGAGTCCTGTCCGTCTCTCTAGCTAGGTTTCTAGCTGTTATAGAAGAACACAGCAGATAAAAGACTTCTGATTACAGAGTATAGATGATACCAAGCATGAGGCAGAAGTTCTACAAACCTTTCTTCTGATGATAAAGGTGGCTAAAGCAGATCCCACCTCCATCCTTACTCTGCCATCATTTGCACCAGCAAAACTATCTGGAGGTAATGAAGTAATTCCATGTGGTTTGTTTTTTCTTTTTTTGCACCACAGAATTACTCAGTTTAGATTGTGTAGTGTATAGTCCTCTAATTAATTCAACTAAGAAGACTGTTACAGAGTAGAAATGAACAGCCAAAGAGTTTGAACAATTTAACGTTTCCATCAAGAAAAATATGTATAGAACCAAGGTTTCAAATGTCACGTACAGTTTTTGAAAATCAACTGCAGATATTCAGTTAGGAAATGAAAAGATTCTATGTGAAAGTTTTATAATGAAAGAAAAAAGCTTCAGAAAAAATACCGGATTTTCTTTCACTGTTAAAGTTTCCCATTCTGAAGATAGAGACTTTCCTTATAACTCTTTACCATTATGACAACTAGCACCTGAAACAAAAATTGACAGAATCCTTCACAATATTACTCTACATGACACTGGTAGCAGTGTGAAATTGAGTGTGATCACAGCAACAGTCAATTCTATTGGTTCAGGGAGTTTTCAGTTCAGGTCAATTTTATCTTCAGATCCTCATGCTCTTGAATCACAGAAGTAAAGAAAACAAAGAGAAAAAGACAGTAGAATGAAAGTCTGTAAAAAGGAAACAAGTGCAGGAAACTTTAGAAATTACTAAAAGCTCTTCCTGTTCTCCAAGAACACAAGCCCATACAGCATAAGGTATACGAGTGATTCTCCCCTACCTGTCTTAAACCCAAAGAAGCCTTGTACTGTTTGAGATACATTTACTTAATGAACTCTAGAGTATATCACAAGGTCCTTCAAGAGATGAACTTCATACCCAACTTATGTCTTATTAAAAAAACACTGGGTTTTTTTTAAATTTAAAAATAAAAAAAAAAAATCCAAACATTTTTTTTCCCCCTTGTTGACCAATTTCTTTATCCCAAGAACTTCTGACAAGGTGGTATTTTAAAGCCTTCTTTAACTGTTTTCTCTTTTCATCACTCCTCTTTTTTCTTCATGTTAAATCCAATCCTCTCTCCTCCAGTTCCTACTAAAGAATAACTATTTGTCATCCCCCTTGATTGTGGTAACAGCTGTTGCTAGTTTGCCAATCAGTCAATGCAATCTTGTCTCATTTTCTTTCTGTAGTTTTTTCCCCATTTTTTGCATTACAAATCAGAAAGCATATCTGAGCAAATACTTCCTAAGTTATAAGTATTTACTAGTGAGTCTAAGGAAAGGTGGTAAAACCTAATCCTTATTCTAGCCTTGGTATACATAATCCTAGCTATTGCTGAAGTAAGCCCTAACTAGTCAGTCTTTATTTAAGAAAAAAATAAAATCTTCATTCTAGAGCACTTTACAACAATCTACAATTCCTTTTCCCAGGGCCACATAAGCCACAGTAAATCTTTTGCAAAGTGAAGTAAAATTAATTAGTCTTGCAGCTGCAAATGAACGTGTTTTACTTCCTACTGCAATGGACTATGAATACATTTGCAGTTTAGTCTGAAAGTCAACTGAAAATCCAATTAAATTAGCAGTATCTTTTAAGTGAATAGACAGTACCTTCCTACCCATGGTACCTAATTCACAGACTGTCCTGTGCCAGCACCCTAAATTAGCAGTAGATTTGCTGAAATAAAAAACTATGAATCTCTATTGACTATCACTCTTTTCTTCAAAGTTTGATTTCCCCTTAGACCATCAGTTAGTACCTTTCGATTCTCATCTGTGTATTTTATCCCCTTCACTTAAGTTAAAAATATTTTAAAAATTACCAAAAAGTATTAAACAGACTTTGCTTCTGTTAAGATTATGCTTCATATCTCTTGTCATATCAAGTTGCAGTCTTAAAAATAGAAGCAGGCCTTGCCATCAGATTAAACATGTATGTAGAGTCTGCAGGAACAAGGCTTGAATGGACTTTATCACTCATAACATTAGATGGTTGTCACTGCATGAATCAGTGCAATTTCAGGTAATTTTGCTAACAGTTCAAATGCTTTCATCTGAAATCATACAGATAATGGTCAGTCTATCATAAAGATATGATATACGCCAAGATAATACCTCTCAGAGTTGAGTTGGTGGTGTTTCAGTTCAAACCTCAACAAGTTTCACACCTAACTATGACCTAGGGGCAGTGTCCACTGTCAATTACCACATGCTTCATTCTGCATTCTTCATCACCTCACTTGCTCTGAAAGTAGATAAATCCTTGCTGGATGGCTGTCTTCTCCCAGTTGTGCCCTGTTCTCTGCCTTTGGAAATAGTTGATGTTCTTTTGAACATCTCAATGTTACCCCATTCTAAGGAAGAGCAGGTTTACAATAAAAAGGTAGAGACTGGTGCGGATAGAGTACTTCAGCAAGAATGTTGTCGCTATTTCTCCCGAGATTAAAACAATTTGATTATTAAAACTGCTTTAAAGATGGAATGATTCCTGAATATACAGAACTGTTAATGCATAGGTGTCAATCAGAAGGGAAGAGCAACCTGACTGCTTCCCATTTTGTGTTCAAAACGCTTCTACTACAACTATTCCATATGTCCAGATCACATACAGTGAGATGGCTGCAAGTCTGCCTGCTGCAGCTTTGCACTGTCAAACAGACATGATGGCATATCCTGGAACACAGCTCAACGTTCTGGCTTTCTTTTACCCTCGGAGGAGGTAAAAGCTTCAGCTGGCAAAAGTCTTGGGTATTAGTATGGACAAGGACTTGGAATAGAGAACCACCATGTGTGTGACCCTCCTGATTTTTGTAAGCTGTCCCTGCATTCAACTAATTAAGGGAAAGTGATGCTGCTCTCATTAGGCTGATACAAGAGAGACATGATGACCAGATTTCTCCAAGGGGCATTATTTAAGACTTTTGCAGAAACAGTTCCTATTGAACAGACAATGTTGAAATACACTTGTTTGCTGAAAGTGTGTTTGCTTAGCCATGGAACTTTTATTCAACAGGAGACCATTACAGTGTCATAACATTCGATTCCACTTACATTACTGCTTAATTAACACTGGAACATTTAGCAGTTATTAGAAGAGACATTCTCAAGCATCCTATATTTTAGCAGAGCACACAGGCAGACTACATTTCATGCAATACTTCAGAAATACAATTTGAATTAACAAAACTACCATAATCTTTGACTCAATTCATATTTCTAGATTAAAAGTATTAGCAGATATTCCATGCTGATCTTTCTAGATGCTACAGTAAAGAAAACACGTCCCCTGCTTTAAAAGAATCTTTGTAAATTTGGTCTTTGTAATAGATGGGGTACAAGGTACAAGGGGTACAAGGCACTAGATAAATTAAATCCCTAATGTAGTTAGTAAAGTAGACAGGTTCTTCCACTAACATTAATTAAATAAAAGACTGCTTTTCTCACAGAAAGCATATACTTAGGCATATATTCAGATACATAACAGTGCATGTGTGTGCTAAACCAAGAACAGTCTTCTCTGTCTGACAAAATATTAGTCCTCAAAAAACCCTAGTCTTACACTATCTATCCTTTAATTCCTAGATTCATAGTCCAGAATTAAAAGGTCCATGTGTAAAACTTGTTTTCTTTACAGACCTGAATGACAGAACGCAAATGCAGAAGAACATATCCATGACTTAACAGAGCTGCAAGTCAAGTCTTGTATGAAATTATCTTTATTGCACAAATAAAAGTGTAATTTAACGCTTTAGTCATTTTGATAATTTGCAAACCATGACTCTGCTAAGCCTATAGAATGTATTAGTTTTAACTTCAATTGCTATCTTTAATACAGTAAAACACTGTTATAATGTAAAAAATAGATCACACCCACACCAACATATTTAAAAAAAAAAACAAAATCCAGAAGTATTGTCTCCCAACACTCTTATTCCAGCATTTATCACAGATAATAATTATTATTAGCTACACTATAAATATTCTCATATACTAAATTTCATAGCCTGTTCACCTCAATGCATTAATAAATATTTTGCTTCTGTTTCTTAAATATCTGTTTTACCTGGCATGAGTTGTAATGTAGGCTGTAGCTTCAAAGTCAACCACGGGGTATTTTACTGTTATGACTTTACTATTATGACAAAAACATGTGCCTAGAATTTAACATTTCCTCATTTAACAAGCAAAGTGAGTATGGTAATTATACAGGATTTAAGAACCTCTTTCCTTTCCCCCCAGTATTAAAACTGCATTTTCTAAGATTAAAGTTATTGAGTTTTCCATATTGACCTGTCAGTTTAGTAAATACAGCATTTCTAGAGACTGCGTGTAAAACACTTATATGTATTTTGTGAAAGTGCCAGAAGAGCAGAAAGGTACTTTCAACCTAGCAAGGACAGTAAGTTTAATGACAGTATAACAAATGTTAGGGTGAAAGAAAGACTTCAGGCGCTACAAATTGGAAGCAATACATAAGAATACGCTTAATAATGCTGGGGAACTTTCTTGCATAGATTTACTGATAGAGAACTAGGAAAAACCGGGGGGAAAAGTATCTAGATGTTATAGAAGAAAGGCATCTGTTTTTCATTAGAAGGATTTTCCAAGTTAATTCTCTTGTAAAACTTGTGCCGGTATCATTTTAATACAATATACAATACAACGTGGAAAATATACAAATACAACCTTCCCCAGCCAGCTTTATACAATCCAGTATGTCATGGAAAACATTTTTAATATTCCTTCTATTTCAGAGTTGGGGTTTTTTTTCCTCCCCAAAAATGCCACAACCCTCTACAGCATTTTCTCACAGTCCATGTTTTATTAAAGACACACAACAAATCCAGATGTCAAGACATCAGTGTTTTGTAAATCTCTGATAATACATTCAGCTACCTATTAATCAGCTGTGTGGAAAGTCATACTTTTGTTCTGGAGGAAGTGCAGTGTTAACATTAAATACCATTTAATGCTAACATTTTTACAGAAACTGAGGAAAAATCCAAATGTTCTATTATTCTGAATTTTTAGAAACCCTCACTTGGACAGCATAGAATGGAATTCACTTCAGAAATCAGCAGCAATGCTCATAAGTAATATTTGAATACTTTGGCATGCAAGGATAAAGCAAGTGTCTGACAAATGTATCTATAATAGTGAAAAGAGCAAAGTTGGGATACAACAAAAAAGGATTTCCTAGGGACAACTATAGCATCCAAAACAAGAAGAAAACAGACGAGTTTCACAGTTGCGAATATAACTTTTGTGAAGCTCACCATTTTCACCAACCTGGGAGACACACACTCCAAGCCCCTTCAATATTTAGACCAGCGCTTCATTTATCCCTCAAAGGAGCACAAAACTATGTTGGCAACAAAACATAAAGCATAGGTATATAAAAGCCCATACATTCTTTACAATTTTAATTATATGTTATTCTATGCAGTAGTTCTTAAAATAGAATATTCTATTTAATTTGTGAAGGTAATCTCTTATTTAATTCAATTTCTGGCATTTTCCTTAAGTATGTCTTTGATTAAGATAGTGGGAAACATTTTGTCTCTGGAAAAATATATCACAAGCAGAAGATTACATTGTGTTGCCTCTTGTTATGCCAACTTTATTACACTAAGAAAACTTTTACAACAAAATACAAGTTTATGTAGTTACTGCATTAGTTTCTCATAGAACATTTTCAAGTTAGGTAAGAACCAAGAGCTTTGAAAATAAAGTTTAACTCTGCAGAAGCTGATTTACTTATCATTTCGTTACTGAAGTACACTGTTTACACTAGAAAGTTATTACTACAAAAAAAAACCCAACTACCTTAGCTGTTTAGTTATTGAAGGATGACAAGAGGAGTGTAGTTACACCACCTGATATCCCGTCTCCACAATATTAAACAGTAAATATTTTCAATCAGTTTAAGTGGCAAAAAGAGACATTAAATTCAAATATTAGGTGGTTAGTAGCATTAAATTCAAGTTCAATTATCAATTCAGTCAAATAATGTCAGCAGAAGATGGAAGAACATTTCACTGGACAATATGCAAAATATTGTCTCCCCTTCACTTTGGTTTCACACAAATTTCTGCAGCATTTAGCTACATTTACTTACCAAAGAAAAATTGAGGAAAATACAATCTTCCCTTAACCAGTGCTCTAAAACTGGGCAAAGGCTGTCCCAGTGCTGCTGCCCAACTAGCAACTCAAACCACAGCCCTTTCAGAAGTGTTACCATCACTGTAATGTAATTATGAAATATTCTAACACTCTATTCAATTCCCTGGAAGAGTGGAGCTTACTATTTTAAGAAAGCCTGCCTATTTAAATGTCATTAACTATCCAATTAGCGCAGTCTGCTCTTTGCTAGCTGATGAGTACTGGGATAATCTTTTAATTGTTAACCACTATTGAATAATTTTAGCAATTACGCTTTTATACATTCTGTGCTAATTAAGACAGACTACGCCTAGAATCTCATCATTCCCAGCACACAGTGACAAACAGAAAGACGATCAATGGTCGATAAAATACGCGTGTGACCAGTGGTAACGTTAACGACGTAGGACACCGTCTCCAGCTGTAGCCGCCGCAGGAAGGCGCGCACCGCCCGGCGCACTCCGCGCACTGCCCGCCGCATCCACCCATCCCGGACCCATTCCGGCCGCCGAGGTGTGGGCTCGGGGGCACCGGGCCACTTCGCACCGCGCCTACGGGGCTCTGCTCGCAACGCTGCTTAAGCCGAAATAAATCACCGCCGTCGCTCCCCACGGCTCCACCTGCCGGGCGCCCGCGCCCCGCAGCGCCCCGCTCGCTTCCTCCTTCCCCGGGGGCGCCGCCACCGCGGGGCGGTCAAAGCCGCCCGGCGCCCCAGGGCGCACCTTCCGCGCAACGAAGGGAAAGCGCCGTATCCGTCCCTCCTCCGGATCAGCAAGTTTCTCTCCCTCCTAGGAGGAGACGTGCCTCTGGTGGCTGCTGCCGGGCTCTCGCAAGCCGCCGCCGGGCACAGGCTCCCCGCAAGGCAAACCCTTGGAGGACCTGGAAACAAAGCGAAATTACCTAAAAGGGCACAGGTCTGCGCGGTGCCGCCAGTCGCCCTACGCCGGCGGGCGAGGCGCCCATCCACTCTGCCTCCGCAGGACGGTGCCTGTTGCACGGGCCCCGCGGGTTCCCTGCAGGGCAAAAAGAACTTCGCTCCGCCGGGCGGCCGCACCGCCCCCGCTCCGCGAACTCGCGTGGGGGCTCCGGGCGGCGGCCCCGAGCGGCGGCAGAGACCCGCGGCTCGGACAAGACCCCTCTCCTGCCAAGGGCTGAGCTGCGCTCCGCAGAGCGGGACCCCCCTTCTCCCCCTCCCCGACCTCCCTCTGCGCAAAACCAATTAACCCCGAGCGGTCGCCCTCCTGCAAAAGACGAGACAGAGAGTGCGGGAGCCGACAGGAGGCAAAGTTTGATGAATGAGCGGCTCCTGCGGTGACAGGTGACTACGGAGCGGAGGCATCCTCCGCGCCCGGCCGGGCAGAAGTGCGGGAAAGACGCACTCACCTGTCCGTTGTCCCTCCGGCAGCCGTGGAGGGGAAGGCGAGAGACACAGCCCCGCGCTCCTCTTCCCGTCCGTCGGCCCCAGCGGCGGGCAGGATGCCGGGCTGAGGGCCCGCAGAGCGGCGGGGCCGACCCGGGCTGGCACCCGTCAGCGGAGCAGGTGAAGCCGGGAGGTCGCCGCCGCCGGAAAGCAACACGTTTGGCTCTGAACTTTGCAGCTCCAGTCACAAACAAACAAATACAGCCCAGGAAGGACCTCTCCCATCAGATCCCAGACTGCTCGGCAGCCGCTGCCTCTCTTATTGGTGCGGAGGTTATTTATTTATTTGATTTCTCCCTCCCCCCCCCCTCCCTCCCCGTCCACACACCCCCTTTCCCTTCCACTTCCCCTTCCCTCCCCCCGCCCCGGCCTTCCCTCCCCTCCCGCACGCCGCCCAGACAGCCGCGGTCCCTGCGCGCCGCACAGCGCAGCAGCAGCTCCTCTGCGTTCGCCGGCAGCGCCGGGTGCCGGGCGAGGGGCGGGCGCGCTGCGGGGAGGCGGGAGCGGAGGCGGGCGGGAGCGGGGCAGCCGCCGCACCACTGCCGGGCGATAGCGGAGAGCGGGAGGGAGCTGCTCCCGCACGCCCCGTCCCCCGCACTGGAGAGCGGAGGCGAGAGGGTGATCCCCGCCTTGCCGCCGGTCACCGCAGGGACAGGGCGGCCGAGCAGGGGGGTGATTGGTGACCGGAGCCGGGAAGGAGGGTGGCCGGCGCGTACCGGGCTGCTGCCGCCAGGAGCCCGGGGTGCCCCGCGGCGTTGTTTTGCGGCCCTCGCCCATGGGGACCCCCGGCGGCCGCGGAGCGGCGGGAGCGGGTTCACCGCGGTGCGGGAGCGGCAGCGCCGGGCGGGAGCGAGGGCACGGGAGGGGATGCCGCGCTCGCGGTGTGCGCGTACGGGAAGGCTCGAGTGTGTGTGTAAATGTTTCTCTGTGTGTTCACGTACGTGTGCCTCAGGTAACGTTGCACGGAGCTTGCTTTCAAGGAGACCCCAGGCTCTGTAGCCGCAGTGTACTTGGTGCGCATCGCTTTTACATTTTGCTGTAGCTTATGCGTGATCAGTGCAGAGCAAGCTTTATTTCACCTCTGTCTTATCGGATGCTGAACCTTTGCTGGTTTTTGTTGCGTTTTTCCTCCCCCGTCCCCTAAATCCACATGCAACTCGAGCAGCACGGTAGGTCTCACCTGTCCATTCCTGAGGGCCAAGTACACCACTACGATTATCGTAAGGAAAGGAAACATTAGTTAAAAGCTGCGGAGGTATGACTGCATGAAGGATTCCCTTCACTGCACCTGCGGTCTCCGTCCTAGTTCGGCTTCTCCTTGCAGCTGGCAATGGAAAAAAAATGTTTCTGTCCCACAGTGGCTGTTTTTGTAACGCTATACACACACGTGACAGACACAATATTGACATTCTCGTCTTCTCTCCCATCTCTCTCCCTTTAGAAATTAGAGTTCAAATTAGATATCCCAGTGGTAGAAGACAGAAGTTTAAAATCTGTGAAGTTGGTACAAACTCTGCCAAATGTTTGGGGGGGGGGGGGGGGGGGTAGTGTGCGTTATTTGGTTGGTTTTTTTTTTTTGCTGGATAAAATTTCCACCCTGCTCCTTTGGCAGTAAACAGACATTCTGGATGTTCTTTTTTACTTCCAGGGAAAAAAAATACATCACAACAATAGACAAACAAGGAAATAAAAAATGTGAGTAGAGATTAAACAGTTATTCAACAGTATTACTAGGAAGTAAAGCTTAAATTATACCTCTGTTCAGGTGACAAGATATAGAGATGTAAAGAGTGCTTTTATTCTAAGTCAGTCAATGGATTTATGTAGATTCGTCATTTCAAACAGTCATTAGAAATCTTTCTTGTGCTGCAACTCTGTAATTCTACCTTTTTTAACTGAAGACAATAAAGATTAATGTACATTTTGTCTTCAGTAGTAAATCCTATTGTCAAATGGGGAGAACTTTTTATTCAAAGAATTAGATCAATAGTTGACTTTGTTTTGAAGCTTTTATTTAAGAAGCTACTTAAAAAGAACGAAGTTCATGCTCTTAACATCCTTAAAGAAATCTCTCAAAGGCAATTATTCTGTTTGCCAATCTAGCGGTCACTGCCATGTAGCAACAAAAAGCATGAAAGCTAGATGTGGAAATCCCTTTGGGTTCAGACAGTGCTTTCTCAGTGGAAGAGGAACAGTAGGAAATTAAAAAGTGAAAAGCACTTTAAAAAATCTATTTGAATATTTTAAAGAGCTTGCTTTGAATAGGTGAAGTTTCATCTCTAACCAGTAAGCTTCAAGGTCAATGAAATGCAAATGACAGATGTGTTCTGTGCCTGAAAGAATGCCACCAACTTTAGGTGGTGTTTAGTGAACAATATTAAAAAGTTGACAGTCTGACTGTTATTTTAATTTGTAAACTCTGTGTTCAGCAAGTATTTGTTCAGAAGAGCAGAGAGTGTCTTCCACTGGAATAAACTACTATATTTTCAAAATATGGGAGATTAATGAAGAAACTACTTTACTAATGATGGACCTATAACAAATACTTGTAAACGTCAGTGAGAAGACACTGAATGATTTCAGTTAAATTTGGTTTGACACTTATACTGTAATACACTATTTGAAATTTCAGCTGTTTCTTAAAATCTTAAAAAGCAATTTCATTACGAGTAAACCAAGACTTATTTTTGTATGCATTCTAAGAAATGTATGTAAAGCCCATAACAAGATTGATCATATACTAGCACATTAGATCTACTTCCGTCAAAATTAATTTGTTAGGTCACTGAATACAGCTCCATAGGACTTTGATTTGACTAAGTCAAGCTAATAATGAATTTAGTGGCTACTTAATATATTGACTGTTCACTGGAATTATGCAAGCAGAATATTATTCTGTGTTGTAGAGTCATAACTGAGAAATATGTAAGATGGCTAGGAATAAATAGCTTAAGTTAAGAAAACCAGGCATAAGAAAGGAATAAAAACAAAAAGGAAGAAGAGAAAGCAAAGCTATGTTTTCTAAAATTTCATCTTGTCTTTTTTACTTACCTTCATTTGGCTTCTTTCATAATTTAAATCCCTGTGATCTCACACTTGGCGTTTTGGTGTTTTAAAGGGCTTCAAATTGAGACTGCTAAAAAAAAATTAAAATAAATAAAAGCAGTCCCCACTGCCACTCACCAATACTGATACAACCTTAAAAATAGCTTACTTTATTCTCATATACTGGCCTGGTTTTTGTCTGTACTCTTAAAATCATACTTCTGAGGGCTTAAAGAGATGCTAACATTGCATGTAGCTCCTGATACGCATCCCATGCAGTATGTTGTACCTCAGAAATCCATTAATGATCTCAGCAGAAAATCAAATGTATGTGTTAATAGTTTAAAACCAGTCAAATGTGGGCAAGTTCTATTTAAATATCAAGAGAGACAGCTCGTCTGTAAAACAAACATTGGTTTTTGCCCTTGGCCACTTTATCTGCAGGAGGCTTTTTTTTGAAAAAGACAGGTTTTTCCTCCATATCTGAACAAGCAAGTTTCCCCTCCTTTTTCAGTTTCTCTTTAGGTAGCTGAAATGCTTTTGATCACAATTTATAAATATGTCAGGCAAAGCTGTGAGTAAACTAGTAAGAATATATCAGACAGTTTTAACTTTAAAGTTGTGCAAAAAAAATCATATGCTGGCATATGTTATAAAGACTCAAGAATCCTACATGACTGCATGTTAAATTTATGGATGGATAACATTTAATATATTATGAAATCTTACCTAACTATTATGGTCTTATAAATATTTAAGGAATAGGTTTTTCAGCTAGCCAGGATTTGGAATATTTTACTACTATGAGCAATTCAAAGTCAAGAAAAGCTAGGAATTCTCCCTTTTTCAGATGCAATAAGCAATGTGTGGCATCTACCTTAGCCTATCCAAGGGCTACTAGAGAATTGAGTCTTTGGACTGTTCTCTAGTTTATATAAACAAAGATGAATATATAAAACTGATCAGAAGTGTGCTAAGATTTCATATTTTAAAGGGAATGCGTGCCAATAAACAGATATGGAAGAGAGAAAAAACATAAAGACTGGACAAAAGAAAGAAAATCTGTAACCTTTTAAGGAAATGTTGATACTCTCAAGCTGTTCTGTTGAAAAAGGAGAATTTGCTTCCCTGTGAATTAAACCTTTAAGTTGAGTTGATATGAATACGTTTCTATATTAAGTTCTGGGTCTGACCACCTCTGTTTGGTAGCGGGAAAATGATTTCTTCTAAGGAAAAATATAACCACACATGAGGTCAATGACTTCTAGATAAAAGAGAGCTGCCTTTGGTAGTGGGAATTGTTTAAAGTCTACTTCTTTTCTGGTAACTATGATGATCCTCATCTTCTGACCTCATCACAGTCTACAACTTCCTAAAGGGAGGCAGTGGAGAGGCATGTGCTGATCTCTCTATTGATAGAGACATGAACCAGTACAACACAAGGAAATGGACTGAAGCTGTCAGGGGAAGTTCAGGTCGGACATGAGGAAAAGGTTTTCCACTGAGAGTATGATATGGAACAAGCTCCCCTGGGAAGTGGTCACAGCACCAAGCCTGTCAGAGTTTAAGGAACATCTTGTTGATGTTCTCAGTCATATGGTTTAGTTTTAGGTATTACTCAAGGAGCAGGGATTTGGACTTGATTATCCTGATGGGTCCCTGCTAACTTGAGGTATTCTGTGATCCTGTTCTATGAAAGATAGGGATTTCATATGGGCCATTATTATTTCTGTAACTCTAAAACATTCATGTATAGCCCCATGTCACCAGTGTTCCTCAGCAGCTAGGAAAAGATTCTTCATGTGTCAGATGCAGTGGTAAATTTTTATGTATGTCATAAAGGGAGCTGAAAAGAGTACTTTTTTGTGTATTTTGAGGATGCTTGAATACCGTTCACTGCAATGATACCTTGTAATTGTCATGATTCTCTGGCGTTTGTTCAGGGAATAGTGCTGCCCAGGTCAGAGCTGTAGAGCTGAACCAAAAAGCTTCCAAACTGATGAGTTTATGAGCATGTTGATGGGTGACCTACTGCTGCAAAACATGGCTGAATTCCTGAAGTTGAAACTGATGTGAGTTGGATTATAAGTGTTCTGGTGATCCTGAGGAGTGGGAGATATCATAGAGGTATCAGAGAATCATGGAATGATTTAGATTGGAAGGCACCTTAAAGACCGTTTAGTTCCACCCCCCTCCCCCCTGCACCTCCTGCCATGGATCTTCCACTAGACTGAGTTGATCAAAGTCCCATCCAACCTGGTCTTGAACATCTCCAGGGAAGGGGCAACCACATCTCAGGGTAACCTGTTCTAGTGTCTCATCACACTCTGAGTAAAGAATTTCTTCATACTGTCTAATATAAATCTACCCTCTTTCAGTTTAAAGCTATTCCCTCTTGTCCTAAAACTATATCCTCTTGTAACAAGTCCCTATCCATCTCTCTTGCAGGTCCTGTTTAGGTACTGGAAGGCTGCTATAAGGTCTCCCCGGAGCCTTCTCTTATCCAGGCTGAACAACCCCAACTCTCTCAGCCTGTCCTAATAAGAGAGGTGCTCCATTCCTCTAATCATCTTGGTGGCCTTGTGAACTCAGTCCAAAGCATCCATGTTTTTCTTATGTTTGGGACCCCAGAGAGCTGGAGGCGGTGTTCCAGGTGGGGTCTCATGAGAATGGAGTAGAGGGGCAGAATCACCTCAACCTGCTGGCCACACTTTTGATGCAGCCCAGGATACATTTGGCTTTCTGGGCTGCAAGCACACATTACCGGCTCATGTTGAGCTTCTCATCCAACACCTCCAAGTCCTTCTCCCCAGAACTGTTCTCAACTCATTCTCTGCTCAACCTGTATTTGTGCTTGGGATTACCCTGACCCACATGCAGGACCTTGCACTTGGTCTTGTTGAACTTCATAAGGTTTGCACAGACCCACTTCTCAAGCCTGTCCAGGTCCCTGGACATTCCTTCCCTCCAACGTGTTGACTGCACCACACAACTTGGTGTTGCCATCAAACTTGCTGAGGGTATGCTGAATGCCACTGTCCATGTCATTGACAAAGATATAGAGGGGGTCTCACTCCCTATATATAGGTATACCCCTATTAAGCAGGGTACCTCAAAAGATTAATTGATGTAAACATCCAAGAGAAGATGAATATAACCTTTCTAATTCTCTGGAATAGGGAAATAACCAAAAGCGAAGGATATTTGTCGTAATTTCTAGGTTAATTGAAACAATACAATAGGACATGGTGAATGCTGACAGTTTAACTGTGCTTAAATGTTTTAAGGAAGGAATTCAGTGAAGGGTATAAGAACACAGACAACATCTTTGACCTGAGCTCTGGTTTTACCCATGTAGTGCCAGCTGTTGAGAAAGTTTTCAAGTAAATAATTGCTGTATGCTTGACTATGCTTAGATTTCACCTTGCATGGCAAACAGCTTTTTGACAAGGAGGGGTGTTATGTGAGAGATGTCTTTGATTTCGTCCAGTCTATCAGCTCTTACATTATTTTGGAACCTCTTCTACAACTTATACTGCAATAAATGATGATATTTCATTGTAATGTTCTTATTGAGTGCTTTATAGTAATATACATGCTTTAGAAAAAAAAACCCCTCTTTTAGAAAAAGTCAGCTTCAAGGCTTCACAGGATTATGAACTTATGAAATCAAGAAGTTGCAATGGAAATAATCTGTCACTGTTATAGTAAGAACTTATGTTAACAAGCAAAATTTAGAGATGAAAGCTTATATATAACAGAGGTGTCTGAAAGAGAACTTAGCTATTAAAATTACTTGTCTAAGTAATACGTTTCATAACTTTTGATACAATGATAGATATTTGACCTTTATAAATAGAAAAGAAAATGTTTGGGTTTCTACCACTTTCAAATAGATGTTATAATTTTCATTTTAGTTTATTTTGGTTAGCTTTCTGAAATTATTGTACCTATTGGCTTTGCATTGAGGAATGAAGTCGCACACTTTTTTTAATTCAACACTGTTGAATCTGAAACTAATATGTTTTTCAGACTTATGGTTCTGTATGGCTCCAGTGTATGCAGCCAAACAGCTGCTAAAATGAACTGTTTGCAAAATTGTATATAAATACAGGACCCATATATATAGTTAAATTTTAAAAAACTAGGTTGCCACATAAAGGAACTACATTCTATAACATTTATAATGGTGATATTTAAAACCACTTTCTTTTTCAAATCCTAGTAACCCCTTCCTTGCTCATGGACTGCCTAGTCTTCAAACATTTATGCATGTGCTCTTTTTCTTTTTACTAGAAATTTGACATTTAGACAATTTGTTTAGCTATGGGGGAAAAAGATGGTTAGAATATTTAGTCTTCTAAACCCAAAATATATTATTTCTCTAATTTTATTTTATTTTTAATTCCCTTTTTTCATTCTTAAGAAAAATGGAATTACTATTTGGGAATTCAAGTTAGGAGATGTATAGCTAGATACTCTATCTGCACTTGTTTCACTTTAGACTTAATTGGGCTAGATAAAGATGAATTAATCATAGTAATGGAAGTTTACAGTTACCTAGGGACCAGTGTTCTTAAATTGCTCATACTGTTGGTAAACAGTGGAAGGTCCTTAGCATTAATGTGGAGAACTGATTCTTGAAAGAGGCTAATTTCTCAAAGTTAAACATGTTCTGAATTATGTTCTTTGGAGATTAAAGTGTAAGTAGATATGAGATTGTGACTGAAAGGTAAATTAAAGAAGAGGAAGCTTACCAAACAAATAACCACTGTACTATGATTGAGAAAAGCAACTTTTAAAAATCCGAATATATTGGGTAACAATATGAGGACATCAGTTAGGAAAAAACATGTATATAATATCACAGTGTAAAAAGTGAGAAGGAAAATATAATTTGATATGAACTAAAAACTATGATGTATAGTGGATGTGAGACTAAGGAACAATCACTGGCTTAGCTAAGGACAATAGAATATATATTGCATTATATTAGGGGTTTAAAAAAGGAATATCTCCTTACATGCGTATAAATGACACCATTAAAATTATAAGAAAACTAAATTGGTACTAATGACAGAAAAAAAAGAAAGTGTTCAATATCTATTTCACTACTGTTTCTGAAAAGAAGTAGGAAAGTGCACTCATACTTAATAACGATGGTGAAGTCTTTTCCAAGCAATTAGTTTCTAAGGAAGGCATTAAGCAGTATTTTTACGACGAATGTTTGAAAGCAGCTGATTCAGATGAACTGAATTCAGAAGTAGATATATGCTGTATTCATTTTAGGGGAACCTTGGAATACTCTAGAAACTCCTGGAAGCAGTGAATGTAATATTAAAGCAAAAAAAAAAAAAATGACCCAAGCAACGTGACCCGTGTTGTAAAGGAGAAGTTAATAGAATGGTGAGGTGGGTTTCTATACATAACAGTTCAAAAGCTTTGAATACAGAGAATTACTGTTGGAACTCAAAGAAGGTTTTTGGAAGATAAAGTCTTGTCAAACAAATGTGAGTTCTTTCTCTGAGAATGTTAAAAGTTTGTCTGATAAAAGTAAGTGCTTTTGTATGGCTGGCTAGATGGTTGTATGCTTAGAAATTAGATATATAAGTGAGGCTTTCAAAATTGGGATTTTACCCTTGAAAATATTTATTCTGAAAAAAATTGAAAGGTCATAAACTAGGTAGCTAAGTCACTATTATATACACACAACACCACATTGCATTTCTCTTTATTTGTTATATGTAGAAATAAGTAGTGGATAGGAGAATAGAGATTAAATTGTTCACATGTATAGTATAGATAAAACTGATTAAAGAATGTTGTGTCAGCTCTTTATGCCTAGGCAATAAAATGAAGCCGAAAAGTAGAAAATGTACAGAAAAGAGCCCTAAGTGCTTGGAAACTGGAGAAAATGTCTAATTTTCTTTGCAATGGAGAAAGACTTTTTGGAGATTGCCACTGAAACTCTTTAGAGTATGAATATAGTATGTATTTTTCATTATGAGATCAACTATAAGAACAAACTCCCCGAAACAGTGATAAATTCTGCACTCCTTCAGGCACTCAAATAAACTCCAGATCTGTCTAATCAGGTGCAGATGCTTTAATCAAATAAAACATTTAAATGTAAGTTTCAAGCAAATACAAGGGCCTATGATATACCTGATTCTTTCTGTCCTTGAATCTCTGTTCAATGTGATTTTTAAATACACAATTTTAATTGCTTTAAAATAAGTCTGTATGAGTCAGGTTGGTGGAACAATGTGTTAACTCACATTATTTAGCTCCAAATTTGTATGTAAGACACTTTTCCTGTACTGATGTATCTAACACTAGTCATGCTCACCTTTCACCTTCTAATATTCCCTTAAATATTTTTTAAAGATTTTAGAAGATTCTAAAACCTTTCATATGTATAAAACTGGTCAAAGTTATGTCCATATAGTCTAATATTAAATTAAAATAGGTACTAAATATTCTAATATTGTATTAGAATAGATACTAAATTATTTTATAGATATGTTAAAGTTTTACATTGAGAGGTACTTTATTACATTTTTGAATTTTAGAGCAAGGACTTGTATTAGAGGATTATAATTTCACTTTTAATAATGTGAAAGTAAAAAAAATACAATATTAGATCAGATCGTCATCATAAGATGTTTTTTCACTCCCGTTTTCCATCGGCAAGAAATATTATAATAGGTAGTTGCAGAGTAAGTTCCCCATAAAGGATATTATTTATTCTGCTGATGCCTCACCCTCATTAATGAACAGCCAAGGATACCCTGTAGCCATGTGTAAAATCATGGTTTGCTTTGTGTCATTTGTGTTTCTTTATTGTTCCCATCAAGGTATCTTTGCCCTGTATTTTCTAAATTTCTGTTCTTTGTATCACCAAACTGTCCTAGTCAATCTGAGACAACCAGCAATAAAAACAGGTTTCTACCCAGACAGTCTTTTTGACTGAAGTAATTAAGGTCTGATGTCCAGCCCCCATGGCTAACCTGCAGTGCTTAGGATTTTTGTATTTCATTTTCCAATCAGACATAATCAGTCTGTTTTCAAGCCTTAAACATTATTTTTCCAGTTGTGTTTTCCATGAGACTTAGCAATCTGTGGTCTTGCTACAAAAAAGAAATCCTCAACACATTTAATGTTATCTAGTGAGGTACCCACGTTACACCTTTTATGACTGATTTGTTTCATGTAAAATAGTGTGTCAGTTGGGAGAAGGAATTTCTGGTAGTTACTTCTAAGGGAAAACAAGCTGTTTTGCTCAGGAGAAAAGAAGGTACCTTTTCTCTTTCCCTGAATGTACATGTTTTTGTCATCTACTGAGTTTCCACCCATATTACTTTGTAGAGGATTCAGTTTGTTTCTGCAAACTCACCACTAAGTAGATTAGAAGGCTGATATGCAACATTTTTCCTCTCTTACAGTAACTGTGAGAAATATCATTATTCATAGTTACATCTTACTGATTTTATCCTGTTCTTCTATGTATATTTCTACTCTTCTACCATGAAATTTGAATGCACTGAGTTGCATAAGTCAATTATGCATTTTATTTAGACACACATGTATGTAAATGTAGATTTTTTTTATGAATGTCTCTTTATGTTTTTATTTTGTTGCCTTTCAATGTCAGTGAGCCTTTCTATGTTCATTTAAGGAAAAAAACGTCTGTTTTCTTATATATAATTTGCCTAAGGACCTAAGCAAATTAGCAGTCTTAAATATTGTATTTCAAATTCCTCGGACACTTGGAAATTAAACTTAAAAGGTTAAAGTCACATGATTATATTAGGAAATGCTGCTCTGCCTCTGTGACATCTGTCATTCTCTATGGTTTCATTGTATGCCCTTGTGCTAATAATCTTTAGCACGTCTCCTTAAAAAAATGTTTCAATGTGAAATCTTCAATTCCAATCCCTTCTGTTAGTGCTCTTTCTTTTTTAAGATGGCATAATCAGTAATGAAAAGAATTGCATCGAAGCACATTGTAGGAATGCATATAGAATCAGAGTGGTTTGGGTTGGAAGGGACCTTAAAGATCATCTAGTTCCAACCTCCTGCCACGGGCATGGACAACTTTCACTAGACCAGTTTGCTCAGAGCTCCATCTGACCTGGTCTTGAACACTTCCAGGGATGGGGCATCCACAACTTTTCTGGGCAATCTCTTTAAATGCTTCACTGCCCTCACAGTAAAGACTTTTTTCCTTATATCTAATCTAAACCCACGCTCTTTCAGTTTGAATCCATTCCCCCTTGTCTTTTTCCTGTCAATACATGCTCTTGTAAAAAGTCCCTCTCCATCTTTCATGCAGGCTCCCTTCAGGTACTGGGAGGTCACAATTAGGTCTTCCCAAAGCTGCCTCTTTTCTAGGCTGAACAAACCTGGTTCTCTCAGGCTTTCCTCATAAGAGAGGTGCCCCAACCTTCTAATCATCCTGGTGGCCCTCCTCTGGACTCGTTCCAACAGGTCAGTGTCCTTCCTGTGTTGGGGACCTCAGAGCTGGACACAGTGCTCCAAGTGGGGTTTCATGAGAGCAGAGTAAAGGGGCAGAATCCCCTCCTTTGACCTGCTGACCACACTTCTTTTGATGCAGCCCAGGATACAATTGGCTTTCTGAACTGCAAATGCACACTGCCGGTTCATGTTGAACCTCTCATCCACCAGCACCCCCAAGTCCAGCTCAGCAGGGCTGCTCTTGATCTGTTCATCTCCCAGCCAGTATTGATACGTAGATATGTGTGTGTATATAACGCTACTTCTATTGAGAGGTTTGTTCTTTTGTTGACTGGGGGGCAGAGTTGGGGGGGAGGGACTTTGCAAAACTTTACATGCTGCCAGCCAGAAAAGTAGCACTGGGATTTATTTTTAGTTGAGTTGCTATAGATAATTATAACCATCCATTGTTTGTGCGTTGCTTAAAATATTGCCCCTGGTATATATTAGTTCATCTTTTAACACTGAATTTCATTTGTTTTCTTCACTCACTTACGACCTTGATATTACAGCTCATATAAGTCTATGTTCTCTGCAAATTTCAGTGTCTGCTTGACCCTTTAAAGGAATAAACATATAGTAAATAATGCATTAACCTGCTAACCACTAGAGATAATGAAAACTGAGGACTTTCTCATTTCTGTCTCTTTCCAATTAACCATAGCTTAATCAAAGATAAAGCTCTGCCTCTTGTCTCATGAACAGTCCCAGGTTTTTCTATTGAGAACTTTTGAAAACAAAAAATTATAATTATATTTTTATATAATTTTAATATCATATAATGTTAAATTATATATTTTAGCTCTCCTTTGCAAAAGATATTCCTGTTGCACTTTCAGTGTACAAATTAGGCAGAAATTAGTAACTGATTTTTACTATTTTCCTATATATCATCCCCTTTTAAAAAAGCAATAATTTTTGACTGCAGTTATCCATGGTTTTGGGTTGTAGCTAACATAGGATAAGTAGATTTGCTACCCGGCAGCCTTTTTCATTTTCTGTCAACTACTGCATTAAAACTCATAGTTCAACCAGATGACTCCAAGGCTCCAGCAGAATTCATGAATAACTGTATCTAGGCCTAATGAAGTACAACTTTTCAATTTATCTGTTTGTTCCAGTATTTTCTTCCTTCTAATGTTCAGAAACTTTGTACATGACTTATTCCATCCTCTGGAGAAAAGTAACAAAATAAAACCTTTACCTGTTTTTTTTTTGCCATGTTGTATTTTAAAATCCAACCATACCACCGTTCCTTTCTTGACTTTCCTTTGTCCTTTATTTAGCCTTTCAAGAATTGTGTATGTCTTTGGTTATATGTTTTTTCATGGTTTGCATTGGAGTCCTCCTAATTTACATCTTACATTTTAACCTGCCAGAAATTACACTTCTTTCTAGGGAAGAAGAATTGAATAATACAAAAGAAAGATTGTATCCGTCAACTGACAGAAGCAAATAGTATATTTATGCTTATAACAGTATATTTATTCATTGAATTATAGTACTTAGGTATTCTTACCAAAAATTCAATAATTTTCTAAACTTACTTTGTACTGGGGATGAAGGGGAATCTGACTGGGAAGCATCTTTCTTAATATGACTTTTCCAGGAGACAGCAGTTGAAATTTTGTTTCAAATTCCACCCACTTTGTTAATTCAACTCCACTTTGGGATTTTTTAATAGGAAGAAGAGTAAAAGTGTGGTAAATTCATCTTTAGTTGCATTAAGAAAGTAATGTTATTCATATAGAATCATTATGCTAATATGAGGTACCTTAAGAGCATGTGTGCAAATCTGGTCCTTCCACATTTGTCCATAGATCATGTGGACTGACATTTTAAAGCTTTTTTGGAAGACGTCAAAAACCAAAAATGAAAAATGTCTGCCAGTAGAATAAAAAGTCATGTGATATTTACTATTTCAATAGCAAATTGAATTTAAGGGAAGTCTGTTTTTGGGGAATAACATCTGTAAGTCTGTAATATTTTCCTTAATTTTTGGATAGACATAATTTCTGTTTCATCTCCTCTTCATTGTTCCCTTTATATCCTCTGCACATATGTGTTTTCCACTGAGCTGTTCTCCATCTGTAGGATAGTGCTTGATGTACAGCAAAATAGGGATTAAAGAACATTCTAGTAAAGTGCAGAGGAAAGTGGAATTTCTGCTAATAATCATGTTAGTTTTAGAAAATATCAAAATACTTAAAGATTATGCCTTGGAGATCTCAAAAAATGTATAGAACATGAGAGTTTCTTTAGAATCAGGGAAAATTATATATATAATAGATTTTACTGAATTGAGTTAGTAAATGGCTTAAAATATATATTTTTAGACAAAGGCAAGCATTCTGTAATCACAGAAAAGTGCAAGAAAATGACAATATTTATATATATTATTTGTGCATAAATTAATTGCACTACCTTTTACAATTCATAACTTGTTTATGCAAATTGCATTGTCAAGGTACATATTAGAATTTTTCTTCTGGAATGATTGTACACATATAGTAAGATCTTTTTATATAAGGGTTATTTAAGGTCTTCTAAAAT
Organism: Corapipo altera; assembly: GCF_003945725.1. Lineage (NCBI taxonomy): Eukaryota > Metazoa > Chordata > Aves > Passeriformes > Pipridae > Corapipo > Corapipo altera. Next base: position 9,833,675 of record NW_020884876.1, read on the forward strand.
GTATGTTTATATTTTTATGTATGTAGAAATGTTTATGCATATTTATATTGCTTGTGATTTTTTGATTCTGTCTTCTTGCAAAGAACTTTAATTGAATTCAAAGCAGAAAATTCACTAAAATGTACACAAGCTGGATCCAATGCCATAGTATTGCTATTGAAATCAGTCATGTTGGATAAAAGTGTATTAACATGCAAATACACAACTGAATGTCTCCACATCCAGTTTAGGTTTCCCAGTGTCACTATAAAAGCCACCATAGAAATATGTAATATTTAAATTGCAGAAGTGTCGTGTGTATGTCATCCCCAACGTTGTTGGATTTTTCCCTATAAATGTTCTTACAAGCTATTGAGATCAACCAGTTAGAGGTTTTGGTGTACTGGTACTTCTGTTGATTTGTTTTGTTATACAGGATCAGGCTCTGTGGTAATACCTATATACAATGCAATGAGAAAGATTATAAAGGAATTGTCGTAGTAACGGAAATAAAATAACTGGTTCAGATTTAGGACTAATTACAATGACTGTAGTTGTTCTACAGCTGGTACTATTATCAGATCAGGAATTTATATACAAACTCTCAGAGATCTCATTTCATGTGCCTGTCCCGATTGCTGTACACTGTTCCATATGACTGCTTTGCATCAGTAGAGCGCGAAGCATCTGGGATACATCTTTAATACAATCAGTGTTTTGGCAGAGTGGCAACAGATAGCTTAGAAGTTCCTCACTCGGGCACTGGTAATGCTGTAGCTACATAAGAAACCCCTTGCTGCTTGGTATTAAGTTGATTATTTTATTTCAGTAAGTTAATTGCTTTTATCCCCTTTTGTCCTTTCCACCTTTCTACTGTGTCGCAGTCTGAAAAAATCTGTCATGAGCAAGAGGAAAAAAAATTAAAATTGAAAAGCTCAGATGTGCTCCGAGACAATGGGACTATTTCAGTGCTGAGTACTGTATGGCACATTGTTAAACTGATTCTTAAATGTATTAAAAAACAAACACTAAAACCAATGTACTATTACCAGTGATCATGCAGAGTGTAATGAAACAATCTGGCTTAGCAATTATTTTTTCTAAAACGTTGCATGTATAATCATTTTCAAGCTACCACATTCATTAGTTGTTAGTCATTGTCCTACACGCTGATCCTTCAACTAACTGCTTTTCTGCGTATCTCATGCTTTTTTTTTTAAATTTCCTCTTCATTTTGTTTTTTAAGAAGGTAATAAAGAAGTGTGAGTCCTTTCAGATCCTGTCTCATGGTGATTGAAGCTGTCTATTTTCCAATTCAAAATACATTTTTAACACCTCCAAGATACCAGAAATAAGAGGTTTATATTAAATCTATATATTGATACCCAACGCTTGTGTTTTTTGTAAAGAAGAGATAAAGCTGTCGCTAACTGACTGAATGTGCTTAAGAAATGAGAATTTGAGGGAAGAGCCACTTCAAGCTTAACCCAGACCAGTGAAGCTATGTGAGCAGAAAATAGATGTAATTTAATAAATTGGAAGAGACCATTATTGTTTCTCATATCAAGGTTATTTGTGTTCTGACTTTCAAAATGTAGCAAGTTGCCTCAAAGACCCAGTGTCTGTCTCTCAGGAATTTCCCCCTGTCTGTCCAAGGCTGAGATAGATTACAGAAATAAGGTAATTTATCTTTATGTCAAAACAAATGTATATATTTTACCTATTACATTTTCCATTTTAAAAGTGGCTAAAGGTCAAAGTCATATAAAAAATCAAATCAATAGATAAAGTGCTATTGAATAAAACCTTTTTAATTTACTTTTAATTACAATTTTAGATCCAATTTTGCTGTACCTACAAAATATATAAAAGAATTTTATCATTAAGAACATCTAAGAATTTAGAAATCATACTTAGGATTTCTGGGAAACATTTCTTTTTCCCGCTGGAATTTATGTTTGTCAGAGTATTTCTTTCTTCTTTCACAGAACAGGGAACATTATACAATCTATCACATATTGAGAAACAAGAATGTTGATTTAAAACCAGTACTTACAGGTGATAAGACACTTTAACCTTCCTTCTCTGCTTTTTACTCCTGCTCTAGGTGGAGCTACAGATCTGCATGTGAAGTCTTTAGGAAGGCATAACTTTTTGTTAACGTTTAATTGATATCTTGTTTTTTCCACTTCTGTTTTTGATGAACCATTGTTTTTTTCTTAATGACTAAAAGGAGGAAAAATTCTTTTGACTAGTTTGATAAAATGGGGGAAAAAAATGAAGACATTTTTGTAGTTTAAATTCTGGAGCACATACAGAATATTGAAGAGTTTATAGAGTAATTTTTGAAGAAAAAAATTGAAAAAATAGACAACTATGCTTAGATTTGAAAGGTTATCAAAATGAAGTACTTACTATATATGTATGTAGTTTAAAAGCACATAACTTTTGAGTCAAATATTTTTAGGCTCCCTGATCATTTTAGATCTTTACAACACAGTGCGAAGGATCATTTTTCTTTAGTTGCTTATCTAATTTCTGATGTTATCACTTTGCATATTATAAGAAACTTTATTAGATTCTATTTTTCTGTTTTAAGAGGATTTTTTTAATGTGGTGGGGTTCATTGGCTGGGTTTTTTTTCCTCCTAAGTGCAAAGTCAAGTCTCTGCTTTAAAACTCCTTGCACTGATGGTTTAATTTCCTTCTTTCGTTTCTGGAAAACATAAAAAAATCAGAAGGATATTTTTGCCTGAATGTCTGTAGGCAGTGATAGAACATTCCCAAACACTACCTATTGAACCTGAGTTTTCTTTACTCACACAGTCATTAATTTAAATTAAATTTCAAAAATCTTCAGATAATCTAGCTGGGAGTCCTCCAGAAAGAGATGTGTGTTGCATGTTCCAATGTAATGATGCTGTCTTCACTAAAGGTAAAGAGGACAAAACCCCCTTGCTTTTGGAATGGAATGGCTTCCTTACTGATTTCTTATTTTCTTTTTTCATCTGGTTCTTCCTTCAATGAAATATTGCCTCTGGACTGCAAGAATAGCAAGAAAAAAAGTGAATACTTTAACAAAAGAAAAATTTTCCAACAACCCCAAAAAGATTACCAGAGGACAAAATTTTAAAGCAGACATATAAATGACATATGAAAGAAAATCTGCATTAATCTCTTGGTGTCACCAACTGAGTGTCTGAGTTCAAAGGGAAGAATTATGAAATTTGCTGATTTTAATTTCTGTTTATGAAATGGTATCATAGAAAGGAATTATCTTTCCCTTGCCTTTTCTTCCCTGTTTCCAAGTGGGGATATATTCAGAAACAGTAGAGAAAATATTAAAATTTACTTCTGAAAAAATGGTGGAATAGTTTGATTACAGCAGAATTGGAAAACGAAAGTTGTTTCCAAAGGTTTGTTTAAAACATGCCCTTAGATATCTTCTTTTTCTTTTTGGTAAATATTTTACAGTCTTTTTTTGTCTGTGTGATGCTCGGTAGTACAGAAAAAAGAAGAGTCTACATCCTCAGAAGCTAATTTATACTTAACAAACTCCACTTTCAAATTGTGAAACTAATTTTTCCTGAAGCATATCTTCAGATTCAGAAAGCATTTTCTCTATACACTTACAGTCAGAATAGCATCTTATTTTTCAAAGCAGGAAATATAAATATGTATTATTACAAACAATTTTAAATAATTCTAACCAATTCTAAGAAATATTTCTATACATAGTCTTTAACAATCTTTAAACAGACTTTAACAGAATTGCACTAATAAGGTGCAAAATCCTTTCCTAAAACCAAAAAAAAAAAGTATCGTAAACTGCAACTTAAAGAATTTGTTTCTGTTCACCATGTAATTTAGAAAGTAAGTTGCTTTATAGGAGGAAAATGTTTTATAAATTGTTTTTTCATCAGTTGGCATGTTTTTATAATCCACTTATTTAACTGCTCAACACAAGTCAATACAAGGTAAAGAATGCAATAATTATCTTTTATTTGAAGTACTGCAAAAATATGTTTAACACTCACATGAAACTAACAGCTAAGAATTCTATTTCTGGATTTTCTATTGATTTCCTGCATGTTTTTGCATGAGTAATGCTTCTGTTCTGCAGAGTGCAGCCCTGCTCCTTACATACTCCTTACCTGCTTACATTGACTATTTGTGAAATGAAAGCTCTAGTCTCTCTAACTTTTGAAAGGTGTAAAAGATATAAATTCTGTCACTTAGAGTATTTTATTTTATGTAATGTAAAAGTACTCAAAGACAACATGATGACTCTTAAGAAGTATCCAGCAAGTACTGGATCTGGAAGTCTGAACAAATTGGCATGGATGAGATAGACAATACTAAACGTAGCAATAGTTATATTCAGAATTTCAACATATCTATGTCTTTGTGTTCAAGAATTTTCAGACACCTGAAATTTCCATATAAAGAAATAGCGCTTTCCTAAATAGCTTAATTCCACTGAAAATAATGAGTCAAATTATAATTAAAGTTATTGCTACACAAACTTTGATTCCATGCAAGGAAAATTTATGTTTTCAGTCAGTCACCAAGCTGATGTGACAACTCATACAATAAAAGGCAACTTATTTAAAACTGAAAAAAAAAAAAAGAAGAGCCATTAGACATTGATATTATTGTATCACTCAGAAAAGAGTCAGGAAATAAACTTGGATAAAAATGATTTATCATGAGGTATCAGCGATCTAATCTTAGAAAACAGTCAGTTTATTCATTTAGACTATGGAAGTTTTCTCACAGACCTCAGAAGAATGTGTGTGGATTTTAGCTGAGTTAATCTGGAGGAAATGAAATCTTTAATCTTTTAAAAGATTATAATGTTTCTTCTTGCTTTGTAGACACTAATACCAGGAGACAGAGGAGGTAGTTACAACCTAGCTGATAGACATATGGTGTAGCAAAGCTCATTAGTTCTATTGTCATTAGCAGAAAGGTTTATTACTTAGGGGTTGATCTGTGGAGAGAGAGAAAAGCTGCAAGAAAATTACTGAATGTTGTGTTGCATTTTGTATGACTTGAAGCTTCTTTCACATATGATTGGGCATCTGGCTGATGGTCTCTAGGAGCCATTGGGCTATCCCAGCAGTTCCAAAATAAATGTCATAGTTGAATACATGTCATAGCAGAAGAGAGTATTTGCAGGAGTAGGACACAGTCCAGGTTTCTGTGCAGCTCTTTTCCTTAAGAAGAACTCCTGGTCTTTACTCCAGGCTGGCTGAAAGACCACAAATATCTTCTCTTGCTCTGGTCAGCCCAGGAAGTGCAGAAAAATTAATTCATTTCCATTTAAGGAAAAGGGAATTGATGGCATTGCAATGCAAAAAACTCCACTATGAAATTTCAGAAAGGCATCAAAATTTAACTAGAATTAACCACAATATACTGAATCTGCTGCTACTGCCTTATGCTCAGATTTGCATAGTATACCCCTATCATGTTTCAATGGATAGTGCAGTTTGCCTCAACTATCTTGGAAGAAGGCACCAAATTATAATCATAACTATCTGTGAGTTGGACCATATTGTCTAGTAATTTTATAGCCAAGTTTTTGGGATCAGGACGTGAGTTTGAATATTTGTTGTTATTTAAGGATTGTACTGTAGGAGGATGTAGTCATTCAGTTTTTCAGGCATACTAGAGGCATTGCCTATACAACTGAATTTTCCATATGGAAAGAACAAGTTTTCTATGTCTCACAAACACGCTGAAGTGTTCTGAGAATAAGTGCCCAGTGCATGTTTGGGGACTGGCCTTGATGCTGCATGGTAAGTATGCTAATATTTCAAATTAAGAGTTAAAATTAGCAATGTGGCAGCAGTTTCACAGTGTGTCTGTATCTGAATGATGTCAAAAAAAAGTGTGCCATAGTTTTGCTAGGTGCAAAAATGTGCCTGTGCTTGTGTCACTGTTGATTGGTTTGGTACTTCCATTGTCTTTTACCCTCACAGAAAAATTAAAGGGATAATATACACAAGGAAAGTCATCAATACTAAATTGAATGTTATTGACTGAGTGAGCTACCAACTCACAGTCATCAGCAAAAAGAAACTCTCTGATGAAGAAAGCAGCCATATGTGTCTGCTGAGTGAACAACTTGCATCCGTAAGAAACTGAACAAACGTAGCTCTGCCAGTGGCTTCTTCTGCACAACAGAAAGGAGATGTAAAGGAGTATGGAAACTATGATATTAAAGAGATCTTGCCGTTTCCACATATCTAACCATCATCTTATTACAGAGGCTTAGATAAGTCAGAAAGAAAATTTGCGGGGCATTCATGGGTCTGCAAAAGCTTCGAGTCCCGTATAATTCACATTGTCAAAAGCTTTAACTAGGTCAGTGGTCAGCAAGCAAAGACTGTAACTTGAACTGATATTATTTGAAGAGGATCATGTGTATAGTGTTACTTTCCTAATAAGTCCACATGGAAGTTTTGGGAAGACAGATTACACGAAACAGAACTTGAGTTGCTCAGTTTAGGTATGCTAGGGTTTTCGTAGCATCAGAGAAGAGAAATACCAGAATAATGTTCACAATTTGCATCACGATTTTTTGTAATAGATATTGCTGATGTCTTTGAATTCCTGTGAAATTGCCTCCTGCTTTCATATAATGTGAGAAGACCACGTGGTGTTCGTGCTGCTTTTTCAAATGTAATTTACCGCCATCTCTTTTCCAGGCCTGTATTGTACAAAGTCACTGAGTGTGCTGTTTCGGTGTCAAGACTTTGTAAAAAAAAGAACATTTTTGACTGAAAAATTTGACATGTCATCTTTGCATTTTGAGCACAGGAGACTATAAATTTCAGTCTATGACAAATTTCTGTCATTCTCAGAACTGTGACTAAGGATTTTTTATTCTACACTTCATACTACCAAAGTATTGTATTAAGTTTGTTGAGCTTACATGCTATAACAGGTGAAAAGATATGTGTGCTGTCACTCTCTTACCTATCCAAGAAGTATATAATACAGGTACAGAAACTGCATTGAGCAGGCTGATATTGACAAATACAGGTTGAGTTTTGAGATCTTTTGTCTAGTGAATAGTATTGATTTCTCTAGATTCAATGCTACTACAGAGTGCTTTCAGGAATGATGTTGTTTTTATGTTAATTTAAAATGTGTTTATACCATTTTGTGACTACATTCTGTGTTAATGGACACCTACTTCTGTCATGTCCAATACAGTCTTGGGCCTCTGTTCTATGTGTAATTCGCGCCACTATCAAATCTTATTACCTGCAACTGCTGGTTTTCTGTTTGAGTTTTCAGCTGACAATCCAAAATTCATGGCAATGCTTGAAGACAGAGGTATAGTTTCTGAAAATTGACAAGAGCTCAGGATAAGTTAGAGGAATTGGAGAGAAAAATAGAAGCAAGCAGTGTACTGTTTTTTAAATTGAGGAAATACTCTGGGGTTTTTTTTATCACAATTACATAACTATCTGAACAAAACCAGAAAGAGGGTTCTTCTCATGAAATCTCCAAATACAAAATAAAATCTAATTTTAAATCAGGCTGAAACAAACAAACAAAATAATCAGAGTATATCTGGCACAACTTAAGTAAAAATATGTATCATACATATATGTCGAATGAAATAATAAACAGTTCAAAACTAAGCGATTAATAATGAATTTTTTAAAGTTTTTTTAAAGCGAGTGTAAAGCTGTTGTAAAGCTTTTTTAACATGAGTTTGGTAAATAAAAATGCATTTATGGTTTATATCAGAGTTGTCTGATCTGTGTAGTTTTTCCCCAAAAGGGTGTGAAGCAATTTGTCCATCTCTGTGCACCTTCAAAAGAAGGAATTTGAAGCAGTCTTTCAATCCTGTTACTATATTTCTGGTGAGTTACTGATGATGTCCCTCCCAGATGCAGTAGAGTAACACACTGTGACAATAATATATAGATAAAATACAGTACAGAAACTTGCACTGTGCAAGTAATGGATAATCTGCCTATGCACATCATATTTAAATTATATTCTAACACCTTTTTGTACAATATTGTTTCTATTGAAACAACAAATTAAAGGCATAGGTTAACTTGGTATTATCTCCAGAGTTCTCAGTCCTCTGTTAACCTACTCATATTTTTTATCATTTCCATTCCCCCCTCCTTGTTCTTTTAAATTCTTTCCGCAAACAGAACATCCTCACTGAGAATCAATCTCCCTTTCTTCTTCCCTCTCTCCTTTTACATTCCTTTTTTTTTCTCTCCTTCTCCTCCTCCTTCTTCTCAGTTTTCTTCTCCTTTCTTTGTAATTTTTAATGGAATTAAGAAATTATGTAAACAAAATCTCAGAGGCACTGACCACTAAGTTTTTTTTAGAGGAAACCAGAGGAAAAGCACCAGGCAAAGAAATAGCAGAACATTGTTTGGTGAAATTGAGAATATACAGTTGTTATAACAAGCTGTTCTTATTACCAGGAGAAATCAGGACCATGCTTAGGTCTCGCATACCTATCAAGTGGGATTACACTTCTGCAACATACCTGAAATGAGTAACATAATATACAAATGGGACATAAAATGGCATTTCTTTTTATGCTTTTCATATTAGTATGTGTTTAAATGATATATGACCACGTAAGTCAGCAGTTCTCAGACTGTGTGCTGTGGTCCAGAGGAAGACTCTTTAGCACTTAGTACTGTTGTCCACCTGCCCTCCTCCAATCCTAACCTGAAGATAGATGAAATACATTACATACTTTTCCAGTAATACTTTACCAGTATCTTGCCAGTTTTTATATTTAGTATGTTGTCCAACTCTTGGTTGAACTGATTTGGTGTATGTTTTTAGTAATGGAAAGAAAGTGAGGGAGGAACATTTTATTAAGAAAAACTTTTTTGAGGCAGTTTGTAAACTTTCTAAGCAGGGTCAGCATAGCAACCACAGGAGCTGGACTTCACTCTTTGTCTTTAGACTCCTTCACTTTCATAAAAATTGCAGCTCGTTGTTCCATCAGGTGACACCAGCATGAGCACATGCCTTCTTCTGTGTTTCACGCTACTGCCGCTTAGAAAGAGTTGTTTTGGAGCTCTGTAGGGTTACCTTTTCTCCTTCTCTTTCAATGGGGGCAATTTTGTCTGTTGTATTTGCTTTTTTCCTCTGCCCTCTTGTTGGGAGAGGAGAGGCAGTGACAGTACCACAATGAAGTGCTTGGCTGTGCCAGCAGCAATTAGCTGCTCAAATAGTTGCTTCTCTTCCCTAGAAAAAAACCACTAAAGCAGACGAAAGCATCCTGTAGGCTGAACTTGATCCATGGACTACCTGTAGAACTTGCAGAACTCATTAGCATCTCCTCTATTGCTTATAGTCTGCTAGGTGTAAAGGCATATTTAATTTAATTTTAAATGTTATATTCCTTTAATGAGATGGAGTGTGTTTCATAAGGACATTACTTGCAATATATAAAGCAGTTTTGTCAGGGTAAAATGATGTACGTCTTGGGCATAAAGTGCTTGCTAGAGGGCTTAACATGAATATTTCTACTGCTAGAGAAAGCTGTATGAAAGTCCACCAGTAAAAATCAAAACATATGCTAAGTAAGATCTTAAACAAGTCTGTATTCAAAAATAATAAAGTTTCATGATTTAATTTACAAACTGCAAAGAAAGCAAGGACACCACGTTTATGTAAAGATTCTACTTACCTATGATTTATTTTTTCTGAAGACTGAAAGGCCAAATCCCAGGAATTTCAGTGGAGGTTACGTGCAGGATTTTGGAAGAATTATAGTGCGTGATAGTAGTTAACTACCTTCTGAATTGTTACAAAAGATATTAGAGGGTTAAATGTTCAGCTTGTAGCTGCAACTTTTAAACTTAAGCTTGGGAAATTTAAATTCAGTAAACATCCTTGCTACGTTCTTTTCAGAAAACAAGTCTCATGCATTTTTATGTGCTTCTGTATTATTTAATATGTTACACCTTACTTAGACTTAGTCAGAGTTCTAAAAGAAAATAAAAAGTACAACTGGGATAGCTGTTAGATGTACTCTGCCAAATATTATTTTGCCCAGGTCATGTGTAGGGTGCTATCATTAGTGTTCTGTGCTAGAAATTTTATTGTTGTTTGAATTTTTTTGTTGTTGTTGTTTTGTGCCCTTTGTTATGACCTTGGGCCTCAATCAGCTCATTAAAAATTAAATTGCTAATTACAACCTGGCTTTGTTTTCCACTTTGATCAGAAAGCACAATAGGTTCCTTAGGTGGATTTACCCATAAAATATTCTGGTAATGAGAATAGAAAAGGCAAGTTTAATAACTTTAATATCAAAACAAAAGCTACAGAAATTCCACCCAGAGGATAATAACAAAAATTTTATCTAATAAAAAGATAAAGCTCCTTGAAATACCAAAATTCCATTTTCTAGATTATTAAATTAACAACTTGAAGTAGGTATAATTTCCACTACTTCTTCCGTGGCTAATGCTCCTCTTCCATCAGCCTGAACATTACAGCATTATTTAATTTGTACTGCAATAACTTGAATTCAAAGGAGGAGATAAAACTGTTTAAAAATCATAGAGAAAATTTGCTGAATGCTGTTAATTGCCCATGTTTTAACTGTTTTTGCAGTTTTACTGTGTTCCCTCATTACTTGCTATGCAGGAATACTTAGAGATTTTAGCTCATAGGCATTTCCTCACACAAAGATTTGGGAATGGGTGGTGGTAGAAACATAACATAAAAATATATGTAATGTGAAAGCACGAATCCACTTAGTCTAACCTGCTGTTTCTCACAGGATCTAGGGGAAAGTATGAGAGTAGGAAAAAAATATATTGATACTTGTCCAGCATCTTAAGTGAACTTTCTGTGACCTTTGGCACCAGTGATCTTTCTCTTTCCTATACAGACAACAATGATCTTAAAACAGAACATTCCCATGTAAACATGAGTGTTTGATTTTTTGTTTCATTATTCTATTTTCATTAGTCTTCTTTTGATTTCTTTTGTTATTCCCTTTTCATTAGTCTCCATTTCCAAAGGTTTCACTCATTCTGAAATGAGATCAAATCCCTGCAACTGAATGAGCAGTTGCAAACCATGGAGGATGAAAAGTTCAGCTATGGTTCTGAGAGATGAAAACACACAGGAAATGTTTGTAGTAAGAGGTGGGAAATAATTCATAATGGACAGAATTAATTAACAATTACTATAAAAACCAAGAACCAGTCTGTCAAATGTAATTATCACTTACTAGTTCTTAATGAGTAAGGATCCAAAACAAATAATTGAGGATGACTTTGGGAAGAAACATGAAATAAATTTGCTCATACTAGTAAGCTTGCTTCTGAAAATTGAATTAAAATTAAACTTTGTGCTACTTTTAAATAAATACAGAAAGATGAAACATTTATTTTAGGATTTCTTCATAGCATTATAGCTATCAGGCAAGGGTTGGCAAGCTTAATATTTGACAGGGTTTTCAAGCCTAGACTGCCACACCTTGAGAAAATAAAGAGGCTTCAATGCTTGTCTACTTCAAGAGAGGTCTTGAAATGAGATAGAGACAGTAAAAGGTGACTTGTCAACTCCAGCTAAAATCCCTGAGCATGATCATAGAGTCATAGAATCATAGAATCATAGAATCATAGAATCATAGAATCAGAATCAACCAGGTTGGAAGGGACCTCTGAGATCATCAAGTCCAACCCTTGATCCACTTCTACCATGGTTACTGGACCGTGGCACTACGTGCCACATCCAACCTCATCTTAAAAACCTCCAGGGATGGAGAATCCACCACTTCCCTGGGCAGCCCATTCCAATGTCTGATTACCCTCTCTGTAAAGAATTTCCTCCTAATATCCAACCTAAACCTCCCTTAGCAGAGCTAAAGACCATGCCCTCTTGTCCTACTGATAGCTGCCTGGTAGAAGAGACCAACTCCCACCTGGCTACAAACTCCTTTCAGGGAGTTGTAGAGAGTGATGAGGTCTCCCCTGAGCCTCCTCTTCTCAAGGCTAAACAACCCCAGCTCCCTCAGCCTCTCCTCACAGGACCTGTGCTCGAGTCCCTTCACCAGCCTCGTTGCTCTTCTCTGGACCTGCTCCAGCACCTCAATATCCTTCCTGAACTGAGGGGCCCAGAGCTGGACACAGTACTCCAGGTGTGGCCTCACCAGTGCTGAGTACAGGGGAAGAATCACTTCCTTGGACCTGTTGGCCACACTGTTCCTGATCCAGGCCAGGATGCCATTGGCCTTCTTGGCCACCTGAGCACACTGGTGGCTCATGTTCAGCTTCCTGTCAATCCAAACTCCCAGGTCCCTTTCTGCCTGGCTACTCTCCAGCCACTCTGTCCCCAGCCTGTAGCACTGCAGGGGTTGTTGTGGCCAAAGTGCAGGACTCAGCGCTTGGCCTTGTTGAACCTCATCTCGTTGGAATCAGCCCAACTCTCCAGCCTGTCCAGGTCCCTCTGTAGAGCCCTCCTTCCTTCCAACTGATCACATGTGGCAAAGGGCTGAGAAGAGATATTTTCATGCTCTTATCACTCACTTGTTTTTCAGTCAAGAAGGGAGTAAGATCTTCCCTTTTTTTTATCACATTTGTGTAGTCATCATTCTTTTTTTTTTTTTTTTGGTAAGAATATAATAAGCACAGATTGAAGATGTAAATTAAAAGGCTGCATAGGCAATACGTTTCAAGAAGTTGACTCCTCTGTATTGTTTTCAGATTTTTGGGAAATGTTAAAGGTCAGAATTTGTGTACTGTCATTCAAATCTTTTGAGTTTAGAACTTTACAAGAAAAGTTCAAGAGAGAAGAAAAATATTTTGCACATCTATTTGTCCTTCTTGTAAATATCCTCATAACTGTCTGGAAAAATGATTGAAAAGTTATTATTTTCTTTAAAGTATATTGTATTATAAAGGGCCTTTTCATGATAGATTGTATAATAAAGAGTCTTTTTATAAACAACTTATAACAAATTATTTAAGTTGAAAAATAAAGCTGCCTTGTGGATGGAGTGCATTAAGAGTTATCAGCACATTTTGAGAGCTCTGAAACTGTCTCTGGGTATTAATACTTGACTAAGTTATTCAGTTTTGCAATCTGCTATTCATATATATATATTTAAATGAAGACATTTTCCTTGGAAAATCACAATGGCCTAAATTGATCTCTGATTTCTGTAAATAGGTTGAATATATTTCTTCACATGATGTGTACACTGTGTGCAGAATAATTTTTATAATAAATATATTAGAAGCTTTCATGTGTACAAATATGAAGAATGGCAAGATTTTTTATATGTTTATATTATTTATAGTCATAGTTTGTTTTATGAGTTATTTCCTATATGGCAGTGATTATGAATGTGCTAGGATTTTTCAGTGTTTGGATGAATGTTGTATTAAGTAATTACTGTTCAGAACAATATGCTGATACTGGTCAATGATTTGAAATAAACTTTGATCCATCATAAAAAAACTGCACTTCATATATATTTTATCTAATGTAATGTTTTTGCCTGTGTTCTGTATTCACTGTGAGTAGATGACTCATAAGGAAAAACTATTCTGTTCTCAAATTCTCCAGGCACTACCATTCAAAAGTTATTAGATTAAACTAGTTTTAAAATTAGGAAACAATATCAGTAACTTAATGATAAGAAGAAACAGTAAGCAAAAACCCATTAAAACCCATATGGTTCAAAAATAAGATATGTACAGGAATATATAATAAAATTGATAGACATATATGCATATGCATTCATATATGTACACATCCAAAGCTATATATATTTACATATACATGTAAGCTTGTACACACAAAGGAGATATATGCTTTAAATACATAAACAAATGAATAAAGGACATATATATTTTCAATATTAAAAAATATGGGATAATTCTAAAAAATCCTAAGTATTTTATCTGTGTATCTAAAAGAAACCTTTCCTTCCCTGTCATGGGAAATATCTAGGACCACCTTTATGGTTTGGTACATATATTCAATATCCTTTAAGTGTGCTGCTTTGTTGACTACATTGGCTTTTCTTCTCATTGTTTAGGTTTTGTAAATAAAACTGAAGGATTTTTGATATATTGCAAAGAATTAGCAGTATCTGCCAGTACGTGGATTGATTGCTTCTCACACAGAATTTTAGCACTTGGATTAACTTCCAGTAAATATATAACACTTCATAATGTCTTTATTTCAGCTGACACTAAGGTATATGCTCACATGTAAGCGTGTGTTCAGTCCATCATAAATAAAACAGTGTAACTTATATTTAGTATCTGCAAAGCTTCTTTTGCTCAGGTATTTCAAACTTTTCCGTTATTTTTGGTTATGCAATGGTTAGACTTTTGCATTTAATTTAGCAGGAAAAAAAATACAAATTACAAGTTCACAAGTATTTAGTTCCTAGTTAGTGCCTAGTGTGATTAAATAGGATTCTGGTCTGACTTCAGAAAAGTCATATTACCTTCATTACACCATTTGTAAACCAATCAACCGTGTCACCTCCCTCCCCATCCTTCATCTTCCAGAAGACTGAAATTGGTTTATTTCTTTTCACCTAGGAAGAGGAAATAATCTAAAATTCTGTCCTGATAAAACAAAACTGTACTCTTTTGGTATGAGGTTTGTACTTCATTATTTTTGGGATAAGCCTTTGAAAATTCTTTCTGCAGGTAGACCACCTTCACTTGACAGAGATAACATGCATGTCTAGTGTATCAGATTGTTCTGAAAATATGAGTGGTTTGAAGTAACATGAGGGAAGGATTTGGTCTATTGAGTCAAATCAGTTCCTGATTACTTTTCTTCTTGTGGAGACTACCCTGTTGTGTTGAAATATGTCCCTGCAATGCCATTCTGATTGTCAACACACTGAAGAACCACTGGCTTGTTAAAGGGCACATAGCTGAAGGACTGATAACTTTTTGCTCTTTCTCTTCCTCCATCTACCATCCTAATAATTGCCATTAAGCATCAAGACTCTGTATATGGAAGTGCCTTTATTATAGAAGCAACAATAGTTGCTTTCAGCTATTCTAACATCTGAAACTGGGGTTCACAGTTGTCTGACTTTACTATGATTGTTATCTAGATTGTTGTGCTTTTCTAAGTTGTTTTCTGTGCTCCTTTCTCCCCATTATGACACTTTTATTCCGAATCTCCAGTGAGGCTCTGTGACTTTCTATTGCTTACAGAAAACGTAAACGTAACTATGGCTTTCAGCTTTCCCCATTATCCTCAAAATCATACAACATAATTTAATGTTTAGTGGTATTTTGCCATGTCCTTTATGTGTTATTTTTAAGCTTATCTATAATCACTGCCTACACTTTGTGGTAAAATATATCCAGAAAGATACTACACGTTTCAAAGACAACCGCCATCATTCAGTAGAATCAAAACACCCTTTGGTAGAAAATAATAGATTATATGTGATTTGTACGTGACATTGTACTGGGTGGATTAGAATTTCCATGAGAGCCGTTTAACATGACACGAAAAAAAATACTGATAGCTAAGGTACCAGAAAGCACAATTTTATTTTTTTTTTAATAAGAAAAATTTTGCCTTTGTTACTTTTCAAGGTCAAAAACTGTTCAAGTGACCTCTAAGGAAAAAATCGTTAGAAGAGATGTAGGTTCTTGGAAAAACTTTCTCTCATTTTAGGAAGAAAATGTCATTTGGAGTCAGAAGCAGAACATGGGGTTTTTTCACTGCAATTACTTAATCAGTTCTTCTGAAGATTAGCCTGAGATACTGCGTAACTGAGCGAAGCTCATTTTTCCTTACAAAAACAGAGCTGCATTAATTTAAACATTAAAATAAAGTGTATCACTTTAGCTACAATGCTGTACTCTGCAGTATCTAATTTCAATCAGTAAGAATCTTAATATAATAAAAAAATATATTGTAAATTAGATCTGAAAATGCATCATTGTCAAAGAACATACTTTCAAGTTCATGTTTCTAGTCACATTATTTAATCTTTGGTAATATTTTTGGTATGTCTCTCATTTACTCAGAAATTAAGATGTTTGTTGTCCCTGGTGCCATTTTGCTTAACAGTTCAGATGATTTCCAATTCAATTTAAGTGAAGAAAAAGACTTTTCAAAGTGTAACACTGGTTTTTGCAGCTTTTTTTTTCTGTTTTTTTTTTTACTACAAAAAGATCTTGGAGTTGAAAACTGATATTTGTAAAATAGTAAACCTCACTGAGCTTTTTATGTTTTTGTGAGGTACCAAAAGTTATATTCTGTGTAATAAAACTAGGCAATTATTTTGTAAATGCATGTTTAACTATGAAAAATTACTAATGTTGTTCACAGTGTGATGTAAATACCTGCCAAGAGACCTCTGCCTTTCAATTTTTTATGGTCTTAAAGAGTAGTGATAACAAAATTTTGTTGAGTGATCTGCATTTGTTCCTAGTCAGACACATGTGTTTCAGAGCCATAGAAGAAGAACCAATAGAAGATTTGAAATTTTAAGTGCCATGGCAGAGGAATCTTGAGGCACCTTATTGTTTTATATCTCAACAAGTTTCCCAGAAGTTTGCAGGATAATGCAGAAAAATCTTGTTTGAAAAATCCAGGACTATTCTTTTTGTTGTTCATTGATCAGTTTTCAACTAGTTTCACAAATTAATTCTATATTCTTTTTTCATTTTGTAGTGGTCTCCACTTTGTTGGGTCTATCTATTAAAATACCACACAGTTATAACAACTATAAAATAACTATTGCATACATTTCCAATATGCTCTGGAAAATCCTGGAACACAAAATATGCTGAAGAAATGTTTAGTCTTCCCTAGAATTTTTCCTTATAGGTTGCTACTTTAAGGTACATCTTTTAGGTATTTTGGTAAGCATTTTTTTCATAGTTCATACATAACTGTGTTTGTGTATTTTAGTAATAAAAGAAATATAGAGGTTTTTTTTTTACTCTGACCTACTACTTGATTTATGCTAATACTTAAAGCAAAATATTACTTTCCATTTAACAACTGTATTGATAGAAAGATGACTGTAAAGTGGGGAAATGGGAACTTAGGCTGTATATTACTTTGTTCTCTGATTATATTTTCAGACAATTTTCAACTTTATGATCAAATATTTTGTTTCAACTTATACTATGTACTACAGGTAAATCATATAAAACAAGCAATCCTGATCCATGTAATAACATGTGAAAAAATTAATTATGCTAGTAGGCCTTAAAAATGCATCGATAAATGTATTTCCCCAAAGTGTTTGTATACTAGACATTGTTCATCTAATGTAAAATTCACAGAGCTAGCTGGTAACATTTTTCCTTCCCCTTTCTCTTTTCCTCCTTCCCTCCTTTCCCTTCCTGTCCTCTATGCTTGATAAGGCACTGATTTCTAATTTGCCTTTTTGTGAAATCCCCTCAGGCTAGTGTGAATTCTGAAAGAAATTAAAAGCTTTAAATCAGACAGAGAACTGATTTGCTTACAGTTTAACCTGCATTAAAAGTTGTTGGCACATGCGACAGAGCTGTGAGATTTTTCTCCTTCATTCCCTGTGAATAGAGACAGAATTTGTTACTATGAGCACAGACAATTTTCTAAGATCCTGAGTTTAATGAGGTCACAGATTGAAAGCTTCTGAGCACTTGCTGGAATTTTATACCAACCTCTCGATTGTCTAGCTTCAGTAATGGAGTGGCTAAAAAGTTGGTATTAACTTCCACACCTAAATATCCCTCACTACTAGATAAGGACCTCTGAATCTGACAAATATTAGCAGTATTTTTCAAACAAGATCTTTCAGTCCAACAAGACCACTACTGGCCATTTAATTGTGGGTTTGGATAAGGAAACTCATTATATAATGGGATTATTATTATTATTGCCTTATTTTTTTAAATAGAATAGAACGTTCCAGTGAGTAAGTTGTTATAAGTGAATAATCATTAAAAATATTTCGAGATATAATAGGTATATTATATTACTTATATTATGTTATATTAAATTATATTATACATATTACTTTATTCTTCCCTACATTATAATTACATTATCATGTGTCCCTAGATGACATATAATAAATTATGCAACTGTTACCCATAGTCTCTGCTTGGGTGGCTTACTCTGTCTCTGTGGAAATTAGAAGAATGTACCTTTATAAGAAATTCAAAGTTTGTCCTATATTTGTGTGCAAATATGCAAGAAAACAGAGTTAATGTATTTGCAAGCTTAGCATTCCCTAAATGTATTTCAGCCACAGAATTAGAAAAGATTTCGTATTCAGTGAATATAAACACTTTCATATACACACACTAAAGAGTAATGTATCTTAAGTAATGGAAGCAGATTTTTCCAGGGAAAACCTTTGTGTTATAGGTGACTTTTGATGATTTTTTTATTACATTTTCTTGAAAAAATGTGCCTTATGATGGTAATTTAAATACTAGAACAGCTGCTTTTCAGATGTAAAGAATTATTATTATGACTGCAAACAGTTTCTTAAAGTTTGCTTCACTGTTTTATTTTTCATAGAAATCGTAGACAAATACAATGACTGTAGACAAATACAAATAGAGACATCAAGTGGCTATTTAGTCAAGTCTTCTCTCATTCTCCACCAAATCAAGGGCAGTCATACCAAATTCATTCCTGACAGATGTCTGTCTTCCCTGTTTTGTTTTTTTTTAAAAAATAGTGGTTTACATTCTTTCTACTTTACAGTTAGTGTACTCTTGTACTTCTTGAAAGAGTCAGAACTAAATAAGAATAAAAGTTTACAATCATAGTGCGCTAAAAAAACGCCTGCATGTCCACTCATTTTTCAGCTGTATAACTTAAACCTGATGTCATGTTCTCCTTAAAAACAGACATTAAAAAAATGGTGATATAGCATGATTTCAGCAGGTAGAGCATTTGCAACATGTGGAGGTTATCTTTTAGTGGATAGTCTAGTGCTTTTCTTTTACTTAGATGGAGTAGATTTTTGGCAAAATTCCCTAAGATTTCACTGAAGTCGTGATTTAACTTTCAGGACCTGAGGCAAACAACATACTTAAATTCTTCACTTTTATTGGTCTTTGTGGGAGTTAGAATCCTCCTGAAGGATAGGTTCCATGCAAATATATACTATATTTCCCACTTCTGTACCTCAGCTATTGAATGCTTTGAAATATGTGATGGTGCATCTGTATTCATAAGGGGATTGATCTAGGATGCCTTACAGCTTAACTGAACTGGGACTAAGGTTACAAATTAAGATGGAGGAAGGAAAGTACCAAGCTCAAGTGCACTAATGTTCCCTTCTGTAGAGGTAAGGTTCTATCCACTATGGAAAGAAATTCCCCTGCTCATAGTCTAGATGAGAATGGACACTAAACATATGGCAATAAAGATCAGAAGTGACTAGAAATGAGTGGGAGTTTTCTTTGCAAGAACATAAGCTGTAACCTTAAAAATTTCCTAAAGTTCCAACTTTGTTTGTAATAGGTCTTAATAATGTCTTTCTAAACATATGGATGTTTTTAAAGATTTTTCCCTAAGGACCTATTTATACGAATTACTCCCATTGCACAAGACATTTCCTAAACATTCTTGAATCACTGGATTCATCTCCATCTCTTTTCTTTATGGGATCATTTTCTCAATGAAAATTGCATCTGTCCAAAGGAAAAAAGGAAAAATCAAACATTCTAATGGACTTTTATGTACCACACACATAATTTTTTTTTAAAATAGCATGGTATCTTTTTGATACTGCTGACTTTTCTGCCAGAAATTGTAACATATCTCCTCATAAACTGAAATTTCATAATTCAGTTTCTAAGCTCAGCTGTTACGTACAGCAAGAAAATACATCTCTATTAGCTGAATAGAGTGAGAGTGCTGCAATTGCTACTCAGTAGAACACAAAACTCAGTGTTTGAAAGGGACATAAAAACTCCTGTAATCCTCTGCAGGGATGGATTGTGCTCACTACACATGAAACGTCCAAAGCAGCAAGTAAGAATGCACATCAGTCTCTTACCATGAAGCACAGGAGACCAGGAAATGAGAGCCTTTTTATCACTTCCAAATACCAAAGCAGTTTTAAAGAAGGTGCTATTACACCTTGAAATACTTAAATGTAAAGCTTTTATTCTGTGTTTAGCTGTCATCAGCTCTAATGGAGATTGTCTTACTAGTAAATACAAAGGTCTACTGCTAAAAATAGTCAAAGCAGTCTGAACAAAGAATTTTTTAAGCTTATTTCCACGGAGATATTTCTCTGAAAGCAAAATCTTTAAGTAGTTTCTCTAGGTTTTATTATATGAACAAAAGCTAAATTCAGTACAGTGTACAGTACATTTTTACAGATTCATTTTTATGAATGAAATCATAATAATCGTAATTTGAATAAAAAGACTGAAAACAAAACAGCAATTGATAAAAAACAGTTATGCACATTTTTATTATTTAAGAAATTTACATCTTTACTATTTGATGATCAAATGTGATATACCCTATGCTTATATTCATTTGATATCTTGGAGATATATATATATAGATATAGATATAGATATAGATATATAGTTCATTGTCCAGGTTGGATAAGGCTTTGAGCAGCCTGGTGTCGTGGAAGGTGTCCTTGCATATGACAGGGGATTTGGAACTAGATGATCTTTGAGATGCCTTCCAACCCAAGCTATACTATGATTCTGTGATCTTTTTCTAAGGTAAAAGGTAGAATGTACAAATATTAGTGTGCAGCTGGACTATCATGGGCTTACCCCATAGAAGTACCTTATTGGAAAATACAGTGTTGTTAGGATCTGATTATTAAAAGATACCTCTGCCCAAATTAAGGTGCAAATTAGACCATATGCCTAAGTCAATAGTACAGATTTTATTTAACAGTAAATATGATGTAGAGAGATAGAAATATGAAGACAGAGAGAGAAAAGGGTAGAGAGAGAGAATGAGAGAGAGACAGATTAGGTAAAAAGATAAAGATAACACCACCACATGGATTCCAACAGTGTCCTACCAGTCCCTCTTCTTCTGGTCTCAGTGATGGGGGTCCCAAAGTCGTGCTTCTGGGGTACCATAGTCGAAGTCCTCGATACTCACAGGGCATTTCAGATGTTCTCACAAGTTGGGATGGCATGGGTGTAACTTGTTGTTTTCTTTCCCACAGCTTGCACAGTGATATTTTGTCTGGTGTGCTAATTTCAAACCTTTACCTTCATTAATGCTTTCCTTTCTCACAGTTTTCCACGGTGGGAATGGTTGTCCAGATAGGTTACTCAGATCTGCCTTACCAGGCCTGGTTCCTGTTATTGCCATCTGCTCTTATCACAAGTTCCTGTTGTGGTGGCTTATTTTATGCAAATGTCCTTCTTTTACAGTGTTTTGAGACCATTAACTGCATTCTTTAAGTCCTAATGGAGGTCCACACCAAAAAACAAAGTAACACTTTACAAGATATTACTTTAAATATACAATCACTGTGTGTGATGCAGACTTGGAATCATTAACAATTGTTTTGCTACTGCTATTTGCAGTAGCACACCTGTTACAAAGATGATGCCATGCATTTATGGATTAATCCCTTTTTTACTGGTTGCCTGTAGATACATTTTTTTGAAATGTTTTGTAAATTAGACTTAGTAGAATGAAAGCTCAGGTTAGGCAAAACAGTTTCAAAGACAGTTGTGATTAAAGCAGTATAATAGACATAATCTGTAAGCAATATTATAGGTGTCTTAGTAGTTTTAAGGGGCACAAATGCGTTGTTCTGCATCCCCCAAGATTTTGGCTTTAGTCTGTAAGAAACATCACCCATTCACTCAGTTTGGACTGTACCTGAGGGCACATTCTGCAAACACAAATGCAGGATCATTCCTGTGTAGGGAACTGATGCAAATAATGTTCCAGGATGTAGATTGTCTCCATTGAACTGCTATTCCAAAAATTTCTTCATCAGAAAAGAGGGATTAATTTATGCACATTTTAATGACAACAGGGGTACACTTTTTATAAATAATGACTTAAAACTCTATGTTGAAGATGCCTTGTGTTCCTAGAAGAAAAGAAATTCTACCCTTGCACTGAGTTCCCTGTGACCTTGTGCTTACCGTGTACCTAAAAAATCAATCAACAAATGAACTTAGTGTGGATTTCTGTAGGGAAATGAGATATTTGCTTAATAAATAAGGAAGATAAACCCCATTCCACATAAATAACTAGTTTACATATTTTTAATTTTTTTTTTAATTCCAATTATTACTTAAGTCAGACTCAGGATTTTAGTGATTCGGATGTTTGGTGTTATGGCAGCAGAGCTCTATATTTGTCAGTCCCATGTGACCTAACATTCAGTCCATGAGGAAGAGGAATTCTGAAGCTGAGCCTGGAAGATTACTGTACAAATTAATGAGATTTGGTAAATATTTTTTCTAATGTGGAACACTAAGAAGCTTTTTTGCATTAGTCTTGCCCTTTTAATTTTGGCACTCTTTTGCCTTTACTTTTCCTGTTTATATATAGTAATAAGATTTAACTCTATTTCTTTTTCCTGAGTGAATCAAGTCATAGTACCAGGTTTTCTCCTTAGAACTTACTTACCAGATGTGAGAGAGAAAATTGACTGTGTCCAAGTCTTTATGCAGTCAATGACCAGTAACTTAGTGTTGATCTTTGTATTCCAGGACTCTGTTTTTTCCACTTGACCACACTGTTTATGGATCCAGAGATATATAGGAGAGGCTTTAAGAGCTTTAGAGATAGTTGATACTTAGTCTTCTGAGTAGAAACAGGACTGTCAGCTAGAGGCAATAGCCCTGAGGATTCTATGGAGGATTCACTCAGAGTTCTCAACAGCTTTAACTAGATTTTTTGTGCCCTGTGCCAGCTGATGCTGCTTTCATCCATTGCCTTCAGTTCCCCTCCATACAGATAATTTACTTCAGTTTCATCCTTCAACTTCATCATTTATTCTCCTCCCCCCTCAGCTTAACTTCTTCTTTTCTTCCTGAAATGGATTAATGCAAAAATAAACATATAAATATTTTAATATGGTATTATCATGATGATTTAGCCATACGCTGGAATTCCATTTTGAGCTCTGGTTTTATGTTGTCCCTGTATACGTGGTTTTGATTGTGAAATTTTCAAGTGCGACAGGAACAGTCTTTTAGTTGATATTTGTACTGCATCATTTTATGGGCATCCTGTACATCAAATTTTAAATAACTTAGGGATGTAGATATTATGTGCAAATCTTTTATTATTAAACCTCGGAAAGCTGGCAATACTTCCAGCTTAAGTGGGCTCATTATACTATAATAAAAGGATATATTATGAGGTCAAGGATTAAATGAAGTAGGGATATCGGCATAATTTTTGCATCAAAATCTTTGATAGCAGAAGTATGTTATCATGATGCTTGTTTATCAGCCAGGAGGAAAAAATGTGTTTCAAAATAAGAAATGCTACCTAAGAACACTACCAGTTGTAGCTAGAATACTTGGAAAGTAATTGTTGGTGTAGACAGAAATTTTAATATGCTTTCTCAAACTTGGTTCTTGATGAGGGCTTCCATTAGAGGGTTTCAGCTGAACTTCAAGTGTTTTTTTCAACTATAATAGCGGTAGAAGATATTTAATTATTGTAAAAATATTGAATTATTTTTATGTCTGAGTTTCTGCAGATTTGAAATTAACATGTTAAACCCTCAAACTTGATCTAACTTTAGCTCCAGTTGCCCCATCTGTTGTCTATATGCCTCAAACATATGGTTCTGTTGACCTGAGCAGTATGCTGGTTATTAATAGGACATTATTTCTTAAACATATAACACATTTTAAACAAAAGATAAAATATATTTCTTAAAAAAAGAGTCATATTTAAAAGGGTAACCTGAATAATCTTATATGAATGAAATCTGTCAAGATTTTGCGCAAATTTAGGTAAAACTCTTCCAGATAGATGTATTCCTTCTTACACAATACTCTTACTGTAAAGTCATGAACGTTCCTTCTGTCTTCAGATAAAATCTCTCATCTGTGATTGACTTATCATTTAATTCACCAATATGCTCCTACATTGAGATAAAAGAGTGAAATACAAGGTGTCAATCAGAAACAGAAAAGTGTTCCACTGTAGTAATTTGGGAGCAGATCCCTTTTTGGCTAGATCCAGCGGCATCAGTGTTAGTAAGCTAGCAATGAGTTAAATCCTTTTCATTTCAGTTGATTATTGCCTTGTATATAAAATCTGAAAAAATGATATTCATACACATAAAATAAGCTCAATCTTCAAGATCTGTTTAATAAATTCCAACCTGTTTTTAAAATTGCTTGTAAAAAATAAGTAGGGAAAGAATTTAGTGGTGCTTAATCTGGAAAAAAAAATGTTTGTGAATACTTTCCCTCTAGAAACAGACACCATGAATGCTACTCCACCAGAGACAGTGCACGAATCTGTTGAAGTGAAACAAGCGTCTGCAAAACCCCCACATTTAGTCTTCCACTTCTCTCAGAAAACAACGTATGCTTCAGATGTTCCTCCAGTTATAGTTTGTTTTTGTATGTGACTTTAGATATTTTGGGGCAAGAAGATGCTTTGGGAAACCTCTAGTGTGATTGAACTGAAAACTGATCAACACTGAGGTAGTCAAAACTCAGGTCTGCATAGTTTATATCATATGTTCCCTGGGCTTACCTTCTTTGTGCTTGCTTTAATTTTTATTTTTATTCCTGCAGGCCAGCTGGGGATGAGGAGCAGGCTGGAAGTGTCTGTAGCAGAACTGATGGAGCTGAGGCTCAACGGAAAACTTTCCATTGCTTCAAAACTTAAAAGCAGGTCTCAAGAACAGGGAGTCTGAATAGAAAAATGCAAAGAATGTATAAAGTCTTAATAATACTTTCAAATACTCCTCCTAGTGTTACCCTCTAGGTAAGTAATTGCAGTTTATTAGAGGGAACTGATTTACTTATTTATATCATGAGATAGAGTAGGATCAACACGGCAAAGTATAATTTACTGAAGGTTAACCTATCTATCAATTATTTAGGAGGGTTTTTTTCTCCACAGTACTTCTGTTGCATAAGGCAACAGAATAAGGGCCTTATTTCTGTGTCAGAGTAACTGAGACAGAGAGAGGCATGCTTAGGGATATGTTGGAAGTTTGTGAATAGCAGTCCCAGGTTTTGAAACTCAGTTCAGTATGTTGATCATTAAACTGTCTCACTCTCTTCCCCACTGATACATTTTTTGAATGTATTTTCTCAGTCAGTGATCACATTCCTACTTAACAATAGAGAACATATCAGGTGAAAACTACAGGTATTTAATTTCACATCAGTAAGTGGCATTACAGAAAAGAATCTCCTTCCAAAAGATAAAGCTTCCTTATATCTACTGGTACTTTAGCAGACGGTTGACATCACTTTTCCTTGCTTTTTCAAATAATTATGTAGCTAGGTAATCACTGTATAAATCAAAGAACAAACTAAACTGAAAGAAGATCTAAGGGATCCACATGTACTTACTGCAATGAATCATCATTATGTGCTCTTTATAAAACCCCATCTGCTGTCAGGTTGCTAGTGTCAGCAAGTTTTATTAGAAATACTACTTTTATAAAACACCTAATCCACTAACATCAGTATTAGTTCAAAGAATTATGGTATAGATGTGTATATTATGCACATAACACAACTCAGAATATATTTATCAGGGCAGTAATACTATATTTGAATTCATCTTAGCACGGAGCAGGCAGAACAATAACGTAAGCATCTATCTTCTAGTTCACAGGGCTGAACTGAGAATACAAGTGATACATTGCAGTTTACCAGTCATATAATTTCTACATGAATGAAATAAACCCTGTAAAAATTCAATCTCTGTTAAAAAAAAAAAAAGAAAAAGAAAAAGAAGAACTTTAATCATCAAGGAAATATCTACTCTGTTATATCTTTGTGGGTAAAGGGAGTATAATAGACATTATGATCTTAAACATAAAGGAGACCTAAGACACATATCACCTTTCTAGTAAAAATCACTCAGTTAAATAGTTTCTATGAGGTCCTCCCATTTAGTTTGAATGTTTTATTTGATAGAAAAAAACATCTGATATACAGTTAATGCTCAAGTAATCATGAGGTAGAGACATTACTATCTCTCTAAATTCCTCTGGCCAGGACAGGTGGATTTAAGTTTAAACTGCATTATTAGTTTAGCCAGATTTCAGAACTGGAGTGTCTATTGGGAGTTTTTATGTCGCATTCACTATTTTAAGACACTGCTGCTGATAATCAGCATTTACAAGGTCTTTCTAAATACCTATCCCTTATCTTCTTATCCATTCCTAAATCTTTTCTTGGGAAAATTCCATTTCCAGTTCAGTTTCCCAAACTTTACATTGTAGCCTCTTGCATTCTGTTAAAATATAGCTCTCTTTTTGGATGAAAAAAATCCATTTTATATTTTACTTCATAGGTACCTCAATATTGTTTTGAGGTACTATATACCCAATAGTATCAGTATCAGTAGAAAAGAGGATCTATCAACTGCACCATGTGTTATGCTATGGAAAGCTGAAAGAATGGTTAAATTTTTGTATGTTTAATAGAAGTTTCAGATGATAGAATAATAATAAATGCACAGCATTTTCAGTCTTCTATGTAGGTTTGAATTTTGGAGTAATATGTACTTAACTTTTGCCATTATTGTACATTTATGGTAGGGCTGTTTGTATAGGGCTTGCAATAAAAAGAAACGTATTGATTATGTGTGGCGGCCTGTAAAAATTTGGAGAAATGACAGTGCCCCATTGGTCCCCAAAGTTTAGAGCTACCAATTTAGAAAATAGCTGATCCTCACCTGGTTGTGTTGACAATGTTCCATTAAAGAAACTTCTTCAACAGGAACTGGATGGCATTTACACACAACCATACTAAACTCTGGATCATTACAAACCAACAGTTCTAGGAGGAATACTATTACAGTTATCTGAAATATAGTGAATGTCTTTCCTCCTACGTGTTACATTTAGCTTACCACTAATGTGAGAAGCATCATGCTTATATTAAACATTATTCTTATACTATTTCTGCCCTCTCTATTAAAACCTAGAACTTTGTAGGCATTAGGGAGTTTTCTATCTATATGATTTTCCATAAATTAGAGGTCCAAATGCAAAATTTAGAGCTCATAAACATTAGATGGATTTGTGAGTGACAATCCCTGGAGGGCTTTAGATCCATAAACTAATGAGACATACATATAGTGGAGTAGGGAAGGGTATTTTTATCTGTGATTTACAAACTAGTTCCAAACTTGTTCAGGTCATTAATGGAAAACTTTATCCATTTTCTTAACATCAGCATTACAAAATTTTGTGAGATAATTAGCATCTTTACAAACAAATACATTATGAATTGGAACTGTAAGGGAAAAGTGATTTGGTATCATCTTCTAAAGTCTGGAGTCATAACATGAGTAAAATGGGTATAGCTTTCCACTAATTATAATGTAAAGACTTACAATGGAAAGGGAATCGTACCTTCAAGTGCAAGATGTGACATATAGCAACCCTGTTAGGGAAGGGAGAGGCATGTCACGAAAGCAATAATGATTTTACTCTATGTCATTCCACAAGGTAGCAGTGTTGTGGTACAATCTTGATAATTTTCTGATGCAAGTCACTGAGCATGGGATCAGCTCTGCTTCTATCAAAATCAACAGAAGTTTTGCTGTTGACTTCTGAGGACTGTTTCCAATACAACCAGTGAAACCTCACTTCAATAGTTGATGTGCAATGTACTGATAAATATCACAATCTCTGCTACATAATATTTCATTACTGATTAGACTTCTAATCAATGCAAAAAATATAATTTGATTTTGTATTTCTTTGTTCTTGCTTTGTTCTAGTATCTGTGAAAGTGGAAATTACTACAACAAAAAATGGAAATGTAAAAAAAAGTGACTAATAGCGTAATTAAGGTAGCTTTTTATTCCATCAGTAGGAATTTGAGACTATTGTTCAGACAAGAAGTTTTCAATATACGCTTTTTTATTAGCTTTTTTTTCTATTGTTGAAGGCATATGTAATAAGGTATGAAGGTTTTTTTAATTCTGAAGATCAAATATTGTGGAAGGTCAATGGTTGTCTGGTGAAAATTAAACATTAGTTCTAATTTATTTTTTTAATGGTTTGGGTTGAAAGGGGACCTTGAAGACCATCTAATTCCAACCCCCCTGCCATGGAGAGGGACACCTTCCACTAGACCAGCTAAGTTATTTAGAATTTGATGTACAGGATGCCCATAAAATGATGCAGTACAAATATCAACTAAAAGACTGTTCCTGTTGCACTTGAAAATTTCACAATCAAAACCACGTATACAGGGCTAACATGAAACCAGAGCCCCATCCAATCTGGCCTTGAACACCTCCTCCCCCTCCTGCTACACTGACCTTGGTGTCTGCACATTGGTGTTGTTGCTGGCACCAATATTCTCACTCTTCTCTCTGCTGCAATTTTCTTTTTCTCCCTTCTTAAAAGAGAGGTGCTGCCAGTGTTGCTGATGGGCTCAGCCTTGGCTAGTGTCATGTCCGTCTTGGAGCTGTCTGACATTGGCTCCATCAGACACCAGGGAAGCTTCTAGAGGCTTCTTGCTGAAACCTCCCTGCTACAAAAACCTTGCTATGAAAACCCAATATAGGAGTTTATAAGTGACCTTAGGCATTAAAATAAATAGGAAATTATCAAGAAGAGAAGGGGCAGGGTAGGAAAAAATGTCAGCCCTTTGCAATGACTAAACCAGTTATCCTGTAGGGAAAAAAACCCCACAAATGTGCTTACACATAGGGCTATGTCATGGTACCATGTTCCTAACTGGGATCCAGGTCTCATAATCATCGTGGCAGATCAGAACAACCAGTGTGTGAACATAAAACCTTATTGCATGGCACATATGGAATGGGACCAAACACAGGATCAACCAAAAAAGATACTCTTGGCACTGCATAACTATTGTGACTTTACTCTTCAGAGTTTCTACTTTTTTAATCACAATTGTTTTTTTTCTGGATTTAACGACATATATGTTTGGTGAGAGATAATTGGATTCTCTGTGTTCATAACTGCAAGATTTCACTAAAGAGTAGAATGACTTATAGATCCACCCTAATAACTTGACAGTACAGACCAATTCAGAGACAGACAGATGGCTTAAAGAAAAAAATCCAGAATTTTGTCAGCAAAAAATCCTGATTTTAAGTTCATTCTAATTAGCCTAATGTCCTTTGAACAGCAGTGATCTCAGTTTTTTATATATTTTGGCTACTTCAGGTAACAAACACAAATCAGTTTGTTGTCCTTTTTTCTAGACAGAATTATGTTGTTTTGTAAAGTGCAAGAGGGAAATTAAAAGGTACAATTTTTAATAAATACTAAAGTAGGATTAGCTTCTTTTTTTTCTTAGTCACACAGTCTATAATAAAAGGATCCTATCTCAGTTTTATTTTAATAATTATTTTTTATGTGTGTATACACATATTTACAAAGAAATATATCACAACTAAACACGTACACACAGTACCAATTTTTAAACAATTAACTATAATACTCTGAGTTTTACACCAGTGTAGCCCAGTGCATTTAACTCACTCATGAGTGTGGATTTAACTCACTGTTAAGAAAGAGTATGTGAAGAGTGTTGCTTGGTAGGAATCTTAAAAATAATTTCTTTTATAAAACTGAATTTAAAAACAATTCTACGGTGTCCTTATGTTTTTTAATATGCATATATAACATTTATTGAAGACCCTCTATCAAATCTTGCTTGAAAAATAGTGAACTATGAGTTGCTGCTTTTTTACCTCCTCAGTTTTGTCACAATTTCAAAGTGACCCTAGAGTCCCTGTCTGTAAACATTTCCTATTTACACCTGTGCAACTTAGTTTTCTTCAATGAGCTTCCATAAATAAAATGGAGCATCACCTGTAGCATCAATAGAGCAGAACGGATCACCATGGGACTCCAAAAGGTTGGTTAGACAAAATTGGTTAACCTGTTAGTTAGGGGAGTAGAACTGTAGTCTGATAGAGATTATTTCACTATTTCAGGCACACTGAATATGCAGATCTCATTGCTAGTTGGGTAGGGGATCTTCAAGACAACTGCTGCAACTGAAGAAAATAGTATTGACTTGGTAGATGCAAATCATTCTTGAAAGTACTGTAAACTAAGTCCCTCGATAGACTAATATGCAAAGACTTATTAAAAGCTTTGGATTTGTATGAAGTCTGAAACAGAACTTCTGATACTTACAGGTATCAGACTCCCCTGAAATTTGGGTTGGTTTGCTTAACACTGTGTTTGAAGAGTGACTGCATCCTGACACAAAAAGATATGTTTGTGTGTGTGTGTGTGTGTGTGTGTGTGTGAAGTTGCTAATAGAAATCTGTTCTCTGTTTACTGTGTTATTATCACTGTGAACAGCAGAGGAATAATCAGAAAAATATTCTACAGTGCATAAAAAGTGTTTGCTGGGAGAAGTGTATGGGACAGGCAGCTCTCTTTTTCACAGGGAACCTCTAGGATATTGCTTGGTATTGAGCAGGAAGGGAGGAGAAGTATTTTCCTGGGAATCTGATAAGTTCTTTTCAATTACTAGTCTCCATTTATTTATTCTTCTGGGGAAGTCAGTTCTTTAGAAGATGGGAAACCTGTCTCTGACAGAGCTTTTCATTGTTCCCCTGTGAGAAAAGTCAACTTTTGTTTCCCAGTTTTGACTGTATTCATGACTGGTAGAAGCCTGAAGTCTCTACTTACCAGAGACAATTTATTTCTATCAGTAGAGAGAAAGAGAGACCCTTGCTCTGGATGATCTTTGAACTCTGGGCTCACCTTTTTCTTGTCTTCTTTCCCACTCTTCTATTATTTAACTATTCAACACAAAGTAGCAATTCACTTTTACTGAGAAGCTTAATCCCCTCTTTCATTCAGCGTGCCAGTCTTTCCTCCAACTCACTGCCTGGTAGCCTTATGGCCTTAATTTGGGATTGATTGTATGTAATATCCTCAAACCTCAAGCCTTGCCTTCTGCACTTGAAGCAAGACAGTGTTCCGCAAAACTCAATGCGCCTTCCTGCTCAGTGCCATTCCTCTTCCTTTTAGAAACCTGGCAATACTAGGTAGAGAAAAGCCCATACTGTTGTTGGTCTGGATATGAAGGATCATAGGCTGCAGGGAAAGGAAGAGAAGCAGGAATAATATACTATTATGCAAAGACAAAACTCATCTGAACCTATCCAACAGTTGTAGAGTTCCCATGGCATGTAGAGGGTATAGGGAGAGAGAGACATCCTTCTATTTTTGTTTTCTGAAGATAACTTTAGTTTCTTAAAACCTCTTTTTCCCACTGTGGATAGAAACATCTAGTTTGTGCTGCATGAAGCATATAAACTGCACGACCAGTAGTCTTTTGGCAGGAGCAAGTTGGATAGGAAGCTTTACTGCATAATGTAACTAGCAGTTTTAATAGTACTAAATATGCTTAATTGACAAAACCTCAAATTCAGTAATAAAATTCTAAGTATTTAAAATAAGACCTTGCAATTTCAGTAATATTACCTTATATCTTAGTCATCAAAAATACATAAACTACTTTTACATCCCACATTTTAGAAATGTGATTAGTTTTTATGAACATAGTTTTACATCTCCAACTCACTGGGTTTTTACATCATAAGTCTTGCATTGTTAGTTATGCCACTTTTCTAAAATTTTAGTTACTTTTTTCAAAAGTAAGTTTTTGCCCTGGTATCTCTATGGAATAACACAAATGCATGAAAAAGTTTTAAGACAGTGGAAAAGAAATAAAAGAATTCTCATTATTATAATAGTTAATGTTCTGGTATACATTTGAATATTTTGGTTTAAACTTTTGATTTGAGGAACATCACTTAATACTTTTTCATTGGTTGGTATTGGTAAGAAAATTCATAAGACCTGAAATAGTTCTGAAGGTAAAAATTTACTTTCTGGAGATCTCTCTTAAATCTCAGCAGCCATTCTGTGCAATTTTGTGAAGTGTATCAGGGCATTAATTAATTTCTGTCTTCCTCTAGAAATGTGTAAACCCACATATGAAATATCTACAAGTCCTTTTATAGTTAATATCTGACCCTGGAGATACCATAAGCTCACTATTGTGTATTTTTTTTAATGATAAAATTGCCTTACAAGTGAAGTTTTGTCCCTATGCATGCCTATGACTGCATAAACCTGAAACATTGTCAGACTTTATTAAAATACATTTTACTAGGAATATAATAAGTAAAAGTAGAGCTTTGGGCTTCCTTCCTGCAAACTCCAATAGGTATTTTAAAGAATATCTAATAGACTAATCCTGAGACATAGAAGAAATTCCTTCTCATTTTAGCTAAAGGTAGTTAGATAATTGATTTGTACTCTCTTATACTTGACTAAAGGGTTCTGAATTTACCAATCCTATCTTGTATGCCAAGTCTAACTTGCATAATAATGAGGTTGTAGGACTCCCTTAACCTTCCTAGCTGAAACCATTTTACTTTACAGAGAATAATTAAAGATTTACTGGGATACAGAAGAGAAGGGGGGAAATGGTGAACTTGCTTGTTAGCCAGTGGGAAGTGCAGTTGCATAGCAAGGGAACCTAAGTTTTATTCCTTCTTCAGCTGAAGTTTGCAGATTTTAGGTTAAGCTCAGGCTGGGAGAGGAATCCACAACTTCCTCATGAAGAAGTTGCCCCACACACCTCAGACTATGCAATCTCGTGAATTTTTCTTGCACGTACCTGCCAGGGAGCAGCATAGCCAGGCTGCTCCAAAGGGAAGGGTTCCTGGGAGTTGAACGTAATAAGATCAGCCTTGTTAGGTAGCACCCTGCCCCCACCCCAGTTTATGCCATAACCATGAGGGACGTTTGTGGTGGCTGTATCCAGCTTACTCTTAACTTTGGGGGGCAGATGACATGGTGGCCCAGATGCCTTGCTGTATTCAAATATGACTGTAAGTCAGTCATCTTACTCCATAAACAGTGGACAGCCCAGGGCCTGCTGAGCAATCCGGCATGGCAGTAGGCTGCACACCAGGATCTCCCCTTGAGCAGGCCTACCTCTCAAGGTTACCCTTCGAGGCTGAGATCTCTCTTGCAACAGCAAGTTCTTGGTGATTCATAGCATGTTAACTTTAAAACCTTAGCTAAGTAATATAAAGGATTGATAGTGCACATAAAATCCTTTAGACGTAAACAGTTGACCAAGTCTGGGACTGAGTCTGGATGCAACTGCACCCAAACTCTCCTCTGAGAAGGGATTTAGTATCCAAGGAGGTCCTTTCTGAACCTCAGGTCTGAACGGGAGGGTCTCCCTGACAGTTTTGTCTGACCCTGTTCCCTATGCAGTAAATAATCAAGTGTACCTTGCCATGGAATCTTGTTAAGCCGCTGTCGCAGTTACTGTTGAACTTTGTTAACTCACCATTTTGTATCAATAAGGTATATTGTTGTTTCTCTCTTCCGAGTGAAGTACATGACCCCATCCGTGACACATGCCCTTTTCTCCCCTCCATTTCAGTACTCAGGCAGCATAGTAAGCATTAACACCCGAAAAAGGGGAAGAAACATTAGAAAGTTTTTGTACATTTGTTTTATCTGTATTTTTGGTAATGAACCATATAAGTTGGACAGTTTGGATTATTAATGTATATTAAGATATTAAGAAAACTAACAATGAAATCTTATCTTTTTGTAGAAGGTGTGTTTCTTCAGGCCAAATAAATTGCATGCAATATTGCGTCTAGTGTCCTTGTCCTTGGAGACTGTTAAATCTGAATGCAGGATTTTTTACCTCAAGGATGGTGTAGGTTGGAAGTGGAATAATTAATATATACAATGAAATAACACATTTACAATCTTCTTTATTAAACTGAAAAGGCTGTGTTCATATATATATTAATTTATATCTGTTATTTTTAAAGCCTCAGTCTTTTGAAAGCTCAGGTATACTACAGCTGCTTCCCACTGAGTTATGCTCCCTCTTTCTTCTTAGGCCTGTGAAAGGTAAGGTTAGCCTCCTATCTTGAATACTGAAACTTGGTTGCATAGCCTTGAATAAAACTCACTATAGAGACTAGCTCCATCCCTGAAACTTTCTGGGCACTAACCCTGCTCCTGAATTTAATGTGGTACCATAAAAAGCATGATGAAACCAACTTAATGGATTAGCAGGGAGCGTATTTCCACATAAATTTTGGAAAGTTGGTCTTTTAAGGATGATGTAGCCTCTTACATCTCTTCCTGGAAAGCAGCATCCATTTTCACTAAAATATTTTTCTTTCCCAACTTCAGAACTTTTCAAAATAAAGAGAAATTGGATAGTCCAGGTAACCAGTTTTTGCTTACTCACCAGAATATATATATTTCCCATTGCTGAAGACAAGAAATGTAGCATTTTCTCTTTTGTATGCAATCTGACTTCTCAGTTCAAAGGTAAATTGCAGTAACATATCACCTCATTATTATTTTCATGGCAATGTACCTGAAATTTGGGATAAAAAATCTGTACTGAGATTCTGATTGGTACAGATTACAGATCCGTAAACTGATCTTTTTTCATATGTTTTTAATATCAATGCATTCCAAACATATTAGCTGAAAAAGCCAGAAAGGTAAGCACAATAAAATCTGAACAGTGTAGTAAGCAACTACCTGGTAGCTGACAGCATGCTGGCGAAACGAAGTTTTTAGGAAATGGTGAAAAGAGAAAAATGAAGTGACCTTTACAATTTTTTCAGAAATTAACATGACTAACATAATTAACATGTACATTAATCCCACTTTAAATGCACTAGAATTACTATTAATACCTTTTATTTTGGTAAATATATTTAAAAACTCACATGTGTTTATGAGTAGAATTACCATCTATGGACTTTAATATCATGATTATCCTTTTAATTATTACTACCAGTGTAACATTGTTAGGCAATGAAATAGTAATAGGCTTCAGGCAATGGATCTTACACCCTTAATCAGATGTAGTGCAGAAAAAAAGAAGAGTCATAAAGTTTTGAGAGATCAAGTACTGAAATAAGTTAGTGTTAGTTAAAGTAGTCCTCGTTCGTGTTTGGAATACAGGATAAAACAGTTAAGACAGATCCGTGGAGTCTGGTATTTTATCTGCGATGCAGTATAGCATCATCCTTTCTAAAAGGCAAAAGAATTCCTTAGTGAACAATTATGAAATAACTTGCCTTTTGGGAAGTTTTCTTCCTTCTGTCAGTTGATTTTCACTTGTTCAGTAAAATATGAAGCTTATATCTCTTCAGAAAAAGTGCATCTTACCTAATGCAACTAAGGCTGTTATTATCTGTATAAGTGTCTAATCCTTTAAAAGCCTGCGTCTTTGACCTCAGTGTATCTAATTAAAGATATTATACAGATGGCATGAGAAGTGAAAGCCATAGGTCAAGCAAGGTCAACTGAAAGGTGTAGAGTAAATGAGGAGTATATAGATGCATAATACTGCAAGACCATAAATACAACACATAAAATTCCTCATTCTTAGACCTATAACTTTGTTGTTGTCTTTTCTATTGATTGCTTAACTTAGTAATATTCCTTCTTCCTGCCCTCCTTGTTCTATTTCTTTTTTTCCATTCTACAGGTATTGCTACAAAGAAAGACACATTCAGTTGTTTAATCCACTGCACAATCCTATCAATCTAAACTTCTTTTCTTTTTTCCAAACACCTGAAAAGAGGGCTCATACAACAGATTTTAAAGAGTTTTGCAAGGTTTTAAGGCCGAAGCCAATTAAAAACTTAAAGGAAGAAGGTAACACAAACAAGATTGTAAATTAAGATGATCCGAGTCTTTGGCAGACATGGGATCAGGAGAAAGAAGACAGAAGCCATAAGGCATTACTTTTCATCTCCTGACTCTGAAAATGGCAATGAGCCAAAGCTTGAGATGCTCTAAACTGCTGTGATTTTAATAACTCTTCCATATAGCCAAAGGCCAAGGATCTGGTCCAGAGATAGTGCCTGCTATCGTGTCTGCTCATTTGTGTTTAAAATCTCATTAGCATGATGGAATTGAGAATACATGGTAGCTCAGGTCATAGTGTCCTATGCTTTTTGTAATGAGGGTTTTTTTAGGCTTTATGTAGTATATTACTCATTAATGGGGGGGAAAAGACCCTGAAGCTGTACAATGGGGTTATTTTCTAAGGCTTTTATTAAAACCGAGGGGATGATGTTGCGGCAACACATTATATCTATGGCATCAGAATGGCACCAGAATGACATCCACAGAAGTACCAGGTGTCTGTTGAAAGCCATTACTTATAGAATTATTTCATTGAGCAATTATTTCAGTTACATGAGGGTATATAGCCCTTTAAGGATACAGATCTGTAAACATATAAAAAGTGTTAAAATCCAGTGCATCTCTGTGGAACCTACTTATTCTTACTTCTTTCTTTATAGAAATGTTTTATCTTTCCCACCTGGGATTAACAAGAGTTAATACTTAGAAATTAAATTTGTCCCTGCAAGGTAATTAGCATAATCTGCTGTGTACAAACATCCCACTGTGTTTGATTTTACTCTTGTCCCATGGTATCAAATCAGCAAGTTTGTCATTGTGCTTACCAAATACACGGATGGGCAAATATGGATTTTCATTGTGGATTTTATTGACTCTTAAATAATATCTCAGTGTTACTAAATGAAGAAACAGTAGTGACTGTGTCTCGAGCCTGAATATAGAGGAACTGGAGTGGAGACAGCAGCCTTTGTAGCCAATTACATCTCAGAAGAACTCAGAGAACTGGGCTTCAACTTCAGTTTTCATTTAAAATAAGAGGAAGTGATTAGAATATTGAGCTCAAAGTTAAACTGAAACAGTAAGGATTTTTGTTTCACAGGTCAACATGGGCAAAAGGATCATTTGGTTGGTTGGTAGACCCTCAGGAGGTGGAAGGGATCTCAAAGAACTTAAAGAGTTGCCTTTAGGACAAATATAAACTTCTGCAATAAAAAAAGAGAGATTTCTCTGGCCTTAAAACATAAGCAGTTCACTGGTTGTATTAAATTTTTAAATAATAGGATCCTTCTTCCACAAAACAACTCTGAACAGAGTCAAAGGGTCCTTAACACTGTCATGTTTTTAAATTTGAAGTGTATCTCAAAGAATTATACTGTTTTAAATCCCCATAATTAATTGGATCTGCGGAGAGTGAACAAATAGAGATTTCTTATGTAACACTGTTTTAAGGGCAACCAACTGCTACTGTTGCCAACTTCGACTTTTGCACAAGTAATGGAAAAAAATATAAGTACGACTATATTCTTTTTCAAATTACCTCCCTTTGATCCAGTAAACTGATGGTTATTTTGTCCAAATTATTTTTTTTTGAGAGAGAGATTCCTTGCTTAGAACACTGATGGGGCATTATTGATAATAGTCTCAGACAAATTGCCATGATTTAGGATGGTTTTTTTGCAATTCTCAATGCTTGATTAGGTGGATAGACTGAATTGTCTTCAAGAAGTCCTTGCGCTTTTTTTGTAAAGTTTGATAACATAGTAAGTCTTTACAAGAATGTATAGGTACATGTAAGGATGGCTATGAGGAATTTGAGGTAGTATTGATATGTGGCATTTTCCATTTCCTTTTAAATACTATATTTTGCACCCTTTTTATATATTATCCTGTGTTAATGATTGCATAGTTAAAACTCAATATTTTTATAAAAAGTACCAGAAATCTAAGTAACAAAGTCAAAATAGCTGAAGGACCAACTCTTGACGTTATTTCTGAGCTGTAGAAACAATGAATCATCTAACAGTATGATGTTGAAGTATCCTGGCTATATTATACCCTTACAACACCTAGAGGATGTCCGAGTAGCTACATACTTTTTCTAGCAAAAGGAGCATTAGGAAGGTGACAGCTGCCACCTATGAAGTGATGAAGGTATCCTGGGTGTCTCTGTCAAGCTACAGCCTAAGGCCAGTCTTGTTGGAGATACAAGGAACTGTTAAAAGTAGTGACAGGCATTTTAAGCAAGAAAGAATTGAGGAAAAAGTGAAAGAAAAATCAGTGGAGAATTGTATTTATTATAATTTGTTCTTAACACGAAATAGAGCAGGGAGGCAAAACTTTTTTTCTTTGAGTGACAGAAATGTAAACAAGAGAATTATGATTCCTTTTGAGAAATTAAGATTGTACTTTGTTCATGACAAAAAATAAAACTGCACGTAGTGTACTAGTAAAATATTTACTAGAAGGCATTCTGTTGCCTCTGACACAAAGGGGCCTTGAGGCTGAGAAACCCCTTAAAGCTATAACCTTTTAAGTAATTATATGATTGATTTCTTCTGTAGTGTGCTAGATGAGAATATATTCTTACAACTTTGAATAAGTTTGAGATGGGATAAGTTAGAGCTGCTAAGAGTTGTGTTAATTCTCATTTCTCTAATCAACAGACCTGATGTGTCTCTCAAGAGTGACTCTTCATAAACCAGCATTGCTCACAACAGTAACAAACTGAAATTTTCCCAAATGCTTAGAAAATACTTTAGGCAACTAACTCCATTTGAAGTGAACACTAGTTGCATGCTCCTGACCTGGAGCTTCTGTTTTACAGATGTTTTCCTGTTTTAAAGGCATTTAATTACACTAGAAGTCAAAACTTTTTGGGATTCTGTAAAAGTGACTGTTTCTGTTTATTGTTCCCATTACTGCTGCAGTTGCTGGAGGGGTGCATGGTTACTAAAGGATGGCTGCACATTATAGCTGTCACAACTGTGATGACCCACTAGACAGATTTATAAAATTTGTATCAGTGCAGATATGCCAGCCTGCGGGACATGTTCTTGTGTATAAGTACAGAAACAAGGACAGAATGAAAAGA
This sequence comes from Corapipo altera, assembly GCF_003945725.1. NCBI lineage: Eukaryota > Metazoa > Chordata > Aves > Passeriformes > Pipridae > Corapipo > Corapipo altera. The sequence goes on from NW_020884876.1 coordinate 9,872,619, forward strand.
AATGCTGACTTTAGTTAAGAAACATCCACAGATTTTCAGGTCAACGAATTTCACAACACTATCAAAATAACTTCAGACTTGCATTCTGAAACAACCTATATTGTCTGTCATTGCTATGTCCCTAAAAATAGGTATTAGAAATTTTTAAAAGGGGTACTCCATGTGGTTTGTGGGATGACTAGTTAGTACAGGCATTGATGTATGTGTTAGCTGACTGTTAGAAGGCAGCTTCTAGGTAGCTGCTGGCTCATTGTAATTGTAATTTTTCAACAGTTTAAAACACTGAGGTGGGTGACAGCAGCTCTAGTAATGTAATAAAGGACTATTTTTTGCACAAATGTGTTGACATCTAATGGGAAAATATTTAATTTATTTAGCAGTTGAATTATAACATTCCTTGATCAGGCTCTATTTATCTTGACATTAAGCCTGATAACAAACAGGCAATTTGAAAATATAGTGCCTACCTATATTCTCTGTGGAATGACAGCCGACGGGGCTCTGTGTTATCTGTTTTCCATTTTGAAAACACCACCTTTATATGTGTTTCTGTATCTCGTATATAAACTGTGCAGTATGCCAGACGGAGCGTGCTTGCCGCAACTGGTGCAAACTGGCACATTTCTTAATTCTGAAGAAAAATAACATCAAGAAATACATGCAAAAAGACCTTGAATAATTTCTGAATTGAGTGGGGGTTTTTTTCATCTTCTTCAATGTGAACTCTTTAACAGCGAGCATTGGTTAAAAATGCTACTTAAAATAATGATTTCTACTAAAAGGAAAGGTAAAAAGTGACACTGTGTGGTTGTTTGGTTAATCGGTACAATTGACAGCTTGACAAATGTCCCTTGTCAAATGAAGCTGCAACACATATTCTTCAGGCTCTTCACATTTCATGGCAATTTATTTCTCCTAACCCCCTGACCCCCACACACACCCCTCACACCCCAAATGTGTAATAAGAATGTAGTTTTCCTCTTGCATGGTAATAGTTAGTCAGCACCTCAGGTGACCACATACACAGCTACTGTGACACAAAAAAAACGGTCTTTCTCTCTAAACAAAACAAACAAAGAATTCACTGGCGGCAGCAGTCCAAATAGGCCTCTCTTTATCTTTTAGTTGGTCGATCTACTACTTCAATTATTTCTAGAAAACACAATAGATGACAGGTTTTCATATTAAAGTTAATAAAAATGTAAATCTAAAAGGGAAACTGTAAGTAAAGTGGTAACTTTGGAGCTGTAGGCAAAAGAGAGTGGCATTATGGCCTGTGAAATATAAACAAGATATTATAAATATAGTTATTGTTCAATTCTGGACAGCCCCCATGTTCTGCAGCTGACAACCTTTACCTTGGCAAGCTCAGATATGAATTTTTCTAAAGCAAAAGTTCATTTGGCAGTTTATTTTACAATAAAATTTATTACATGAAATATAGAAGGCAAAAATGGATTGATATAAAATAGTGATAACTCCAGAAGTTCAGGTTCCAGTCTCAGCTGAAAAGCATAACTTTGTTTCCAACTGCTTTTAAATAGTTATCTCTGGAAGGAAGGCAGGATCTCTGTGAATTGCTAACCTGGTTTTACTGATCAGTACTGGAAAAATGATATGAGAATGTAGTTTTTTCACAGTTTGCCCTTTATTCTTTAAAAACTTTCACTCAGAATAAAGCCTGGATTAGCAGTAATTTTAATATCCATGCAAAGAGATGGGGAGGGCAATGGGAGAGAGGGGAGGAGGGAGAGAGAGATGTTGCCATAGCACAGACTTTCAGTAAGCGTTCATTTTGAAAGATGGAGTTTTTCTGTTATAAAGATAGTAGGGATCAACAAATGATTCTAAAGTACTGAATACCTTTAGGTTACATTAACTCAGACTAAATAATTGGCTTATTTTGTAACTTATCAGAAAAAAAAAAGATTGTGTACTTAGTATAAAAGTGGTAATGTTTGGAAGGATAGGTTTCATTCATAACTTAGTTAAGAAAATCCTTACACTTTCCTGACAAAATACAGCATTTTCATAGAAAGTGCCACTAGGTGCTGAAAAAGGATTATATTATGGAAGGACTCACGGACAAATTAATGGAAGACCATGTTCCTTTCTGGGCTTCAACAGTTCATCTCTCCAAATCACAATACTTCCTGCATCTCTAGCTGAATTTGGCAGTAATGTACAATACAGCTGAGTCCTCACAAGGAACAAACATACTTGCTTCCCTAAGAAAAGAAGTATGTAAATAAGGCTTTTATAGGAAAGTCAAATACTGGGGTATAGAAGGTTGGGCAGAGCACATGAAATGAAGAATCTTCTATCAGATATGATCTCCATAAAAAAACATGGTGGAAGAGATGCTGACTAGGAGAGAATTAAGTGAAAACAAAATGCTGACATTCAGTTCTTCACAGAAGACAATTCTGATTCTCTATTTTTATTCTTGAGATCAATCCCTTAAATGCCTTCTGTATTTAGTGAGATTTAGTATTACAAGAATTTATGACCAGTACTGCAAAACTTGGATTCTTGAGTGCCTTTGTACTAGTAATTCCACTGTTGTCAAAAGAACTCCTCATGTTAGAGTCCGTGAACCTATATGGATTTTTAGCAAGTATTAAAGGACATTTAAGAGATTTATGAAATGTTACTCGTTTACCACAGTGGCATATTAGAATTCATTATATTTAAAGATTAGATGATTAATTTTTGAGAAATCTGTGAAATTCATGTATGCCATGAATTTCATGAATTTTTATAAACAAATTATTTTTTAAAGAAGGTTTTGAAAAAGTGACAGGAACTATTTTCAAGTAATCCAATGGGGACATATTGCTTTCATTTAAATTTGGAGGGAGAAATAGATATTCAGAAAACTGAAGTCATTTCACAGAAATAGGCTGCAACTTTCTGGTTGGAAGAGTAAAAGCCATCAGAATCTAGCCCTGTGTGTCTTTTCCTTTGTGTGGCTTCTGGTTTTGGTTTGTGTGGGATTTTTTCCATGTAAACTTACAGAAGAATAAGTACCTAGGATTAAACAAAATTACCAGGTATAGAGCACAAGTAATTTATAATAATCAAGGTCTCTGGGTACACAGAAAATGAAGAATTCTTCTAGGAAAGAATTTACAATGTAAAAAGGTAGCATTAGTGTCAGAGAATGATTAGATAGTTAACAGTTTTTAGCAGCAAAGTACTACCTTTATAAAGTTCTTTTCAGTTTCATTAATCTAGTCCATGACAGAGAGGATTTTGAGCAGCAAGGGAGCTGTATGAAGAATATGTAGACTATTACTGTTCTACCGTTACTGCTGATGCACTGTTGGGTTATCATGCCATGTCTCTTTCATCTTTTTATGATCTCTACGTGCCCTATAGCTATTGCTACATTATATTTAATCATCTTTAACAACTTGAATGTCAAAAAGTTAAATAGTTTTAACTATATTTCTTTTTTTTTTTTTTAACTGTAACAATATGCAACTTAACAGCACCTGTGCTGAGCTTGTTAAGAGCTATTGACAGATTTTGTGCCATCCTGTGCCAATGTCTTCACCATTTTTATGATCATGTGATGCATTTATGCACTATGGAAGCTGGTTTTATTCCTTTGATATTCTTCTTCCATCTAATTTGCCTCTCACTAATTGCTTAAGTCCTAGTTACAGTTTTTCCATATGCTGTCCATAGCTGAATGGAGAACAAATAATAACGTAATCCTTTTTCTGTAGAGCTGGTGTCTCAGCATTTTTTTCAGATTAATTGATCTTTTCTTATGTGTATATTAAAAGCTTAATTCAGAATTGCTTCCAAACATTCCAGTTTCAGGCCTGTCTTTTTCTGTTAATTTCAATATCAAGTATAAACTTTGATCACTTATGATCAAGAAAGATGAGTTAAAATTACAATAGATGTTGCTAGGTTGATAAGAGAAATAGAAAATTTTTCTTATATGAAGGGTCTAACAGAAGGCGACTAGATTCACAAATAAAGTGTAGGAGTGATTAAAGATGGGACAACTCTAAGTTAAGGAAATCTATAAGGAGTTTCTTTCTCTGCAGCAATAGTTAAAGATAATGATAAATAAGTTGTAAATCCTTCTATAACTACCTTCTACGGGTAAGAAGCATAAGAGGTTTAAGCTTAAAAAGAAGTAATTTTCTTAAATAATTGTATTACATGGTTGCAAAAAGGAACAGGGGCTGGATTTGATGATCCTAATTCCTGTCAAATTTTCATTGCTTCTAATTTTTTTTTCCACCTTTCCCAATAATTTGGAAGAAAAACTTTTCTTCCTTGCCATAGTAAACCAAAGATGTTTAAACCTTTCCAGTTTAAAGGATTTGTCTCCTTGGCTGATTCCATCAATATATTTCTAAATTTTTTTCAGATTCACGTAGTAGACTCTGAAAGTGTCTTTGTGACTTTTCCACCAATAAAACATTTTCAGATCCACTTGTGCAGTCACCTGGCCCTAGCATCACCAGGCAACGCAAGATTTGCTGTGCTGGACAAGCAGGTGATGAGACCACTGGTGTACTGACTCTGGTGTTGCTCCTCTGGCATACATGCCCAACACTATTATAAATACTGGAAGGGAAGCTTTACAGTAGACAGAGCCAGACTCTTTTCAGTGATGCTCAGTTACAGGGTCAGAGGCAATGGGCACAGACTAAAGGAACTTCAAGAAACTGCCTGAACTTCAAGAAACACTTTTTATTGTGAGGATGGCAGAACACTGGCACTGGGTTGAGAGGCTGTAGAGTCTTCATCCTTGGAGATACTGTAAAAGGATCTAGATATGGTCCTGGACAACTGCTTCTGGATGGCTTGAGCCAGGGGTTTGAACAAGATGACCTCCAAAGGTCCCTTCCAGACTCAACCATTCTGTGATTCTGTGAACAAAGGGTCTCAGTCAGGCAACAATGTTTTCAGGAAAAGAGAGAGAATTACCAATCTGGAAAAGATAAATTAAAAATCACTATCTGCACTATCATTTGACTGGGACTTTTCAATCTTCAATCCATTCTCATTTCCCAGTTGCTATTATTTTTTACTTCTCTTACTAGTAACTTAAGTAAAAGTTCAAAGTAAATCCAATATATTTTTAAAGAAAAGAACTGAGATACAAGTTAATGTTTTAAGATTTACAGTTTATTGTCGATATTTTTACACTGAGATTCAAATTAATTAAAAGAGTGCTTTATGAGAATGGGTCTTTAATTTTACTCCTCTTAATGAAATATTTCTTTGTCTTTTCAGTCTGAATTTTAGAGGATTTTTTTACCTCCAGAACTTCTTGGGAACAGGAAAAGACATTTAACTGCCTAAAATTTACTCCCTCTGAAGGCTTCTGTCTAAGCTTAAACTTTTCCTTCTGTGACTTTATGCAAGACATTTTAATTTCCTAAATCAGATGCAACCGGGTTTATAATCTCATGCTTAGACTGAGTTTCATAATAAGATTAAAATAAATATTCTCAACAGAACCAGATAATTATACTGCCATTGAAAGAAAGAGTAGGTACTAGACATCAATACGGAATTGATCCTCATACTTTCAGTCTGTCTCCAGAGCAAATAGTAATAATATTCTCCATAAATACTTACAGATAGCTACTTCTGCTTGCTTGAATTAAATAAAAAAGAATACACCACTCTCACTCATTAGAGAGCTTCCAGAATTTTTCAGGCAATTTAATTTCTAAACAGACATAATCTATCTCTACATTTTCCTATCTAGTTCCAGAAATCATCAGAGTTTCACTTCAACATGTTTAGGTGTTTTGATTGCTGAATTGTTTGTTTGGCTAGTAGCTGTCTTTGCAACAGTTTTTTCACTGCTACAGCTATTTACATGATCAGACACTTTCATTAAGAAATATACCTATGCCAGCAAAAGAGATGTCTGTAGATGCCTTCTTTAGTTTAAAAATTATGCTTTTGTCTCAAGCTTAAAAACATAAATGCTACTCTACAGGGCACGGTAAGCATGTAATGTAACATAATGTAATATCAAAAATGTTCTTAATTATATGCCTTTAATGATTGTCCTTAGGTTAGGGATATTGTTTAAACATAGACTGTGGCCAAAAAGACTCTAGGTTTTTTTCTATTGTTGTTTTACATTCTTCTCTCTCAAATACATTTTTTTTCTGGCAAAACCAGAAGTGCTTTTTTCTGTAAATGTCTATTTGAGGTTCTGAATATCCACCACGTTGCTTCTAACTTCTTCTTGATAACAACATGTTCAGTACAAGCAAACCCATCATTTCTGAAATAAACTGTTGGAAAAAGAGACAATCTTTCTCAAAATCGAAGGATTTGGTTTCATTATTAAGCAAAAGTACTTTGCACAAAGTACCCCTCTATGTCAACTTAATGAATTTTGAATTAAAAGGAAAATTCTTTAGAAGTAATTATGACTAGTCTATGATTATCAATTGATCTTATTACGACTAGTGCAATTAAGGTAGATTCATAATTGAGTTGTCTAGATATGGACAATGAATTGTCACTAGTGACTTTAGAGATGATTGGTGAAAAAAGCCCACTTTTCTCATAATGAATGTATTGTGAGACCCCATAGCTACTGTAGGATGCTATTGCACCTTTCCCCTTTTAACAATATAAATGGGAGGGATTGTCCCAAAATACTCAGTTATTATTATCTATCTACAATTTGATCATTGCTCGACAGACCTTGCTCCACTTGAAACATGTTCCATCCTCTGGGGCATATGATCTAGTGCTGATTAATGGTAATATATTGGTCTTGGAGAGCTGGGTTTAGCAGCATTGCTCTGTACACTAAACTTTCAATTGATTTTAAACAGAATGATTTCCAAAGTAATTCAAAAGTGGTTTATTCATGAATCCATGCAAATCAGAGATTTTTTTTCTTTTTAATCTGAAAGATGGGATCTGAAGCAGTGTAGAACTGGTCTTGACAGTATATATATTCACCTAAAAATGCTTCTTTAGACCGTATTTCTGGGAAGTGAGATTATCAGCCAACAGCCAACATTTTAAACTAAATTAAAATACTTTTCTTGCACCACAGGCAGAGGACATGGAGATATCTAAGAGGAAGCAGGGAGTGAATAGCACTAAAGAAATTACATGGAATAGATTTCCAATAAAAGAAGAACACAATTCTCTGTAATGTATTTAGAAACATTTTAATTGTTCTGCTGACTTGTGCTTATAACAGAAATACAATTGTAGATAGGCACGTACAATTACATAAACAAATACTCCTCAGGCAGTTACCATTCAGTAACAGCTTGATAAAGACTGGGTTTATGGAGTGCTAAAAATAGTCTGCAATAGAAGTCAGAAGTTTGACTGGACCAAACACACTCTGCCCATAAAATTTTCAAGTTGGTATTATTACAGAGTAATTTCTAAAATACAAATAATTTCGAGTAGGAAATTAGTGAAATAAGTAGCTAAAGAATAATTTTTTTTTCTTGAGGCTTACAGTTGTGTCATGCCAATAACATTAAAAAGACAAATATTACATAATTTATCATTGTTATTTTGTTTGTATGTAAGTATCTGGTGATACTACTAAAGCTACCTAAGTACAGAAATCTTCATAAAATGCATACTATGATTTCTTATGCTGCAGCCTCCAGGTTGCCATTGCATGCATTGCTCGTTTTTCCTTGCCGTATTCAAGATGATAATTCAGAAAATTTCAAAACCACAACTCTGCAAAAGTTGTTTTTCTTTATTCTTACACCATTAACCACACTGAATGCTATTCCCAGTCTTCATTGTCCAATGCAAAGGAAGAGCAAGGGCCACGATTCATCCACAGATGCAGGAAGTAATAATGAGAACATTTGTTCAAAGATTGAGTTGAGTCATATGCTTGTCCATATTTATGATGACAGAAGACAAAGCCTTTATATTTATAAGTGAGGTCAAACATACATGTTTGGAGAGCACATACAGAGATTATTCTGGGTATTGAAGAAATTATTGGACATATTAAAAACCTGAGGCCTATGAATGTTAAAAAGTATCTGAAGTCCTTTACAGAGATTTTAAAATTCCTATCCTTTTAAGCATGATAAACATGGGAACACGAACAGAATTATACTTCTCCGAAGGCTTCCATTGACAGAAACATGAGATACCATTTTGTACATACATGATACTCTTATAGATCCCATCCACAGAAATTACTGGCAAGAGATAAACATTTCGTAGATAGAAAAGCCATGAAAAAGACAAAGCAAGCAAAAAAATTACATTAATTTTTTCACACCACTTCACAGTGTCAACTCTGAATATAGAGAGCTTGTTTTGTTTCATAGGAATTGCTTTCTTCCCCATCACTCACTAATTCTGATTGATAAGGCTGCATCTTATGTCTTTGGGTTCTAGAACATCTTGCTAGTCTTCCATGGATTTTTAGTCAACTTTTGCAGATAATCAGTTTGATCTGTCATACTTTGGCGTCCAACTTTTCCTCTGAAGATAATGTTGGATGACAGTCTTGCATAATATGCATCTTACTGGTAAAAGAATATCTTAGAAGTGTTTTAAGAGCATTATAATAACATAGAATCTGATTTATCTAAACACGTTCAACACGCTCCTGTACTATGAAATGTCATTTCAGAAGCCATTCAGATGAATCCTTGAGCTTCACTGGAATTTATCTCTGAGAATATGAATAATAAATCACAAGGAAGTTTTACTAAATATAATAGCTGTCAGCTAAAATGTGTGGTTAGTAGCACACAATGAATTCCTGGTGTGGAGGTAAAGGACAAGTTAAAAGATATCTGGTAAATGACTAACAGTTAATGTACTATCTTATATTCTTACTTATTCCTTGAGGGGGCTTAAAAATGTTTTTCCTGAAGGAAAATAGTTACAAATGTGGGGGCCATGACTGCTTTTTCCTATATGAACATGGGTGCAAAATGTTACAGGTACTAAATTCCTAGGTAAGCATATAACTTGACCCCTGAGAATTCAGTGTCTCCAGTATCTCTAGGATTTGGACCATCATTGGTATAACAGTAAAACCAAAATTCTTGAAAAGTTTTCTGCTTATGAAGAATAGGTTGAAGGCAGAATCCTGTTCTGATAGAGCATGCTATTGGTAAAAGAAAATAATAACTTCACTTGCTGTACTGCTGGTAAGCTGCAATGTTCCTCTAACTTTCTAATGCAGCAATTCTTTCATATTGCTTCCTTCGCTTGCACCTGTTGTTCTCTGCTCACTTGCAAAACATTTTCTACTTCATAAGTCACTGAAGGACTTAGGGACAAGGAGCATGTCCTTTTGTTCATAATTTATCATTGCCATTCAGTATTGAAAGATGCTAATTATTCTGAAATTGTTGCCTGGTCTTTACTTACCCTACTTGAGCTAATTTCCATGGAAGCCACTAGGAGAGCTGATGAGTATAAACTGAGCAAGAACCTCTCAGCTGTAATGGTTTGAAAAGAGCATAGTATATTTATTCTTAACTTTAGCACTTCAGAATTTATCATCAAGAAGCTGTTTGTCTGTAGTGACAGGTGTTGACTAGTGAGTTGGAAAGATTTTGCCAGGAAACTCGTGGCTGTGACTTTGACAACTGGGATTAATGTGTTCTGCAATGTCTGAGTTTTCAAACTTCTTTTGAACTCCTTCTCAAGTTTTAATAAAGTTTTTTTACTGTATCTACATTTCTGTAATATTGTTTAGAGCTTGTTTCAGTTATAAACTTTTTATACTGAAATATAGACATATATATAGACATATATATATACATATATAATGCAAATAGTATCACTCTTGTCTTTTATAGATACATAAAAGCAACACAAAATAGTGGATTTTATCATCTATACCACATTGCATATTTTTCACCTTATCATTTTCAGGATGTGTTTGATATAGTCTTTTTACCACAAACAAAATGAGCTTCAGGCAGTAGTCTGAAAAAATTAAGCTTCCACATCAGGCACGATGGGGAATGTATACACATTTCTGAAATCAGCCCGGCTTGTTAAAGAGCTGGCCATACATTACAGGGTTAAACTGACATCTGATAGATCCTTAGAAGGCAAGGCTGCAGCCGTTCTGGCTCATATTTATGTTTCTCTGCTTAGGTGTGCTTTCAGGTTCTGACATTTTTCCAAAAGCAAGAGCAACTTCGTTTTTAAGGGGAGGAAAACCAGCCTTTCCCACATGCATTAGTTTTTGCAGGCACATAAAGGAGATAAAATCTTGGCCCTGGCTCTTAATGTGACTCTGTAGTACCAGAGAGGGCCTCTATTGGCCCTAAGATATGCTGACCCAGTAACTGATTTATTCAAGGATTATTTCATTTGTTTCCATGTTTGCCGTAACTATTTGGTCATGGTGTATTCCATGCCCTCATGTGGGATTAAGATGTTGATTTTTTTTTTTTAATTTCCAGTCAGATAGAGAAAAAGAAGGCTGGTAAAAGCATTCAGCCTCTGGAGATGAAGTACACTTGGCACACTCGCATTCCTTAGGCTACCTGCTAGCAAATAAGAACAAATTCAGAACAGCATTCAAAAGGTACATACTATACAAATCTGATTATCTGTATTTATTTAGGAGATAGCAAACATCTTTTGGCACTGTGTGAAGTGAGAGCTCTTCTAATTCTAAACTCTCCTTTGAGGTATTGCCATAACCACTGAAAACTGAAATAATCTACATGTTTTCTTCCAAAGGGAATGTCATGATTTAGAGGTTTTATATTTTGCAAGTGCCAACAGAATGCTAAAAAACTGTCTTTCAGCTCTTTTCCTAACCCATACTGGATCTCAGATGTGAGCTGCAAACAATTTTTGATGGTAGTATTTGTTGGAGACTATCAGAGGTACAGATGCTGTGTATTTGGCAATGCACATCAGGAAGGCTCAGGCTGGGAATTGGAGGTCCTGGTAGTACAAACCGTAATATAAAATCTCCGCTTTCTAAGAAATTATTGACAGTAGCTTATTGTCAGCTTTAAATATTTAATCTGATAAAATCATGAACCAAAGCAAGTCACATGTTTAAGTGCTACTTTGGGGAAAGTGTTGCAGTGTTTGTTGTTTATGGATGAAAAAACAGGGGCAAAACTATTTTACAGGAATTTTTAAATTAAATTTGGAGGCCAAGTACCTTCCTAGATTCAGATTTTCTGGAACTTAATTCTTTACAAACCTATCAAGAAATTGCAATAAGCCTGATGACATCATGAAAAGAGTAAGAAAAGTTCTTATTATGCTTTATAAGTATCGCAAACATTTCTAATCATCTACTTGGTATATCTGCCCGACAATGCAGAGTTAAATCTGGGAGGCTGTTAAAATAAATAGGGACAGAATTAGTCATATTAAGAAACATGCTGCGAAGGGCTATCATTTAAAGAATGGTCCATCTTGGTTCTACTCAAGTTAGCAAAATAAGATTTTGGAGTTTCTCTAAGAGAAAATATCATAGAATAATCTAAATGACAATCAAACTGTTCAATAATTGTTCAGGCACTTAGGACTTTAAAAAAAAACATTAAATTCCTCAGGCTTGAACCTAAGGGTGTTAAACGACCGACAGACTTCAAGCCTACACAGGTGAAGGGCTGAATAGTTTGCCAATAATTACAGTAGATTCATCCACTGCCACTGAGTGTTTGACTTGGTTTCTTAGCCTGTGTCTGATAGGTAGCAGCTGTGTCTCTGGCGAGTCTCATATTCCAGCTGGGAAGGAGCAAATACCTGGCTCACTAGGAAGCAGAAGCTCACAGCCTCTGCTATCTCCCAGCAGAGATTATTCCCTGCAACCAGATGGTTTAACACAACAGTACAGTGAGGCATTGGTTGCAGGTTGGAGGCAACGATCATGTTGAGTGTCTTTCTGCTGAGATTGGGGTCTACTTGGATGAGTTTTCCTTCCGGTATGTTTTGTTTTCTTGGTGGTTTTGTGCTAAATATTCAGCAGTGGAAAGCATTAGAATAGAGTATGTGCTTAATTGTGCTGGTACTTTTCCTGTGCTGCCAGAAAATAGGCTCCAGGTAGAAAGTAATCTGGGCCACTTACCAGCCATTCATCCCCAAGTCTGTAGTGTTGTGACCCAAGCGCAGGACTGAGAGCTTGGCCTTGTTGAACGTCATACAGTTGGCCTCCACCAGTCGATCCAGCCTGTCCAGATCCCTCTGCGGAGCCTTCCTACCCTCCAGCAGTCCCGCTCAATTTGGTGTCGTCTGTGAAGTGTCTGAGGTCCCTTCATCTAGGTCGTTGATAAAGATATTAAACAGGGCTGGCCCCAATACTAAGCCCTGGGGAACACCACTCGTGACCAGCAACTAGTTGGATGTAATTCCATTAACCACCACTCTCTGGCACCAGCCATCGAGCCAGTTATTTATCCAGAAAACAGTGCACCTGTCTAAGCCATAGTTTCTCCAGGAGAATGCTGAGTCATGAAGGAAACTGAGAAAAGGCCCATCTTTTTCTTTCTTAAAGAATTCGACTTTGCAGAACTTGAAGGCAGTGTGTTTCCATGGATAACTTATGCTAATGCAGGGTAGAAGTAAAGCAGGGGTAAACTGTAACTGAGAAACTGCTAATCTGTATTCAGTGCACTTAGCTGTGTTGAACACAGATGCATGCAACAAGATTGTCATGGTGACTACGTCACTCAGTACTTTCTGAGAATAAGGGCATCAAAACACCTGAGATGGATACTACTGGTGCTGAAAAAAAAAAAAAAATTATTGCAAATTCTAAGATGACAGACAAGGAGAAAATATTTTGTTTTGCGCCTGCAGAAATGCTTCCCTAGGGACTGAACTCACTCCTTCTATGTCCAATGTGTCATACATACTTCAAATACGTACAAGAATTTGATCAATCTGGGGATGTGAGAAAGCAATTATTTTATTTTAGTTCTGAAAAAACTTACTTAACATTTTATATTCTTTTTATTATGAATACTTAATGCTACACTGACATTAAAAAAAAAAAATTCTTCTTTCATCTAATGTAGTGACCAGATATATGCCTTAAATCTGACTTCAGTGTTCTGGAGGAGGAAGATCCTAACCCCTTAGTAATACAAAACAAAACACAGTATAATACAAGAGAGAAATTAGGAAGAAAAAATTAAAACAAAGAAAGATACATCCTGTCAGACAGAAATAATATATAAGGTCAGGAGAAAAAAAATAAAAAAAATAAAAAAATAAATTCAGCGTTAGATAGAAGAACAGGAGAATAATTGTTCACAGTAAACGAGAGTTAGGGTAAAGTCTTAGTTCCACTAAGGGACTGGCTCAACTCCTAATGCAGCGATGCCATTTCTGTATAACACAAAGGATAAAGGAAAAGATGACAGATTGCATATAAAAAAGGTAAGATTAAGAAGATTTCTTTTTTTTTTTTCCTTTAGGGTATATTTGTGATACGGAGTATAGCTACACTCACATTTGGCCTAAAGATATCTTGCCTTTTTCTTTTTGGTTGGATTTTTTAGTTCCAGAGGCTCTTAGATGAATCATCTGCTAATAGCTGCCAATTTAGTTTGTGTAACTGGAGCATATCGACAATTTTTAAAAAAATTTTATTTTTTTAAATATCACTGTCTTCTGTCCTTTAACAAAAACTTAGGAATTTTGAATTTTCCTTATTTGTGGGTTTTTTTAGAATTGTATATGGAATAGAAAGGAGGTCTGAAAATACGTTTAAAATTATTAAAAGAATTTTAAATCAGTCTAATGCTATTTTGAAATTGTCTAACATCTTTAAATGTATGAGTCTGAGGAACCAAGACAGACTATTTGAAAAAGCCTGTATGAAGTTCAGAACCAATCCTAAATGATCATGATTTATTGCACCATATCGAAACCAAATAACCACTAAAATCAATAATTCATTGTAATAGTATCATAGTCAAGTCCAAAAAAAAGTAATCATGTTTATACTTGGATAGTTCAGATGAGTAATTTATTGGTTCTAAAAAATAATGTACCGTAAAAATACTCACAGGGCTCTACACTCTGTCAACAATAAAAAGCTGTATTACGTATACAGACCTATGCACTGAAAGTGCCCTTCAAGTAGCCTCCATGGATGTATTAAGGATAAAAGGTATCCTGATATGCTAAACCATCTTACTTGCCATAAACTTTTAACATGATAACTTTTTTAGTAAAATACCATTGAGAATTATCCTTTATCAGTGCTCTGAGATAGATCACTTTGTTGACCCTGGCCAATAGAGGTTACAAGTACTCTCCTAAAGTTTTACACTCATAAAGGAAAGTTCACCTTTTCTCCTAAAATGACTGTAAACGTTTATTGGTCACATTTATAATTTGTAGGATGTTTACAGAATTTTATTAAAAATAAATTATCAGAAGTTAAGTTACAAACAAAAAGAAGCTAAGCTCATATCTCATGTCATTCTGAAATGGGGACAATTTATCTTCATTAGGTTATCTAAGTAATAGACAGAAGTGACACAAAGGATAGAGTATGGACAAAAGCTTTTGTTCTGCGAATGGGAAACTGACTATAGGAAATACAAACTGATGCTTATAGAATGTAAGAAAACAGAAGGAAAACAATTAAGAGAAGAACAGTGTTTCAGGAAACGAAATAAATTTCAATGAGAAAATAGCATTTCTGTGTTACTATGCCTGCATACCCTTATGACAAGAGAAGTCTTAAAGATGATTTCTGCTTGATTATCCAGCTGAACTCAAAATGACCTCTTACTGTAAGAGTACTTGAAACATTTAATAAAAGTTGGGAGTTCTATCCATAAAATCCTGACTAATGTTACATTCGAAAAATGACATATTTTAGTACATATTTTATTTGTCTAATGTAATTTTTATATTATGTTCCTTAGTGTGGTTTATAAGCAAATTTGATTGTTATTTGGCTAGTTTTTAAAAAATCCTTTTCTCTTCTAAAATCATACTACCTCTTATCTTTAACAGGTAGCAGGCCCCGGTACTAAGGTCTGGGGAACAACACGAGTGACCAGTTACCAGTTGGATTTGACTCCATTCACCATCACTCTCTGGGCCTGACCGTCCAGCCGTTTTTTTACCTGGTGAACGGTGCACCCATTCAAGACAGCAACAGCCAGTTTCTCCAGGAGAATGCTGTGGGAAATGGAGTCAAAGGCTTTACTAAAGTCCCAGGAGACTACATCCTTTCCCTTATCCACTAAGTGGGTCACTTTGTCATGGAAGGAGATCAGGTTGGTCATGCAGGACCTGCCTTTCATAAACCGTGACTGGGCCTGATCCCTTGGTTGTCTTGTATATGCCACATGATAGCACTAATGATGACCTTTCCTGGCACTGAAGTCAGGCTGACAAGCCTGTAGTTCCCTGAATCTTCCTTCCAGCCCTTCTTGTAGATGTGAATTACATTTACCAACTTCCAGTCACCCGGGACCTCCCCAGTTAACCAGGACTGCTGGTAGATGATTGAAAATGGCTTGTTGAGCACTTCAGCCAGCTCCCTTAGAACCCTTAGGCTGATCCCAGTCAGCCCCCTGGAGCTGTATGTGTCTAAGTGATGTAGCAGGTCTCTGACCATTTTTCCTTGGCTTATGGGGACTTCATTCTGCTCCCTGTGCTCCAGCTCAGGAGGCTTGGTACCTTGTGGACAACTGGTCTTACTTTTAAAGACTAAAGCAAAGAAGGTATTAAGTACTTCACCCTTTTCCTATCTTTTGTCACTAGATTTCTCTCTGCATCCAGTAAAGGATGGAGATTCACAGTCACAGAATGGGGCAGGAAGGGACCACAGTGGGTCATCTGGTGCAATCTTCCTGCTGGTTAAACTGACTGTGTCAACTTAAAGCTATTGTATTATTTATAAATAATAATAAACAACTACAGTTAGGATTAGAGATTCATTGTATTAGATGTGTTGTGGAAATGAAGATTAATTCTCTAAGGGTTTATAATCTTATCTGAAATAACTCACTGTGAAAAAGTAAGACAGAGATAGTGAGCCAAGGGGAAAACATGAAGGCAGGCCAGTTTGGAGGCACTATTTAATGGAGGCAGTTTGTCTAATATTTGTTTACTTTTCTAAACAGATCATATTAACTGAATAAAAATACTACTCACTGTATTAGTGGTAAGGATCTCAGAGTCTTAGATATCAGGAAAGAGAGGTGGCTGAGGAGACAGCTACCATCTTCAATTAAAGTGTTCCAGTCATTCTATTTATCTGCCTCTGAAAAAAAATGGAAATATTGAAATCTCAAAGTTTTCAAGACTCATAAAAACCGTTTTGCATCCTACTTTACATTAAACTTTGCTCTCTCTGAAGGTATAGGAACAAATTTTCTACTTTCTCTGGTGGAGTGTACATTAGCACACATTTGTCTTTTGTGTTGTCACCAAGACAATATGATAAGTCCTAAGCAACAAGTATTTTACATTCATTGAGTACTGAAAATGGAAAAAAAAGGTAGTTGATGCAAAAAATATATTACATTTCAATTATATAGTTTCCTTCCCACCTGTAGCACAATGATCTGCCTAAATGAGGGTAAAACATCTCCAACTTTACCCTATTTGCAAAAGTTATCAATGAATGATAGAGAAGGAGGGTCATATTGCTTTTGGTGTTGAAGAATACTGAGACTGGCTGACTCAACAATCCCAAAGTTAAAAATTTTAGGGTGTAAAAACCAATGTTTCTTGACAGAAATTGGCACTGGTGAGGTTGTGGCAGACAAAGTTTCTGATAAAGGAATCAACAAGTGATCATACTGATAGCTTATCTAAAGCTGCCAACCTAAAGGCTGCTGAGCAGACACAGCCAGCCTAGAAACATATGACTTACAGTCAGGCACTTTATACTAGAAAAGACCAGTCCCACTTTTTAATGGCAGAGACTTCTAGCACACCTCTTGTAGGTGTGTGTATGGAGATTCCTCCCTTGAGAGGGGACACCCCTCAAGGCTACTCCTCAAGGCTGAATAAAAGTGATTTGCCCACAATGATTGGTATGGGTGAGTAACATCAATCTTAATAATTATTAAGATGGGTTTGAAATTATTGATTTAATAAATAGTGCACTATACTAATAGTTATAACTATCTGTACTGTGTAGTAAATAATTCTGATATTTATAACTACTAGTATAGTGCACTATTTATATGTAATATATATAATAATATACAATTAAGGATGACACCCCAAATTTATTTATATGAATAAAATAAAATATTTGTTTAAATTGATGGTGCTGATGATTAAACTAAAATTTACTACACAGCATGTATATATTTTGTCCCACAGGACAAAGTCATATAAAAGCTCAATTATACCTATATAATCATTTAGACATAAACCATGGACTAGGATTGGGCCCAACCACAGCTAGATTCCTTTCTAAGAAGGAGTTTAGGAAGCAAGGGCATCCTTGCTGAACATTTTGACTCAATAGGAGGGTCACCCTGATAAGCATTGTCTGTAGCTTCCATTCTGTCTGCAACAGCATTCCCCCCCCCCCCCCCAATTAGCTCAGTGCAAACATCATCATTAAGTGTTACACAGCAGCCCTGACTATGTGTGTTGCCTTCATGGACCCCAGGCCCAGAACCCCCAGCTGCCAGCAGGCCAGTGTGCACAGGCTAATGGAGAAGCCCACACATAAAGTATCCTAAATAACCAAGGACTCAGAAAAGCCTGATGCTATCAGTCAGTGTAATTGGCGTGGTAGGTATTTCCATTTTACTTCATATATTTAGCAAGTCACGTCTGACTACTCGTTGAGTCCTTGCAAGGAGAAAGCATCTGTCTGCTAAGCAGAGTCGAATATAAAATGTATTATGACTGTTAAAGTAACATTTGAGAAGAGTATGTACCTAGTAGATATGGCTGGTTAGTGTCTGTGGGTGACACCTCCCTTGGAAACCATGCTGCACGAGTCCTATCATGGCTAGGCTTCACGAATGAGGATTTGGGAAGGGCTCTGCCCACATTTGTTACAAGTACACTGGTGGCTAAGAAGGCCAATACAAGATAGACACGTCCGGTTGGAAAAGGTACAGCAGAAAGACTCCTTAGGTGGTATATTCTGCAAGACACGATTCTTTCTGTGTTGTCTTTTCTCCTCAAGAGTGATCCTGCGTGCGTTCTCAAAGGAAGCAGCAACGTTGATAATGTGTCTCCAGACCTCCAGACTGGAGGCCAGAGTAGACCAGTTATGTTGATCAATATGGTCAAGACTGAGATGTTGTTTCAAGGAGTCCTTGTATCTCCTCTTCAGGGCTCCTCTCTTGCGGCAGCTGGTGGCAAGTTCACCGTAAAGTAAGATTTTAGGGAGGCGGTGGTCCTTCATCCTTGAGACGTACCCTGCCCATCGCAGCTGTGTTCTCAGCAACATGACCTCAATACTTGTGACTGCTGCTTGTTCTAGAACAGATGTATTGGTCACATAATCTGACCAGTGGATGTTTAGGATTGTACAGAGGCAATGGAAGCGTTCTAAGAGTCACAGGTGGTGGCGATAGATGACCCATGATTTGGATCCATATAAAAGAGTAGACAGCACTATGACTCTGTAAACACTGATCTTTGTACTTTTCTTCAGGTGTTTATTTCGCCAAACTCTTTTATGAAGTTTTCCGAAAGCACTATATGCAAAGACATATATGGGTCCTATAATATCAGTCAAAACATGGAAAAGAGTCTGCACAAGTTACCTCCTCCGAAATCATCTTCTAAGTAGCTGTTTTTTCATCTGTGGCACTGCTGGGTGAAGATGTAAAGTAACAGTTGCAAGCTGGCACCCAGTAATCCGACTACCAGAGAGGATGGTCATGCCATATGGGGTTATATTGCAAAGTATTTGAGATTAAAAGTTGCTTAATGATGATTCTTTGTTATAACTATTTCTTGTGTAGGTATGTAAAATATGAACTGACCTAGATCCAGACATTTAAGTAAATATTTATTTATATTTATATATAAATATAATGAAAAATTTAATTATATTCTATATAAATATAATGCAGATTGACACATGCAAAATTGAAACAAAAAGAAATTTCTACAGAAGTTCTCAGCAAAATTGTTAAATCCCAAGGCCAATAGTTTTATAAGTTCGAATTATTCATATTGCTTCCTGGTTAGGCAAGAGGCTTTTCACACGGTAAACTCCAGCTAAAATTTCTGACAGAGAAGTGATATCTTGAATACATCTGCCCACCTCTTCACTCATAAAGTGATTTTGGTATGCTCTGGGAAAACAAACCACATACAGTGGTCATGGGAGAGGATTGTCCAAAAAAAAAAGCTCTCAACTACTTCTGCTCATTTCTAGTGCTTAGTTATGCACAGGGGGGAAAAAATGAAGGACAGATGAACTTCTGACAACTATTTCCCTATAACGGATTTGAGGCAGGAATCCAGAAGGTGATACCAACCTAAGTAACAACAGCTAATTGACTTTAAATATGGGAAGAATCCAAGGAACTGTCCTGGGGTGATATGACCAACAGGGCCATTGGGAACTCCTGCCAATCATCTAAGTTGGAACCAATAGATAATGAAAACAAATAGCTCTGGGTGGTCTGAGGTACATCTACAGATATTACCCACATCCATGGTGCCAGACATAGAGTGGAGGCTTTGACTAGTGGGAGTGCATCTGTGTATGGGTCATATTTGTGTATGTGTGTGCATGTGATAAATTAACCACTTCAGCTGTACCATCCTTGGGAAGGACTTCTCAGTAAGTGGGGTGGTTCTGTTTTTGTGCCTTTCTCACTCCTAAATTCCTATCTGAAAAAGTTTGAGGTATTACAGATTTAGAAAATGCGGTGACAATGAGAAGACATAATTATACTAACTTACTGGTGAGGCTATAAAAAAAATTATAAAATTGAAGTAAGTACAAAAAATAAAAACAATATTATTGTAATAGAAAAGATTTTGGCATTCTGCATCCTGGTCTTCAGACAAGATAAATTAATATCACTTTTTGTGTAAAGACTAAAGAAGTATTGAAAAAAAAAATTTATTTATTATGGCAAAGATGTAACTAGGGGCTTTAAATGAAAAGAAAGGCAATTAACTTGCACTTCAATTAAGTTAGAGAAACAGTCATTAGTTTGAGCTTGACTGAAAACATCTCTGTGAGAATTAATGATATTTTTCCTGCTTTTAAAATTACCATTAAGTCAGAGAAAAACAGCATTTACCTTTAACTGGTTTACACATACAACTTCCATAATATTGTACAGAGCATCACAAATTAGATTTCTCATAAATGCAAACAAATATGTTAGTATCAATAATTTGACATAATATATAATCATAAAATACAATCTGTGCTGCAGAGAAAAGGTTTGTGATAATGTTAGTAATTGTTATTAAAATAAACAATGTAGAAAGTCTGATATGACTCCTAAATGTAGCATAGAAGAGTCCACATGAGAAAACAATTTAGTAAATGGAACAGGCGTTAAATACCAAGGAAAAATAAATTTTGCATAAAGAGTTATCATAGTAATGTAGACAGAAAAAGAATCATGCATTTCAAAAGTCATGTACACTTCTGCCAAAGCAGACACTGGAGGTAAACATCAATCAGCCCAGCCTGTCACATACAAATGATAAGGAGGTTCTTTTTTTTTCTTTTTTTCTTCCTAGAAATAAGTGAGGACTGCTTAAGAAGGAAAGGAAAATACTGATCTTTAAACACTGCAACATTAAGGGCTAAAACTCCTGTTTTCCTACCCTTTGTGCTTGAAACACATTCGGGACCTCTGTTGTTTTAAGACTTTTGTTTTTGTTTTTAAAGTACTGCTTGCAATTTCCATTGGAATTAAAATAGCTTTGAGGAGCTAGGCGAAAGTACCAAATTGTCTTTGATATGCTGGTTTATTCCCTACTTTTTAGTTTCACTGTGTAGTTTCTGGCAGTAAACTCCTGCACTTCTCCAGCTGATGTGGTCTTAAAGAATTAATATTGTGTGAATACAGGTTGGTGATACAGTAAGACTGTTTTTTATCATTGTCTTTCAGCAACCTTTTACATGTTGGTCAAAAACTCTGCTTTCTGTCCATTTCTTTTGAGGCAGTTTTGTAAGACTGTTACTATTGCATTTGACCCACGACTTCTGCAGTTAGCTGAATAGTTACCACGAAAAGATCCCTGAAGAGAAAGAACCTTTACTTGTCAAAAATGAATCAAAATGCCAACTGCTCAACAGCTTTCTAAGATCCAGAAAATTCAGACATCTTAATTAATTTCTCTCTTATGTTCCTAAATTATCTGAGTATGAAAGGCAACAAAAAGATCAAAAGGTATTCAATGAAAATATGCCTCTGGTTGCAAAATAATGTTACTGTGTTAGTAAAATAAAAATACAAAAATACAGAGACTGTAGTATGTTCTCCATAAGCACTGAATAATTCAGTAAACAGGATTATGGTAATCTATTTTTTAAAAGGAGATATAATTCATTTTATGCAACATTTTGGACCCTCTAAATATAATTATACAATTACAAAAGTTACAAACATTTAAAAATAATTTGAATGTATTTCCACTGAATATTTATGTAGATATATAAAGGTGATTAATAAGAAAAAACTTGTTATGATGATGCTAAAAGAATTATGACAAATTGTCATTTCTCCTCAGTCCATAGTACAATAGTAAGTAAAATAACAGAAACAAGTGGGTTGTTCAGGAAAAAAAAGGCTGGAAAAATATAGGCACCAATATATACATACATTTAAAAATACTGAGATACCTGGATGTTTTTGGTTTACCTAATATCAATGTATTCAGAATCTTGCAGAATCCTAATGCACATTCCTATTACACTGACAGTAAAGTTATCAGATATGAATGTTCTTGTGGCCCAAATGAATATTATTTGTTTTCCAGTATGTTTTCCTTGCTTAAAATAAGCGAAAATAAAACAAGATAAATAATTGAGCCTCAGCCCCAAGTTGCTCTGCAATGAGAAAGTTTAAGTATAATGTGGAAACACATTTGACCACCTCAGTATTGACTGACAGGGTGTGTGTCTGAAAATGAGCCCATGAACAGCATGGATTACTGCCCATGAACAGCATGGATTACTGCTTCTATTGTAATACTGTTCTGCTAAAGACATTCAGGAAAGCCACCATGGGCTACCTGCTGCTGTGTAATTTTGTGAGAAGATTTCCATGGGACCAAAAAGAGAGCCGGTAGTTGACTGTGACTGACAGCACAAAACATTGAAACAATAATCCATTGAGATAATTTATGTAAAAAAGGAACCCAGAGATATTCAGCCCCCGAGGCTTGTCTTGTAAGAGACTATTATTATTTGTATTGATTTTAATATGCAAGTTCTCTTTTTCCTTCTCTCTCCTGGCCCACAGTGCAAACTATAAATAATAAACTAAAGAAGCCTTGCCCTGAAACTATCACTGCTTTTGCAGCACAGTATTTTGTGCACCTCCAGTTATAAACCCAGAAAAAGCATGGGGAAAACAGACAGGCTGAATGAAGCCCTACTTCCACAACCAAAGAAATACTTTCCAGCATTCTCAGCTGCTACCAAGACTTCCTTACACACAACACGTACACAATAGTACTTAAATACAACATTAAAATGTCCTATTTTGATGCTTGTTCTGCTTTGACTACTGATGCCTTAATTAGATACTTTTCTGTCTCCTTTCATATGTTAGGCAATATATTACTAAATCCCAATATTGCCAAGGCTACTATGCATCTTGGAAATCCAGACAATTACTTGTTCTCACTTTTCCAGGACACAGGAATTAGCATCAGTACACATGACATTTCCCCCCTATTTGCCTGCTTCTAATAATATTTGAATAGCATTATAGGAATAATGGGAAATTTCATAGCTGAAATATTGGCTTCATTCAACTCCATTTGAATGTTGTCATTAGCTTTAAGGATGGTAGGATTTCAGTTTGACAGTATTAGGTATCTAATCCATGTGTATTTCACCTTCCTGTATATTTCCTTTTTCATTTCTGGTTTTAATGTGTAAAGTGATATGTCTACCACTACACAGTTGAGAATTTCAGAGTTTTGGGTAGGGTATAATGTAATCCAAGGGTAAGATCATCCTAGTAAACATCTCTGCTGAAATACAGGGATATGTAATATAGTGCAAAGATTAAGAGTTTGATCCCAATCAGCAGACAAGCACCCAGAAACTTCTTACTCACTCCCCCCATTTTATTGCTAGATGGCACATTATGGAATATCAATTTGGTCAATTTAGCCCAGATCTCCCAGCTCTGTCCCCACTCAACCTCTTCCCCACCACCAACTTACTCTCTGTGAGGGCAGAGTGAGAAACAGGTGGTCTTGATGCTGCATGAGCATCAATATTAGCACCGAAATGGCTAAGACACTGAGGTATTATCAATGCTGTTGCAGTCAAATATTTAAAATAAAAAGTGCAATATGGACTACTATAAGAAAAATAAACTCCATCCCAACCAGACCCAGTATGCTTGGCAAGTATTAAACTTCTACTTATGAAAAGCAAAAGTATAACAAATGCATTTATGTGAATCAAGCAGTGGCATTTTAACCAACACAACATCCAGTCCATCTCAATATAAGATTAAAGAACATTGTGAATGAAAAGCCTGCACACAGTATTTTCTAGTAACCGTACTGGGAAGATATCAAAACTAGTGGAACAATGGTGGAAGACTGATAATGAAATGCAAGTCAGTCTGGCAACAACAGTGGGTGGATTTAGTCTATTTCTGTTTTGAGCAGTGTCCTAATATGTCTGATCCTTCACTGATGCTTGCAAAACAGCAGGAGGTAGAGAGAGTGGAGATACTAAACATTTCTAGTCCACATAAAAATTCAAATATTGAATGAAAAAATTGTTTTTCTTAGTACCAAACTTTCTACCTTTGCTGTTCAGTGTGTACAGATGTGATCTGCCTTTTTTGTTTCAGTCAGGACTCAGTGATAAATAACATTAGTGTAAACATGTGATGAACCTACTGGAGATACTGCTGAAAACATTCAGTAATTTCTCTGACACTGGTGTAGCATCTGTGTGATGTTAGAGGTGTGGAAATAAACTGAGCAACTAAATAATCAGAAATGGTTTTGAAATGTGCTGGCTAGATGGATCTAGCTGGATGTTACACTAGGGATCAAAGTCATCCTTTTCAATGTCGTCTTGGTGATATTATCATTTGGGTGAAATATTAAACAAGATGTTGCTACAACAGGGACCTGACTGAAAATGAATGTAGCTTATTCCTTTCTCAGTTCCAGCTAGTTGGTTCACGTAGTCCTTTACTTTCCTGCTACAGTTCAGAAAAGCCCTCTAAAGTGTAAAATTGAGATTTACTTCACAGTTATTTTCTGTACAAAACCCACCTGATTGGAGATGTTTTAATCACTTTTATTCCCACAAAACTGAATTCAACATCACTATAGCACAGTAAGTCATTTCACTTACAGTCTGTCTCAGAAAATTTTTTACAAATCTTTAGAATCATAGAAATGTAAAGACGTCTTGAGCTACAAGAGACTATCTTAACTGATTGCAGTGCATTTGAAATGCGATGTAGGAAGATTTAATCAACCTGTGGCACTAATGGATTTAAGTATTCTGTCCACTAGAAAGTGGTATAATCTTTAATTGAGTTTCCAAGTGCCTGTTTATGGTTCTTTTGAAGATGCTATATTGCTGATTGTACATTTCCATCCATTGCAGAAACTACAGAAATGAAAACAGCTACTGCAAAGCATGAGAGATGTGTCAGATGCCATAGGACAAACATAATTTCAGGAGTGATACATATGAACTATTTAAAACAATCCATAATTTGTGAAGTATCAAGTGTACATACTAAAATGAACGAAAACAGACATACATATACGTCTTTTTTTTTCGTAAAAATTACATTACATTTTTTTCTTTGCATTTTAGTACCAGTTATCAGTGTTTTCTGCTGATCTTTTGTTAGAATGAGAGCTGCCTAGGTCAAACTGTGCTCAAAATTACAGAAGTGGACAAATATTTTCACACACGATAGTCAGGTATCTGCATAGGTCTGGACTAATGTCACTGCGAGGAACAAAATGCATCGAATCTCTGCTATGCTTCACTATCATTTCACTTGCCCACTGTCAGCTCTGGAAAAGTTTCTTCGTAACAGTCTATCTTTAAAATACTTAGCATCCAAAGTGTAAGTAAACATCTTTCTGTAAGAACTTTTTTGGAAATCTACATTAACAGTTCTTAGGCAACTAACTTACGTTTGCTGTGCCCTGGTATTATTTATTTTGCATTAGCAGCAAAACCAAGTCCAAGAAATAATTGTTTCTGAAGCACGCATAGCAAACTGATGTTCAAGGAATACAGGATTGAGCACTTATTTTCTAATAACCTGGAGGCAAAAGAAAATTACCCGGAAAGAGAGAGAAGTAGGAGTTGTGGACATGAGTTCTGGACTTGTGCAATTGCACAGTGCTGAAAGTCTAGAAATGATCCACTTGATTTGCTAGAAATATTCTGTGGGGATTTGGCGCGCGAAAGAAGCTAAGCCTACAACCTTTTGGGGTGAAGTAGGTTTTATTGCTTCAAGGGAAGTGGACCGAACAAGTGGAGGATAAGGGCAAAAAGAACAGAAAAAAAGCTCTCACGCAAAATGGCTCTCGCCTTATACAGTGCAGGGTACAGAAGGTGCTGGAACATAAGATGGAGTTTAGGAAGAGCATTCAAATAAGAACCATACAAGGAAAACAAATCCATATATAGTACTGCACCAAAAACTAACCAATGAGAATACAAGATTCACATACATAAGAAATAAAGCATAATACACATAAAACAATATAGTATACAATAAACTAGATATAGAATTTACAATTTCCAAACCCCAACAACATTCCATGCCTAATGTCACAAGAATACAAGTAATACAGTAATTAAAAAAAACCAAAACAAAACAACACTTATCCACTCCCCCTCTCAAAATAAAACAACAACCAAAATGAAGACAACAAGCCAACTAGCTAACCAGATCAGAATGTAAGCGCTTAAATAGTACCAAAATAGTGCTGAGAATACCTGACTGTTTTCTTAGAGATTGTTCAAGATGTAGATTGCTTTCCTAAGGCCTGTCTATTTTTTTCTAATCCAGAAGTGTTGCTTTGTTTAAGTTTTGTAGAATTCACTGCAGAAATCACTTTACAACATGTGTATATTTGTCCAGAAGCTTATAATTTTGTTTCAGGGCATACCGAGATGTACCTCCAAGTCACTTGAGATGAGCAGGTCAGCACAGGTGTATCATGCCTAATATGATATACATTCACACTGCTCTGTGTCGAAGTTAATACTAACTGAATAGCTTAATCAACAGAATATTATTTGAATAACAGGAGAGTATTCTTTTCAAAAATCTTTAGTTCTGAAAGGGAGATTGCTCTCCTGTGAGGTGTATAATTCCTCATCAGACAAAGAAGTGGCTCTAGCTTTCATGTTTGGAAGTGAAGATTGTTGTTTGGGGCTGTACTATACCCACAATCTCTTTGTGGTCGTATTTTGAAAGAAATATCGGATTTTTTCTTGCTTTCTATATGGAGGAAATTACAATGATTTGTACCACTAGATGAAGTCATCTAATTCCCAGACGGGAATGGGATTTGATGTGAACTTAGAGTGCTTTCTATTGGCTGCCTTGGGCTCATCATTTTGGATTAATGAATTTTCCAGTGAATTCTTAAGGGAAATTCTTACTGATTTTTTTGCTGTAGAGGCCAAGATACACTTCAGCACCCTTACAAATTTATTTCAGAGAGTCAAGGAAACAGTCTTGTCTCATCTGGTCTCGTCAATGACCCAGCGTTTAATCAAAAGACCTCTCAGAAAAATAGGTGAGCCAAATCGCTTACCAAGTTGCTAAAATAATTCTCTTAATGAGTTGTTAATTTGGATTATTGTCTGTGAAATACAGTGATATTATAATAACTGTCTTCATGAAGAGCAGAGCTGTCAACTAAAAATACAAAGCAGGCATTTGACAAAGAGTTCAAAATAGAACGTCAGAGGATGGAAATTATTTACATTCTATTTTGCACCTAGTATGTGTGAAAGGAACTTGGCCATTTCATGGACATGCCACAACTGGAAGGGGATGACATAAAATCCATTCTATAACTTATTTGCCATACATTGTTGATTCTACTCTAACTCAGTGTTGATATCAAGGAGAAGGTACATGAAATAGCTTTTGCATGTGTATATTCTCTGTAGAGAGCTGGTTTTAGATATATGAGTAGTACTGTACTGCTACTGTATTTTTGAAGTAGCAATATGCTAGGTCACTCTCTTGATTAACTGGGTTTCTGTACCGGAGAGTGTGTGGCATATTATGTATCTTATTCTGTTATTTCAAATGACAAAGCCTAATTTAATTGTAGGTGCCCCTGGGATTTATGGGGAAGTCAAAGCTCAATTTTTAAAAAGTTTAATATGGTTGCTGTAAAACTTAATTGTACTGCCTGGCTTTTTTAGTGGTAAATTCTAATTAATCTAAAGTGTGGAAAGGAAATGAAAGACGAGGGTTTTTTTTAAAATTACTTCCTTTTGTTCCTTTATATTTCTTAATCAGAATATAACCTAATGAGGCAATGTTAGTTCAAAGCTTAGCCTGACCATTCTTTGCAAGTGGTTAATGTAACAACAGATTTTATTTTTTTAACTATTTTGTGTTCTCTGTTACATGGATAAGGCTATTGATTTAGTCAATAAACGCTTATTCACGTCTAAATCAACCCTAACTGGATGCACATAAAATACACTGTAATACTATTATTATTTGATTGCCTATAAAAGAGCTAAACATGAGACTGAAGTTGCTGTCTTCCTCTGAGAAAGTACTGTCTGTACAATTGCTTTTGTCTGAAATGTCTGGCATTTGCTAAAACTGGTATGGAAAATTAATGAGTCTATTGTTGTAGTTTGTTTGTGATCTTAGATACTTCTGCAAATAGGCAAAATTGCTTCCCATCTAGTGAGGATAATTTAACTACATGATAACTGCATGAAGGTCTCTGGACTGCATTCTGACTCTCAAATTCAGACAAGCAAGTGTATTTGGGATGTAGTGTACGTTTTTCACCTGTGTCAGCTACACAGAATCAGCATGGAAATTACCTAATGGAATTAATGTGATTGTTTTCAACTGTTTTAAACTTATTCTGGAAATGTGATCCATTCACCTCCCCTCTACTAAACTCCTCATGGTCAGACTTAAATAAGTTTTCAAGAGTGGGCACTGTAGAACTAACTAAAAGATAATAAACTGCGAGCTAGAATATTTTTAATTAGAAATACAGTGATGTGTTTATGCTGCTTGCAGAGACTCCAGATATATAGTTATCTTGCAGATGACTGTCAAATCTGCCAAAAAAATAAGAATTTCCGTTTGTTCCTGTCCCCGCCTCTTATTAGAGGCAAAAGAGGTGAAAAGATGAAAGATGTCACTTCTTTCAAACTGACTGTCTTTGCCATATGGAGGGTAGAGAACAAAAATATTTTCTCTGTATTGTCTGAAGGGAAAGGAATGAAACCATTTTCCCGCACAGACTTTAATCCCTGGTGCTGTAGTGCACATGGCACTATTTGAAACAGGAATAATAGAATACAGTAAGAGATCAACTATGCTAAAATCCAGGGTTTGGGCCTGTGGGCAAGCTGTTTCCCTGAATTTGAAAGAGATTCAGTGTGTGTGTGTGCAATGGTGGTTGATAGCAAGGTGGGGAGTGCTGTACAGTAGTGACTGTTTTGAGGATTTGAATGGTATGAAAGTAGAACCACTTAGGAAATCTGTACAGTTTTAACAGCTTTTTGGGGTCAGACCTGCTTTTGCTGCTGTCTTTGGTCATGAACTGAATTTCACCTGTACCCGTCTCCCTCTATGATCCCTTCTGCAACAGCCTCCTCACTCTCCACAGGGTGCAGCTGCCTGTGAGGACCTAGAATGGAGATATGCAAGATAAGAAAGGCAAAACTGCAAACGGAGTAAGGTTGTTGGGATTGTATCATTAGTAGCTCAAGGTTTCAAGAGGAACAACATCAGCATGAAATGGTTTTCCCTGAAGGAATAAACAGAGTCAGTGAAAAAGGATCTTTTTCAGGGGCAGTGGAAACTGTCTCTTCCCCTCCAGGCTAGTGCCTGCCTGGCCAGTGGAGACTCTGGGTGTCTTATCATGCCAGTGTGCATATTAATACCTAGAATAGTAACTTGTTAAATCCTAGATATATCTGTGTGCATCAGCAGATAAAAAACTGCATTATACTTTTAAGCAGATGCTCTTTGTGTAGGGCTAGAAATGTCTGAAAAATGAACCAAGGAGGAAGGAGGATAATACACCTAGAAAAAATGTTCCCCCTCCTTCGAAAGAAGAAGTTAGTGCACATGACAAAAAAAGTTCTGTATTTGGAGCAAAACATTTGCTGCAACCTCAGATTATTGCTTTTCCTTGTGATGGTTTCATTTCCCTACTGATGTTGGAAGTGAAGCTATTGGAATGACTGATGTATGTAATCTGTGACTGGATGGTTCTGCTGTATATACATGCACTTACATATGGTCGCTTAACAACTGAAGCATCAAAAATACCGACAATACATCAAAGTAATACTGTACACTGGCTAATATAAGCCTATAACAGGAAGAAAGTTCAGAGTTTAAATCAAAATTTCGCCTTTTAGTGATCTTGCTGCGTCTAGGTACTGCAATATTGTACCTAAGGCATGTATCACTCTAGAAGAGTTTATGATGTAGCGTTAGATGAGAATAGCTTTTCCATTTCAGCCCTGAATGGCTAAATTCTGCAGAAATACGTTTAAATGCTTTTTTTCCTGCCTAATTAAAACATACACAAAACGAGAAATATTGAAGAAATATGACGAAGTGCAAAACAAATGTCCTTACACAAAGTCAAAGTGATAACTTCTGATACCAATCATTACTCCATTAACAGTGACAGTGTACAAGTACAACCCACCTGAAACGTATGGTATGGTATATAAAGCATATTTTTACCATCTGTGGGAACACATTATCTTTTGATATATTTTACAACTCCATAGAAGAGTAGTACTCTAAAGTCACACACAATCTCATTGCAAAAGAAACAAATTAAAATACTCTAAGGAGGGAAATATTCTTGGCTTTTAAATTGGATTATGTTTAGTTATTTCAAGATAGTCAACTAGAAATACACAAACTTACTATTATAGAGATAGATTATACATTTTAGGAGAACTATTCTAATTTTAGCAGTTCTACACAGGCAGATACCCCAGTACCCTAGGACCAAAATTTTATCTTAAATTCTAGAAGGCTAGGTAGATTAAATGTCTTACAAAAATGTGTACTGAAGTCTTTCTGCTCTCTGAGCTAAGGCAATTTAAAATTAATTAAAATGTCCATTAAAAATGTTTTGGTTTGGATTTGGACCTGTAATAGAAACTTCACCCGGTATTCATATCAGTTATTAGTGATCCTGCAGGTTCTCAGATTAGTGCAAATATTCAAACAGCTCAAATGACCTAATTTCTTAGTCTCTGACAAGAAATTAAATGTAAGTTGTGGGTGTATACTCTAAAAATGTATCTTACATTAAATGCTGGACAGAAATATGGGATTTTACATTATCTTTACATTATTTGGAAAAGAAATAAGTTATCTGTACTGCTTCTGGGTGGAACAAATATTTGTGGTTTGAGTTATTTTTGTAAGCTAAATTATGAAATTAATCCAAAATCTAAAATGAAATTCTTAAAATGTCCACCCTTATTAATACCTGCCATAAATGCAGCCATATCTCAATGCAAATGGACTGATTTTAAAGCTGCTGTGTCTTCACAATTATTTGGGGTTTTCCAGTAACAACAGATAGATATGGGACATTTAAATAATGATTATTGAGATGTTCATATCTTACTACTGTATTTTCCCTCCTGCTTATAAATAGCACTGTTTTCACAACTGAATAAATCTCATAGACACCCTGGCATTAGTCAAGCATTCTGTTGCCAAGCAACATTTAGTCAACATTTTTGAAGTATTTGTTTTATTTGACATACATCAGTCACTTATTTTCATATAAAGTCTAGTGTGACCTTTATTTTTATGTATTTTTGATAAAACTCAATGGCTTTAACTGACATAGATTGCTTTGAAGATGCTGGAAATGACAATGTATTTGGTGAAAGCAGAAACAATGAAGTTTCACTTTATATCATATAAAAGCTCCTTACAGCTTTTCCATTTTTATGAATCTTAAGTTACAGATATTTCAGCTGATAAGATTTCCTAAAAATATCTTAATATTTGAGACTTAACAGAATTTAGGCACCATGCATACTGGGTTCAAATGTGCTTTCAAAAGAAATACTTGGACTAATAAACAGTATTTTGTAGAATTAAACCAGTAGCAAACGTGATTGATGCTATTGAATAAATGATAAAATTTTATAAAAAAGAAGACAAAAAAACTCATTTCAAAATAGGAATGTGAAAATAATGGCATGAAATTCTACATATCCTCTATAAGATTGGAAAAGTTGTAGTGTACCTCCTTTAAACACTGTTGTGTCAGACCCTTTTGATGACAGAACAAACATATTAGTTTTGAATAACACAACATTGTTTGATAAAAGAAGCACACTCCTGGAATCTCAAGAGGAGAAAAACACTGAATCCTGTCTTGAATATCTAACAGGCAAGAAAAATGATTGGGTGATCTCGGCAGTGACTCTGAGTAACTGATCTCATAGTTGACCTCTGATCTCACAGCAGACCTTGCTCTGAGCAAGAGATTGAACTATGTGCCTCCCGAGGTACCTTCCAACCAGAACAATCCTATGATGTTGCAGATGCAGAATTGGGGGCTCAGCTTCCTCCACACGCCCATCACTTACCAACTTCAGATTTCCTACAGGGTCACTCAATAACATGAAATGCTCTGCAGTATTTCACTCAGGTTTCCTTTTCACTACCTGGACTAATTTAGTACCTTCAGCAAACTTACACTGCAATTCATCATCTTCCCTAGATAATTTATTAATATGCTGAACAGCATATGTCCCTGCACAATTCGAGTGAGATTCCTCTGATGACTCTCTACCAAAACTCCCTGTTTGTTTGGTGTAGTGTATCGTAAGGGAAAATAAGCTAAGAAATTACACCAAAAACCTGTCAAAAGACATTGAACCGAGAGCAGAAAATACATTTTCCTCTGAAATGTCACCAGTTCTTCATCTCAGTTCTCTAAAAAAGTGAATTTAATTTTAAGGAAAGTGACTATTTTTTTCCAAGTTGAAGTATTGTACATAAAATCAGAAATTTATATCAAATAGACAAATAATTTTGAAAACAATTGTTTGCTTGTTTGTCCTTGATCTATGGGATTTTGTAGTCCTGTGGTTTAATCAAATTTTAAAGCTTGAGGTACAGTATAGGAATATTCAAATCCATGAAACTTTCAATTTTAAGGGCATAGTTAATGGTTTAAGTAAACTGAAGTGGTTACTACTCATGAGGTCTGAGTCACTGATAAATAATAAATACATTTTTACAAACAGAAAAAGCCAGGACTTTAAAGAATTTTAAATTCATCTACTCATTTCTGCAAATGAGAGCAGCTTCTTATGCACTCAGGCGTACTTAAATGTGAATGCTGTTAGACATGGTAGATGCTGGGTATGTTTCAATAAACAGCACCTATCATACTGATGTCAATTTGTTTGGGATCTTTAACATATAGAATCATATAATGGTTTGGGTTAGAAAGGACTTTTAAGGCCATCTAGTCCAGTGCCTCTGCAATGAGCAGGGACATCTTCAACAAGACCAGGCTGCTCAGAACCCTGTCCAAACTGACCTGGAATGTTTCCAGGGATGAGGCATCTAACATCTCTCTGGGCAGCCTGTTTCAGTGTTTTACCACCCTCATTTAAAAAAGCTTCTTTCTTATATCTAATCTAAATCGACCCATTACCCTATGTCCTATTTCAACGGACCCTGGTAAAAAGTTTGTCTCCCTCATTTATATTAGCTCCTTTTAAGTATTAAAACGCTGCAATCAAGTCTCCCCAGAGCCTTCTTTTTTCCAGGCTGAACAGCCTCAACTCTCTTAGCCTGTCTTCATAGGAGAAATCCTCCTGCCCTCTTGCCATCTTTTGATGACCCTACTCTGGATCTGCTCCAACACATCCACATCCTTCTTCTGTTGGATGCCCCAGATTTGAACTCAGTACTCCAGATGAGGTCTCACCAGGACAGAGTAGAGGGACAGAATCACTTCCCTTGACCTGTTGGCCACACTTCTTTTGATGCAGCCCAGGATATGGTTGGCTTTCTGGGCTGTTAGCACACACTGCCTGCTCATGTCCAGCTTTTTATCTGCCAGAATCCCCTACAGGGCTGCTTTCTATCCCTTCACTCAAGCCTGTATTGATATCAGGAGTTGCCCCAAGCCAGGTAAAAAACCTTGTTCTTGTCATTGTTGAAATTTGTGATGTTTACTTAGGCCCACTTGTCAAGTCCCTTGGCATGACAACCAAACCACTCAGCTTAGTGTTACCTGCAAGCTTGCTGAGGGTGCAATACGAACTCGAGGTTCGTATTGTTACAGATCTCCATCCGGTCATCAAGCTGTTGACCACTACCCTCTGAATGCAACCATCGAACCAATTCCTCAGCCACTGAACAGTCCGCCCTTCGAATCTGTCTGCCTCCAATTTAGAGAGAAGGATTTTGTGGAGAATGATGTCAAAGATCTTACAGAAGAAGAAAGACAACATCTGTCGCTGTTTCCTTATTCACTCTTGCAGCCAAATATACCAGACGTGTCTTTTTCCCAGTCTCTTTTACACTCCAGGCATTCCTCTGCTACTCTGTGAAAAATCTTTCTGTATTTCCTTTTTGTACCCATAATTTCTTTTATTTTAACATAAGCTTTGTTGATTAAAAGTGTATACCTAATATTCTTATTGTATTTTAAAAACATCTGCAGAAATACATATAAATTCTCTTAGGAAAGACATGGAGAAACAGATTAAGATCTCTTTTTCTGCTGCCTAGTGCAACCTTAGTCCTTCCAAGTTGTCAGCTGTGGCAGCAGGCAATGAGAAGGCTATGTGGTAGGTCATACATAGGCATTGCATTCATTTAGTCATTTTCTTTATGTGTGAAAGTAGCCTGTTTTCCACTTTCCACTTTCCAGTAACTCTAACCTCATGAACATTGCTTAATTTGAAAAGTACATTTATATTACAGCTGTCTGTTGGTGTTCCTTTTTTCCAATCATAATTAGTATGCTACTATTTTTAAAAAATTATTCTATTGTTCTATTTGAGGAGGAGATAATTAAATTTGTTATTATCAATAAATATTTCCCAGTATGATTCAAGCAAAAATTTGTCTTGCTTAATTAATTTTTTTTTTCAGAACCTTAGATTATATGTAGATTATATGACATCTGACTGATAACTAGGAAAACAAGTGGCAAGGAGCTTGAGAGGAAAAAGCTTTGAAAAAAGGTGCAATCTGGATAAGTCTTCTATAAAGAGAATTTGTGGAATACCTGTAAAAATGTGAAATTAAAATACAGGAGATTTTTTTAGCAGTTCTACAGTAGCTGTTAGTGAAGTTGGTTATCTGCGCAATTAAGCAAAGCCTTCCTGTTGAAATAATGAGACTAGTCTGTCCAATCAGAAACAAATACTTAATGTTCAGATATATTTTTCCCTCTCCTTTTTTCAAGGAGGGTTAATTGGGTTCTTGACATTACCTGAAGGATGGAGACAAATTTCCAAGTAAGATCAAGAGAGAAGTTCATAAATCCAAGATTAGTTTTATAAACTGAACTAGAACAAAACTGAAAATATAAATACAAATACTTAGACTAGGTTAATTCATTCTTCAATGCCTGGTGTCAACATGCAGAAAATGAATTCTGGGAACATATGCATTCAAGTTCTTCAGCAGTCTTGTGACAGTGCCAGGGAGCAGTGAGGGTTGGCTGCTCTCTAAGGAAAATGGCTTGGAAGTCAAGGCTGACCCAGACCCTGATACAGCAAGTGGGGGACTAGATCCAGGGGACATCCAGGGAGCCCAACCAGGAGCAAAAGAGGGTGAGGCCAAAGATAGGGCTGGAGACTAGGCTTCTGACAGGAACATCCAGTACAAGTACCTGCAATGTAGAGCTGAGGTCCACTGAGGAGGCAGGACCAGAGGCAGCCATCCCCAGGCTGAGATGAAATGGGGTACTTGGCACATTGTTGGAGAGCAGAGGATGAGGGGGGAGGCCCAAGCTGAGGTTGAGCAGGACCAGTAAGTCATATCTGTGTACAGAGGGCCATTTCATATTGTGACATGATTTTTTGACACACCAAAATCAAATATCAGCTATTATATATGACAGCCTATTACTACAGAAGAAATCCTAGTTCCTTCCTACATGTCAAACCTGACTGAGTGACAGAAATTATACAAACTGAAAATTGCTGTACTCAAATTGAAAACCATCTCCCGAAATACTTTGTAAAATATTCATGGTAAGTTCTTGTCAAGGAATATCTAACAAACCAGCTAAGCAAAACTGAAAAGTTTTCAACTGTGGATTTTGTTGTTGTTTTTTGGGTGTTATGGTGGCAACTGTGAACAATCTATTTTGGTAAGTTCAACTGAGCAGTTTTAGATTAGTAAATGTGTGTTGTACTGTTCTGTCTCAACTACTGCTTGCGTTCAGAAACTAAACCATCAGCAAAACTGAGTACATGTTAACGTTTTTTATAGCTACACAGCAATGTTTACTTAGAAGAATATTAGATACAACTGATCCTATTTCTTAGAGATGACTGTATAAAAAAAGTATTTTTATAAGAAAGAATTGAGTTACCTTTCATATTTTTTCTAATCTTCCTTTTGCAATAAGGTTTAAGGGTTTGTGAGAATGGAATGTAAGATTCTGAAACAAATATATATATATATACTTTATATATATTTGATAAAACTCTCCAAACTAATTTTTAATTATTTCTAAAGGATAGAATTTCAAGCTTGCATGTCATGAGAATTCTTTTATTTTTATCTTCTATATAAACAAACAATAGTCATTTTGTCATTTTAATATGAAATAAAGCTTTAATATGGAGTTTTACCCTCCAATTTGAAATACTGATTAACAATGAAGAAGGAAGGTAAAACATGAGAATAGATCAAAACTTCCTATGAACTGATATTCCACCTCTGACAGTAGTCAGCTGTGACTGACTATGGAAAAAGATGAAACAATAAGCTCCTAAAAACTCCTAGCAGTCAGTGAGAGGTCTGTGTGAGTTTAAGTTAAATCAAAAATATTCTTTTATGTCCATTTTGATAATATCTGTCCTGCTTGCTTAGACATTTTCAAATTCTCCTATACTACCATAAAGTAGGAGAATATCTTCTGGCTTGTTCTGTATTAATTTATTGATAATTCCTAACATTCTTTCTAAATTGCTTTGTTACTGCTAAGTTTCCAGTTGACATTTTGAAAGAACTTTTCAGGGTGATTCAAAATAAGATTTCACAGTCACAAAGGCTACTTTAGGGTCAATGCTGCTTTATGTGTTCTGTATGCAGTGTTCTTTTTCCTGGCATGGTTCATCTTGCCTTTTATCTGTTATTCTAAGATTTTGCTCTATATGTAAGTTTTTACATTCCCATTTTGATATGGCTTGGGATAGTTTAAAAGGTCACATTATTTTAAGAGGTTTCCAGAGACAGTTTCGTAGGGGAATTATAATTACAGAATTTCTACTGGATTGAGAAATTATGTATTTTAAGTTCAGATCATGAAAATGTCATCTATGTGTCTTACAAACACAATAATTTTGATACTCAAGTATATGGAAATATTTAGGGAACTTATGACAATACTGTCACACTATGAATTCATCTTCATATTCACAACTGTGGTTCTTTGTTTAAAGAAAATATTGTTTTGCTGATGGCAGATTTATGAGTTAATTTTGAATAACTGTTGGTTTGAGTATATGTTTGGGTTGAAAATCTGAAAGTTAGTCTTACCTTTGTAGGTATTTCAGACAGCTAATGATACAGCCATATTAATCTTAATATGCAAATTATATTGTCCATATTGACAGAGGGTGTTAGCAGATGTTATAGAGATGTGCAGGACATGTACCATGTCTTGGAAAAGATCACTCTTGTCAATAAAGACAAGTTTTTTGTGAACATGATATTCTGAAAATGCCATGGTAGAAGATGACAGGACAGCCACAGTTTTCTTGCTTGTGGATTGGTTTTCAACTGAGCAAACTATTTTCTCTGCATGACAGAGAAATGTTGTTAAGCTATAGAGGAATATATCAGAAATGTCTTTAATGAAGAGTGTTAGTTTAACACTCCTGTGATATTATTCTTGCATAATTTGATCTCTTGAATCACGGATGTCCACTACATAAAAGTCAACATGTGAAAGCAGGCATTTTAATGAACCTATCTTAATTTCTATAGTTAATTTCTATAGTTAATGAAATGTGATCTTTGATTGCCTGGCATATTTTGTTTTCTGTGACGGAATTGGCTGCTAGAGATATCACTGTGAAACTAAGAATATTTTAAAAGAAGTAAAATGTTGCACACCTATAAGTCATATATATATATCACTGCCTTTTGGCTTTCTGGTACTAGAGAGAAGCTTAGTTAAGTTTACAGAGTGAAGAGCATCTGCTGTAGGTCATAGAAAAAGAGGTTTAGCAATATTTTTATATTGATTACACTGAAGAGGATAAGGGCTGTTTCTCTTAATGTCAGCAGTAGGTGAAAATAAGAAATAATTTCATTTTCTACAAAAACCATGTCAAAGCTCCTCTTTGTGTTTTATGTGAAGTCTTAAATATATCAGATTTCTTCTATAATGATAGTACATACTTATGAAAAATATTTCCTTGCTATCTATACATTTTGACAGGTAATTTTATTTGTCTGTGTACAAAGACTGTGGGAAATGTAAAAGCTGGTAAACTGGGAGCAGATTTTATCTTTATCTACCCACCTTAAAAAAGCAGAATATCAAGGAATTTGAGTTTTTCTAGCAACACTGAGGAGAAATGGTAACAGGAGTAGAAAAATTTACTGTGCACATAAACTGCAAATGCACTCAAATACGCCAAAAGACTGGTTCCAGCTGACTGACTTTGTTCTGTCCTCCCTCTTTTCACAATATCTGTTATTGCCATGCCCATCTGCAATTACCATTACCAATTTTTTCCCATCAGTCTTGATCAGAATTAACAAAAGAAATTAATACATTATGCAAAGAAGAAAACAAATGCAATAGAAAATTATTAATTACATTGCAATTGTATTAATTATATCTCCGATCTTTTGCTTAACTAAACTGTCTGTTCTGCAGCCTCTGTCTATTTCTAGGCTTTTTCAGATTTTACGTTATATGAGTTTTTAATACGTCTTCCCTGTATATTTGTACAATGTTGTTTATTTGATTGAATCATCTGTGCATAACTCCATGATAAAACATTGATAGTTTTTAGTAAATATTACCCTCCCTAGAGAAAATAGGGCTATATATAAAACTTTTTTTTTTCTAAGTAGAAGCACTTAGAAAGATATAAGCTTTTGACAAATCTAGTTCAGTCTCTTGATACACCTGTAAGATTGTCCTATATTCTATCTTTTCCTTTTATGCCGAATGAAATTAATCATAGCTAAATTACAATAAAATAGTTTATCAGCATATGCACACATATCCCATTTTAGCTGACGAGGTTACTCTTGTAAGAGATAATGCTTAAACAGCATCAGTAGCACTTGCAGCAGAGCTGTAACAAATGACAATAAATGTGCTACAGAAATTAAATGGATAGTCTTTTATCTGAAAGAAGATGAAAGCATAATATGAAATCCCATTTTGACAGTGGTTTGGCCTTTAGCAGAATATCAGAATTATTGTTATTGATGCTGTTGCATGTATTACCCTTCCACACATTAATTTTTACTGCAGAACCTTTAACATAAATGAGAAAAACAAATATATGTATATATGGCTACAAGCTAAATCCTTGTTTGAATTCTTATCAGTATGGATAGTAAGAACATGGTTTAGGGACATTTAAAGGCACTTAAATTTTGCAGTTTTAAAATTTCCCTTATGGTATCACTCATAGAGGTTAAACTGCTTAATCCTGTTTTCTGAGGTCATTATGCAGGATGCACCTCTGCATATCTTGGAAAGACATTTTGGGCTTACATAAGCATACCTGTGTAGAAGGTGATTTGCGAGTTGCTTGGTGATATTACAGTATTACAAAAAGGCCTCTTTGAGGACTATGCAGAGAAATTAGAATTGTTTCTAAAATAGAGGCATAATGATAATTTAGTACTCCTTTTGGTAAATCAACAAATTTGGAGGAAGTATACAATTCTGCAACTGCAAGCAAAATGTAAGAACAGAGCATGGAATGATGCAGAGGAGGATATGCATGACCAAAAGATCAGAACAGGATGCTGCATATGTCACTCAGTCAAGTGTGTTTTTTCCTATTTATCTGAAAGGTTGCCTGTTGACAGTCTCTTTTTTTTCTATTAAATTTGAAAGAATCACAGAATATTCTGAATTGGAAGGGACCTACAAGGTTCATCAACTCCAGCTCTTAAGGGAATGGCTCATACAGGGAACAAATCTGTGACCACACCACCTCTGACCAACAGCTATTCACTACCACATAGTGCCTACTAAAGGAAAAAAAAAAAACAACCCAAAAGAAATAAAAAGCTTCAACCTCACTGAGAAATATGTCCAAAAGAACAAATAAATGGCTTCAGAATATCACCCAGCTGCACAATGTTCCTGAAATGCTAAGGGAATTCACCCCCAAACTCTAGAAGATAATGATGAAATCCCTAATTAAAAAAAAAACTATTTAAATACTGATTATGGAATTCAAACTCTGATTTGTACTGCTGTTATATGCAGCATGTTTTTCCAAGTCAAATCAAGTTAAAAATATGGATTTCAAGAGATTATCATTATGATATAGAGATTATTTTTATTTTTTACCACCAAATGCTGCTGCTTTCATCTGGATGATATTGCTTTTAAATAATTTTATTTTTAATGGGAAAATGGCCCCAGTGGATTACAAATTACCTCATTATTTGGA
This sequence comes from Corapipo altera, assembly GCF_003945725.1. Taxonomy (NCBI): domain Eukaryota; kingdom Metazoa; phylum Chordata; class Aves; order Passeriformes; family Pipridae; genus Corapipo; species Corapipo altera. The sequence goes on from NW_020884876.1 coordinate 9,912,868, forward strand.
AGTGCAGGTCAAATTGCTTGTAGAGTGGCTGAACTGGAAAACCCTTTTGTAGAAGGGTTCTGTTGGGATAATGGCTCTGTATCAATTATTTAGGAAACAGAGAAAAATGAGGTTTAGCCCTGTGCAGTACACAAATGGAGTATACAGTTCATAAAGATAAAATTGATGTCTGGTTCAGACACTGAAAGAAAGACTGACCTTAGATTTATGACAACACTAGACCCAGGACCAAATCAGAGAGCACAGTCCTTTAGATATGTTCTTACTTATATGTTAAAGTTCATATTTGATCTTTATGATCATCGAAGCAATCATTCCTTATCCTTTTTGGCTTTCTCTCAAATATAAAATAGGAATATTACGGTAAAAGGACAATTTATTTTTGCTATATGAAGACAATTTTACTAATATGTAGTTTCCATTCAGACTTCTGCTGGAGGTAAAAAATATTAAGTTATCTGCTCCTCATTTCAGATAAACTTACAATAGAAGGGCTGAAGGGAATACTGAGGCTAAAGAACACCATCAAGATGAGCAATTCTGCCAAAGGGGTTATCATGAACCTGCTGATGTGTTTTATTTACACTGTAGAAGAGAAAATTGAATTTAATTAGAGAAAATTCTGAAAAAAAAATCCATTAAGAGGTATTTAAACAAAGGTCTCACAAAGCATCTACAGCTTCAGAAAGAACATTTTTTATTTATCTTCTTCTTTACTTATGGATTATGCACTGAATGTGTCAGAAGTGTTAAGTTTGTTGTAAAAATAATTTAATCAATTCCTGGACTATGCAGTTAACATGGAAATATTTTATTATAATGAATCAACTGCTCTTAATCTTAAAATAGAAATCACAGCTTTTCGTGAATTGTTGTGGAATTTATTTTGCCTTAATCTGCTATGGTGACAAGTGCAATATAAATAAAAATGTGAAGAAGAAAAATGTTCCATTGAGCCAAGAGTAAAAGTCAGGAGACACAGCTTAAGATTTTATAAAACTAGAACCTAAAGTTCAGCCCACAGCCATTTAATTACACACATAAAAAAACCCCTGGATACTCAATTGTTCTGAACCTTCTTTAAATTGTTCTGCTCATATAATTAGCTGGCAAAAATCAAGTTACTTCTATAGGCACCTGAGTATGGAAGTAAAAGCTCACCTTTAGAAGGTAATAAAGAAAAAAATTAAGAAAATTATTTTGTTTTAATTCTGTTGCACTAGATTATTTTGGGTTTTTTTGTTTGTTTGCTTTTTTGTTTCAATCTCAAATTGCTCTGCTTGAAGTCTAGATCTCTGGGGATGAGTTTTTATGGAAGAATTGTATCTATTTCTTTTTTTTGTCTGTTTTAAAGAAAAAAAGTCTATAGATTCCATGATTGTAGAGATGAACCATTAAAAAGAACTATTGGAAAAACAACTAAAGTCCAAAATCCAGGGAAGCAAAAGCAAATTAAAAATGTAATTGTGAAGTATAAACCATATGATTTTAAACACATCTCATAATTCTAGGGGTGGAAATTTCTCTGAATTTCTTAATATTTGTTCTTACACACACTGTACTAGTCAAGCCATTTAACCTTTCCATACCTAACTTCTCTTTTGTATGTTGTAGCTGAAATAATGGTATTTACTCTTCTCTTAGGGTATTAGTAGATTTGATTTAATAATGTCTGTGAAGCATGTAATTAATCATAGAGCGAAATAATACAGAAACATGGATTATTATCATTATTATTTAAGTAAAGGAATCTTCCAAGATTGAAATTTTATGGTCAGGTGGTTTATTTTTTAAGAATACACTGTACTGTGACTTCTAAAAGAATTTTTGAGGAGCCTTGGAAGAAAACACATTAAGAATAATGTTAGCAAACTTGGATTTATAACCTTATTAAAATTTTCAGTTTTTTAAAAGACTCATTATTTCTTCTGTTGAATTGATGAGTAATTATTATGCAAATCCTCTTCTATTTCTTTATGGGTAACCTTTGGACTGGCATTTTAACTACATATTATGTAAGATTTTTGATAAGACACAATTGAATAGTAACAGAAGCAATGACAGCAGTTATTGCATATGTAAACTATTCTCCAGAGTCTGAATGTTTTTAAATATGACAAGTTGAATATTTCAACAATAAAAATATTCAGTAAGGCCTTCTCTTGTTCTCAAATACACCATTAGATTTAAAGTGCTCAGTTTCCAAGCTGATCACATATTTTAATTAGAAGTGAATGTACTATTCTATGACAAATTGCAGTACTATCTAAATAATAGAAAACAAAACTTCTTCTTTGAGGACATTTTATCATCATCAACATCATCACTATCCAGTAAAATATAATTTTTGGAGTGATCACATATTATGTGAAGCATCGTTTTTCTTACTTAATAGTTGCAAAGCAGGAGAAATCACTTTTGATCCTACTGCAGTAAACCATTATTTTTTTTCTTCTAGCTTCAGTACAGTGAACTTTTGCATCTCTTCAGTATTCTAGAACAGCTCATTACCTGCAGTTACATTCAGGAGTTTCATGACATAGAGAAGAATTAGTGAAAAACTGTACAGAGCCTCAACTTCTGAGTTTTGCCTGTGTCTGCTGAACTTAGCCACAGAATAGAGAAAAAGAGGGAAGCTAAGTATGAGGCTAGGAATCTCTGCGATAAGGTGGGAGATAGTTTGGAGATCCACATATTTTGGACAGACTCCTTTCCTAAAAGCTCAACAGAACTTCAAGCCTATCTGCCTTTAAGAGGTACTTGGCAAGAAGTTTACTGGTATTCACATTGTGCACATCCAGTGCAGGTAACTTGGTGTGCAGATGCAATGCAAGTTCCAGGTTGAGCTCTGGGAGGCAGGAGCCCAAGCCCAAGACAAGAGGCCATGAACTGCCGATCCTTTGCATAAAAAAGGTCACTGGGACCTGTGGCACTGGCCAGGGGACTGGGCACTGAGACACACAGTAGGAGGCAGTAACTCCAGACTTTTGCCCCCTTAGACTGTGAGGGTAAAAAAACCCAAGGGTTCCTTTGTTCTTTATCCCTCCTCGGAGGCACCAAGTCGAGCTGATATTTTGTTATTTGGTTATTACACCAAAATTAAATTATTTTAAGGATCTGGATGTCTGAGACTTTACTATGGGAAACCTAGGGTTAAGCTGAAAATGAAACCTGCCCTGACTGTATGAGTGTGAGGGGTATAGCTGTGAAGGGACCTCAATCCCAGCTTAAGTGGTGCAAGAGTGGCTCCTGGCAGTTTCCTTAACATCACTGAGTTGGTGCTTACCATAGTAAGGCAAGTCTCTACGTTCTTGAAAATACGTTACTTTTCATGGCACTCAAAAGGATAGAAAAGTTTAGATCTTTTTATTTCCCCTGTTTTCAAAGAAATTCCTATTTTTTTATCCTTCATGGTCCTTTTTTTCAAACTTGTTTTCATGATGATAAGAACTTCAGAGCTTAATTTTACAGTAAATAAGGAAGTTTAAAACTACAGACTCTTATAAGTGCATGATTCCAGAACTTGAGCATTTATGAAATGTGTCAAATATTAGAAAACTCAAAAAATGCCCGACGCTGACAATATTGTCTAGTTATTTTGATTCTTGGCAAGCTTTTTCACACTATAATAATTTAACCATTTTTGTTATCACAGTTGATGTATTCAGTTGATGTGTTTAGTTTGTCTGTTTTTAAAAGAAACTAAAAATATTACACTTTGCATCTTACTTTTTCTACTACATATAAATAAAAGGTTTTCTGTTTTCTCTGAAACAGTTAACTATTGACAATTTGAACTGTTTATGAAGTCTAAAACAATCTAAATCCTTGAAGACATTATGTCAGACTACTTGAATCATGTCATCTAGGATGTGAGGTCTGTTCTTGCTAGCATGTCAACAAGAAAATTAAAGAATGAAAGACAATTAAGAAGATTAGAATTGTGTTAGATTAGTTGACTTTCTAAAACAAGGCCTTTTTGATACTTTCTGGGAAACTATTCAAGAACAGCTATATGAACCTTAGCTGGAGGTATTGAGATATTTTCTAGTCAGTCAGCCTATCCTCTTAACTCGTTCATTCTTTGATCATAAAGATATCTGTTATACTGTAGGAACGGTATTCTCTAATTCAGTGCTCCTACTGAAACCGAGTCACTTGCTCACTCTCCTCCTTATCCCTTGGTGGCTGGAGAGGAGAACCGGAGGTACAAAAGGTAAGGATCATGGGTTGAGAAAAGAACAATTTACCAGAAATAGCAATGAGATAAGAAAACGAACAGTAACAACAATAATGACAGAAGATACAAGAAAGAGGTGAATGATTCCTGTGGAAACAACGTCCGACCCCTCCCTGACACAGAAGGAATCTCTTCTCCCAGGAAGAGACTGCCTTCCCCCCCTGCCCCTGGCAATGATATGAGGTGGTATAGAATAACCTTTGGGTCCTATCCATGCCCCCTCCTGGCTACAGCAAAATTAACCCTGTCCTGACTGGAACAATGACAGTGTGCTAATAGGATTATATGACTTTACATTTGGAATGATTATGAGGAAAAGTTTCTATATATCTGTTACAAGGCTAAATGTGATTAAAATATAGAATTCAGTGTGATCAGTGCTTTCAAGAAAGACTATGGATTTTCAAGATACAAATTTCCTGAGAATAAGCTTAATCATAGAAAAACCATGTATTGCCAGCTCTTAGGTAGATGAACAGATAGGGTTCATGATTCTAATGATTTCTGAAGTTTTCCCACTTTCCTGTCAAAGTCTCTGAAACAGTAGATTCTTCGAAACAAATTAGAATGCCTTGAGATAAAGTCCTTTAAGCAATACAGAAAGAGAATTAAATAAGATTACAAGAAGAGTTTAAGAATTTAATAGCAAATATTGTGTGTGAAATGGAACTGCAAAGTGAAATTTTGGTTTTCAGTTGTGGTACTCCATTAGGACAGTTTCATTATGTCCCTAAACAATTTGATTTAAGAAGAAACAGAATGGTGGCATGTGGAATAAAAACAGTCATTCCATACCTCTTGCTCATCATAGTACGCATTACTTAGAAGGCAAATTTAGTATGTTAGAAGGATGCTGCTATTCTCAAAACACTTAATAAATCACATTTATCAAATTAAGAATCTTTTTCTTTTCATTCTCATATACTCCTGCTTTTTCAAATAATATTTTCTTTATCCTCCCTTAAGTTAATTCATTTGATTTTAAATTTTAATTTCTTAGTACTTGCTGGATCATGCAGAATAACCTGTACAAAACCAAACTTCCATTGCTGATCCCTTGTGTCATGTGTACTGTCCACTAAAATTATCATTTACTCTCCCCCCACCCTCTCTTAAAAGCAACACATCCATCACAATGATTTTGCACTGAGCAAAGTGTCACAAAAATGCAAGAATAAAGCATCTTTGAAAGCAGAAAATGGATCGAAGGTTAAATAACAAAACTGCAAAAACTTTGTTGATAATAGACAAATTGTCTTTTGGTTTCTGAAGATTTGGTAATGTTAAATTATACTTACCATACCACCTGCGCAGACATACCCCTGTCTATGTCAGAAGAACTTTTAGTTTTCTTCTCAGCTGTTGGTATACACATCTGTCTCTACCCTGCAAAGCAGAGAGGTATCTGCATACTGTTTAAGGAGGTCACTCATCTTTGTTCTATTATTTTCTTCCTTATGAAGCTCTTTATTGAAGTTTTATGGAGTTTTGTAATATGCTGTAATAGGCTGAAAAATTCTTATATGCTGATGAATTAACATGCTCACAAGGTAAATATTTTGGTTTACACTTTGCAGAATTATTGGCTTTTGGCTTTCTGTGGCCATATCTGAGTATTAGTCATAAAAATTATTTTGAACTGGTAAAGATATTTTCTGTTATTAAATTTCAGAAATATTTTCATTGTCTGTATTTTCATGAATAAAACCAAATAAGACTTTCTCTTAAATAAAAAAAAGTTTAAATTGTGTTATGGGTGTGTAAAAATACCCTTTTCTTTCAATTTAGACTCTATTTTTTTAAATAATGGAACTCATAAAAACTATTGTCTTTCAGTTTAAATTATTTGTTTAGATAAAATACATCCATTAGGCTAGAAAATAAAAACCTTGAAACTCAGGACTGAAAGAGTCCTTCTTCTGCCTTTTAAAGAGAACAAAGTCTGATGCAAATATGACTCAAGAAACATAGAAATAATGTATTTATGCATAATCTAGTCAAGGTACAGAGAGTGCCAGCAACTGCCAGACCATGAATAGTTGCCATATTTTACCTTTTTTGCCCTCAATTGGAAAAAACAGGAGCAATCTTCTCAGGAACTGTGTTCTCCAAAATAAACAATCTTTCTTTAGTAAATTAAAGTTAGTTCAACATAAAGAAAATATCCATTTTCAGAAGTGGGCTAGATAAAGGACAAAGTATATTTTCAGTTCTTTATTTTCCTTGACTTCATGCTAATTAGGAGAAAGAACCAAACAATTTAAGTTTTTACAGGGAAAATATCTACTTTTTATTACTCAAAATGTTAAAACCATTTACTGAACGAACCTCTCAAGCACAGTGATTTTTGTTGTAAAGAGCAGTCAGAGTGATATTTAAAATGAGTGAATATGGTCAGTGTATTTAAAAAAAAAATCAGGCATTTTAAATAGCAGTGGAGCAAGATTAAAGGCCAATCTTTTAGATATAATTGCACTTGAAAGAGTGCCAATTAAGTTAAGAATTGCAACTACAGTGCTTATTGCACATTTCTAGATCTAAAAATACAAGTAGATGGTGGTTGGTGGGGAAACCGTATTCTTTAAGACAATGACCCCAGGGAAGGAAATTTGCAGATATTGTTCGTTAGAACAAACTAGTGATGCTAACATGCTTTTGAGATTTCTTGACAGAAATGTATACGGGTGGAACAGAAAAGGTGCTTTCATACAGCCTTTGAATTCGGTGAAGAGTTGAGAGATGTTGCAGCTTTGCATCAAGTGGCTCCATAACTCCATTCCTGACCTTTGGGGGTGCCTTCCTAGATGGAGGGAGTGACTGAGATGTTGCAGTGCCTGTACAATGTAACTGCCTTAGCCCAGGCAGTCTCCTGTGGGTTTTTTTTCAGTACCCTGTTGGAACCCATGTGTCCTCTTATGTAGAAATATGCAACCAAACAACCAAAGATAAATAGTGGTGATTATAACAAAAGTAATACTTGTTTATAAAGAGGAGACAGGTGTATCAGCTACTGATACATATGCATAAGCAGCTATGCAGTCCTGTCAAAAGCTGGTGCTAGTGTGGAGGATAAACTTCTCTCTTTCCCACAAACGTATTCCTTGTCCCAGTAAATACATCTGTAACACTGACAACACCTAATAGTCTACCAGATATTTCAAAATTAGCATTTCAGAATAATTAATCTAGTTGATAATCCACAATTCTTTCCACTGAAATGGTGAGAATTTAATTGATAGCTTGGGGTTTCCATGCTCTGTTCCATAACATAATTTATCTCTTGGCCCCTTGGAACACATATCTCCTAGTTGGCATTCTTATTAGGAATGACTAAATATCACCACTGCTTCATACCCATTTATGCTACTATCAGGTGACCTGCTTAACACAGTTGTAAATAAGAAAAGCTAGCAGCTATAAAACTGCAGGGCAAATCCTCAAGGACAGCATTACCTTTGACAAACTGGTAAAATAATTAAAAAACTTGAAAACTGTAGTTGGAAATCCATAAAAATGAAGTTTTCAGCTTTAGTGCTATTCTAAAAATATATTTTCCTTTTATACAGCATGAATTCTTTTCCCTTTGTATTCCTCTGTACTCTTTAAAGTGACATTTAGCTAATGTAGCAAGAAGCCACAGCTGTTTGGGAGGGCTGCGAGACCACAGTTCACAATGCTTTAAGCATGTGAAAACTGAAGACTGAGGAAAAGGAGTATTCTGCTGGGTCACCATCTCTTGTTCTTGGAATGTTTCAGAGTATCACTTCCTTGATGACTACAGATTTTTTTCCCCTTATTTCTAGCAAAAATTTATTCTTAGTTAGTGCTTACACATTTATTTTCATGTCAACAGTATGCTTTGTCTTCTGTAGCTCTTTTTCCTCCTAAGTGGTTCTCCAGTGATGTATTTAAAAAAGCAGTCACAGCCCTTCTGTCTGAATTTTGCTAAAAAGACTTTAAAAAGTAAATGAAATGCAGACTTTTCAAGACTCATAAGGTTTTTCATTCCTTTGATGAAGAATGTTAATTATCTTTGTTTCTGTATGTTACTATTTTTCTTAAATATATGCAAGTTAATTGTCCTCTTTAAAAGCAGTTGAAATATTTATACAGAAAAAGAGTCATCTGTTTTCATAAGCTTTTTCACACTGATGTACCTACACAATTAGCCACAGGATAAAGACCACCACCCCCTGGGGTTTTACCATTTTATAACTGCAGGGGGAAAACTGTTTCCCCCCACCACAAACATGAGAAGGAACATTTTCATGGGCAGTTATCAGTACACACACATACTGCACATGAAAAACAATTGCCACAGAATGGGAATTAAAAAACTTCTAAATCTCAAATATACAATAAAAATGATGCACCTTTAGTAAAATATACAATTATTTCTGCACCTCCGATTACTATTATTTAACAAGATCCATATTTCACCCTACCAATTGTTTGACTCTGAAGCATTAAGAAAATCAAAAAGAACATGTATAATAGCATATCAATATTACGTGATAAGTGAAATGCACGTTCATGCAAGATTTTCTAAATAGTTTAGGGCCAAAATACATTGGTACCATCTTACTATCCTCCATATTGTGTTAAAAGTATACAAAAGGTTGTATATTGTTTTTAATAATTTCTCTCTTGTAACAATAATTTAATGTTAGATTTTTAACCTAATGGCAATTATAATTAGGTTTTTTTATCAGTATTCAGATCGAAAGGCAATAAGAGACATCATGTCATCACATAATGTCAAAGTGTGAGAGCATTATGATATAATATTTATCTCTGATTATGAGACATGCTCCAATCCCTTGCTTATGTTAGTGGACTTTTGCTGAACTCTCTCCAGTAACTCTATCTCTTGTACTCGGGAGTCCAGAACTGGACAGAGAATTCCAGATATGACACAGTAGTTCAGATGTGAAGATAAAAATATTTTACATGTGACAATCAATTTTATTACAGATTTTGTATGTAATAATATCTTCATTTTTATAACTTTTGTATTGTCTCACATACATTTTTCCTGGTTACTAGTAAGTCAGTACTTTTACATGTCAAAGTAACAGAATAGAGACCAGAGTGCTCATCAGACAATCTTAGGTAGCCTATCAACATATGTATATGAAGCTAGTAAGAAAGATAAAGGCAAGGAATTTAGGAAAAACATTAATTGCTTATAGATAGAATCATAGCTCCTACTCTGATGCACTGGGCTTTTTGACCAGGGTCAAAATTTAAACTTGAATATAAGGAGAAGCTTCAACATCTATATGCCTTCTGCAGGTGGGTAGGATGGCTTAGGTTAAAAATTGAGTCAACTGTTTGATTCCAACCATAACAAAGAGGGAAGCATTGCATAGCTTAAGGACAGAGGCAGGGGATGACAAAAATTATATATATACCAAACACATAAAAGAATGTTTGTAAACCTGGGTCACTGTTTTAATGGTGGAAGTTACAGTATAAAAATAGTGATTAAGAAAAATTGCATTTGAATAACCAGCAATAATAATTTTCCAATTGGAGTAACTAATTTTTTAAACTCATTATAAATTTCTTCTAACACATATGTTTAAAGGTTTTACTTGTCAAAAAGAAATACAGTTAGCCACTTATCATTTTAAGTAGGAATGTGAAGACATGATAATGTTCTGAGTTTCAATGAAATCAGTTTTGTTAATTTAAAACATTCCCTAATGAAAATGGTATTTAAAGACCTGCCTGACTAGTTAACAAGAAACTTGTCTTGCTTCCTCAAATTCTGCTTTGAAAACTCCTATTCTTTTCTTGGTGTTTGCAGTATGGGGAAAATGTAAGGATAGCAATTTACGCTCAGTAGCAAATGTAAATTATGCTTGCTTTAGGAATCTCAGTGAAAACTACGGATCAGGAAATTCTGCAATATATGTACTGAGAGTCAACAGAGCTGGAGACAGCCCTTTAGACAGCTCTCTCAGTAATAATAGTTTTTGTCTAATTCTTAGAAGCAATCTATAATGCAGGCTCTACATTTGTTTTCAAAACATAACTGTGGGATAATTGAGAACCAGAGTTTAACTCTTCCCTTTCCACAACATTGTAGAATACACTGGTTTTCTATCAATACCAAACTTATTCAATAGGATTTTCTACACTTGTTACTGTGACTTAATTACAGAGTCAAAATAACAACATTCACACCATAAACAACTCATGTGCAGGCACACAGGCAAAGGAATACATACATCTATATCTATATCTTTAAAGGGACTCATAAAAAATTCCCTTTGGGTTCAGTGAAATACTCCCACCGAATCTCTTAAGTGTTTCACAGCAGGCATGGGTTGCCCCTGAAGTAAAGTGTGTGTGTGTGTGGGTATCAACCTAGGCCTCATTGACAGCAGTGATCTTTCAAGTATCACAAACTTGTTACTGAGCTCTGAGAAATGTCCCACTCAGAAGGAGGTGTTGACACAGCCCGCTGCAGTTCAGGAGAGCGCAGAGGACCTCATCTAGGACCACTGTTTACAGTATTGCAAGATGACTACCTTCAATCATCAGTCAGTTTTCATCCTGGCTGTAACCCAAGTTGATAATTACTGAAATTATTCAAAAGTCCAGTAACAATGCTACCGTTTCACTCAACTAAGATTCATTTTTTTCAGAAGGTCTTGTAACAATGATACTGTTTCACTCTGGCAATGATTCAGGAAAATAATTTTCCAAGGCTAACAAGGATAACTACTTACTCTTTGTTCCCCACTTTGGTCAGGCAGTTGATATTCATGTTACAGTCAGAATTGCTCCCACTTTTACCATGCAAGAGCTCCTGCTGCGGTCAAGGGACACTGTACCTCTCAACTGGTTTGGTCAAGTCTTATCAGGAGGTCCTGGGATTGTGGAGTGGGCACGAGGAGGTGTGGGGATACACAATAGACCTTGTTAAACTGCATTTAGATAACTAAAAATAATGTATAAGTTAAGAATCTATTTTGAAATATATTAATATACTTTTATGGAAAATTTCTTTCAAAATAATTAAGATTTTTTTTTTTTTTGCAAGTAAGGTAAGTACCTATTTCAGTAAGTGATCTTTGAGTGACAAAAAAGAAAGGAAGCTGGATTGTCTGACAGAGAATATTATCTATGTCCAAAAAACATATACCGGGAGAGACATCCTGTCACCTGAGCAAATGGGGTCCACAATGCTTTGACACGATATCTTCTTCAAATTCTCCATTAGGACCATATATGTGAGACCTTTCCCTTCCTCCAGACCCTCAGTGCAGTAATGGCCCTTCCTGGCATGGGTCAGCCTCCCTCAGGGTCTGTTCCAGGACCCAGGATGCCAGTTTAGGCCAACCAGGGCCTCCAGTCCCTGTCCACACCACATCTCTGACCTTTCTTCCCCTAGCCCTGTCCTTGGGCAGGTTGATTTCCTGCATTGATCTCAGACATGGCTTTTTCCTGTCTTCCCCAATACTTTCTGACCCCTCTGCTGCCATCTGGGTGTCCTGACTGCCTGCCTCCAGCTGTGGAACCATGTCTGTGATTGAGGTGACAGCCCATCTGCCTCATGGCCACCCACTCTGGAAAGCAGCACCCTCCTGCTGCCCCTGATGAACTGTCCAGCTACTCTGCCTGAACAGTCCCAAGACTTGGGAATTTCTGAGGCAAAAAGCTTTCTCGAGTGCTGCTAGTTTACCTTGCAGAACTGAATTCCTAAAATGTTCCTACTAAGAGCAAGTGCGTGCTTGTGCAGCCATTAGGAAAGGGAACTAACTAGTTTTCAACCAACACGATTGAGAAATTAATCCCACGCTATTGCTTACAAAGACATTTGAGAACCTCAGAATTAGACTTTCCTATTTCTTATAGGTTTGGCTGTGCAGTAGTACAAATGCCAGGAGTCCACAGAGACCACAGTGCAGAAGGCAGCCTGCAAAGTATTACAAAGTTCTCATAAGGAATCGGATTTTAATTAGGTTGCTTGAGTAGCAGAACTGTGCAGCAGCAAAGTGCAGAGCCTGGCCCAGTGTCCTGTGCATTGATGCTATGAAGGTACCCGGTCAAGATTACAGGATTGTGATTTCCTCCAGTTTGGGTGAACAAGGGGGCCCTGTGCTGCAGCCAGACCTGTGCCTCTCACCCTCCCCGCAGCCCCTGATCACCCTCGCTGTGGCACCTGTGATGTTGGACAATTATTGTCAGTCCATTCTGCTGAAACTAAATCATTCAGCAAACAAAAAAAAATCTCAAACAAATAAATGCAGTTTCATCGGGCAGCAAAGAAAGAACTGAGAGTATTTTGTGGGCAAGAAGTGAATAGACTTAGAAAAACTTAACTCCCTCGGGACACTGAGGGACACTTTCTGAGAGAAGGTGTCTTGGAAGGTGCTATGCTTGTGTAGGGTCACGACTCACTGACTGTCCCTTAAATCAGGCTTTCCCTCCTGCTTTGGGAGAAGAAGGTCTGATTCTGGGATCTTGCTCTTGAGATAGATCTGATGTGGCAAATAGACACCTTTGCTGAAGCAAACATTGTGTCATTTGCTACATTTAAAACATGGAAGTTCTTACAGACTAGATATGTTTGGGGAATGGTGCCTGTTATAAACTTCAAATTCAGTTTTAAAGAGCTGTATCCTTATGTATCTGAGCTTCGTGAATGATGTGATATATAGTCCTAAAGCTCACATTTTGCATGGACTGAAGTTTAGGTCTTAAGGCAATTGTATTTTTGGAAACCATTTTACCTCGGTAACACGATGCTTATGAAACCTGAGAAGTCCTTTCCATGTGTCAGGCAAATATTTCCATTTGTCTTTAGATAATTTCCCCGTGCATCATTAAGTTAAGTTCCCTGTGCACCATTCTTGCATCTATAAAATGAAAAAACTGTTGTATCTCTCATGTCTGAAGGAGATGTCTATTTTTTAGATATAATACCATTTGGAAGGAATCAAATACACAAATTGAAAAGGAAGTTAGCAAGCAGAATACAAAAAACCCTGCAAGAAGCTAGTATTAAAATAAATTCTGAGAAGTGATCACTTTGAATGTGAATTAAATTTTTAGATAATGAAGTGTTCACTGGTAATAGCATAGGGGACGCAAACTTTGTTGTTTATACCCTTATATTGTAAACTCTATTAATTTTGTCCATGTGAAGCTCTATTCCTTCAGTACATGTATAAAATACAGATGTACTTCTCACATAAAAGACAGTGAAATTGTGAAAAACTTGCCAAATTCTACCATCATATAGAGGAGTGCTTGGAAGTCTAACCTTTACAAAGAGAAGTAAATTTTAGCCAGAAGTGGGAAAAGTTCTGCACATTCTGGTTAACAGTAATGGTCTGAGTCCTCAGACCTTTAAAATAAGGATTCAGATTATAACAGAAAATTGAACTGGGACTTTCATTACATATATGATATCTATTGATTTGTGTTGCCTTCCATTCTAAGTCAATTATATATTCCTTTTCATTAAGAAAAAGACATAAAATATGCCTTAAATAAATGTCTTAATCACCTACTTTATAATTTTGCTCAAGATGATCTAAAATCATTAATCTAAATTAACACTATACTGTAAAATTTATACTTTAAAATACACACATGCTTTGCCATTAAGAAGGATAAATACTATCTTTTTCCCCTCCTCTTATTTTTTCAATACTCTCCTATTTTATCCTCATTAATGGATGAGCATTAAAAGAGTAAATCTATACATAAAGCAGTTATTTAACTCAACATAAATGATGTCATTCATAAGATTCTGCTTAAACTAAAGTTTCTAAATGGTATTTCAAGAGGGTTTTCAGCCAAATAGAATACTGATTCTTAAACCATACAATTCTTACATTGAAATAATTTACCCATATATAAAAAAACAAAGTGAATTGGTCAAAAAGCTGATTTATAAAAAGCTAAGCATTTTTAATGAACATTTGTAAACTATACTGATAATTTCAAATATTCATTTCCTTACCTTTTTTAAAAAAATTAAGTTTGCAGGGCCAACTTAATAGAACTAGTTTATCATATGTATACAATTCTGTGTCATTTCTTAATAATAAAAATAAATTTCTAAAGCTCATAAAACTTTAAACCAGCATTGTTTTGTCATGCTAAAGGAGCATTAGAGTAAAATATGCAGTTTTTGTAGAACAATGATAGTTGTGAAGAAATTGCAGTAATCCAAGTAAATGAATGCAGTAAAAATTGATATCAATTAAAAAAAAAGCTTTATCATTCTGGGAAAATCTTCACATTTGATTATAACTTGTGATTCAATTTCAGGATGAGGTAAACATGTTTCTACAGAATCGAACATCTTGATAGGTACCTATTTGCGAGTAGATCCAACAGAAGCAAATTTGCCTAAAACAAGATTTGAGAGATAGTAAAAACTGGGCTATTGCTGAGTATGCTGAAAATGTATTCATCCTTGTTTGAAATTAGTCTTCTGGATGTCTTGGTATCTTAGTTGTTTTGCAAATCCACAGTGGTTATAGATGCCTAGCTCAAGCCTCGACCTGAGTAGGTTCCTGAAACAAAGATATCTACATGCAGAGAACACTCTATGTGGGAAAAATAAAGATTGTTCCATCTTTCATAAAATAATCTTATGGAATCAAGATGTTGATTAGCTATACACCCTTTTCCCCTAGACTGGCCATTTATCTTAAAAAACCCAGTGGGACAATGGAGGGGGAAAGGGTAGACACTAGATAGTTTTTGTTTGCATCATTTTAACACTTTGTAATTTAAAGTATCAATACTAGTGTTGTAGCAAGGGAACTAAAAGAATTATTTTATTAGAGTACAAGGACTTTCATATACAATGTGTTCCTTCTGTTGCATGCAACGTCAGTGGTAATTCAAGCAGCCTGTTCTGTAGTTTGGATGCAAGAGGTTACTGGTGCTGCCATAGTCTCCCAGTCAGCAAAAAGCACAGATAGGAGCACTACTTTCATCCCACTCTGTCAATTTGCCAGCTAGGGCTGGAATGTGGTGCCCAGGAAGAAGACGCATTTGGTCTGTGGGTAACAGCTGGGAAGGGAGAAGTCTGATCTCCACTCCCAGGTTTTATTTTATATATTTCATTTCATTTATATAGTCAATGAGTAAGATCCTAGTCTGCAAGATTTTTACAGCCTTTTTTCAGAGTTCTGCTTTTCTAAAATTCAAATGTTTGCACAAACCATTTTAATAAATATTTTAGTATGATAAACATGTATGGGAATCATCCATGGAGCTTACTTGTTATTTAAAGCTTTTGAGAAAAGTAGCTATTTTCAGCTTTTAGTCCATTTCTGTTAATTCACTTCATTCTGTCTTACCCACACGTGTCCTTGACCATCTGTAATGCAGTAATTCCTGCCAGTAAAAACAGGGCATTTTTTGTTTCAAAAATATCAGAAACTTCTTCAAGGGGCACTAGACTAAGCACAGACATCTATTAAAGATTCACAGTTCAGTCTTCCTTCTGCTTTTAAAGTCTATACCAACATTTTTGTTTGAAATTAAGAGGAAGGTAATTTTCTTAGAAAGAAAAATAAAGGTATCATATGAAAATGTGCATTTTTGCTCTCAATAACCAATATTTTTATACTGCAGGCATAATTTACCAACTAGATTGAACAAATGAAGACAATGTCCTGAATCACATCATTCTCACAGTATAACATCAGTACCAAAGCAGGGCATTTGAAGACATAAAAGGAAAAGGTAATGACATTATCCTTGAATGTTCATGACTTTCCTAAAGGTGAATATATTAAATAAGAACTGCTGAAGTGTTGTTGGCACTGTTTTATGTATCCCATCTGGTTGTTGTAATACTACATCAGTTAATTAATGCATGTTACCTTATGTGTAAAACAACACGTACTCTGTTGATAGCAGAGTCAACCCTAAAGTGGTTCTCAATGGAGAAGTTCGATTTTTTTGTGTCAGAAAATTAGGGATTTTTGCAATGAAAAATTCTCTTTTCATTAAAATCTTCAAGATTTAAAAATCTACACTTTTTTTTTTTTTGAAACTTGTGCAGAAAGAATTTATCTCTAAATCTTCCATTTTTCTTTCTAGAATTTAATAGATTTTGTCATGCTATTTTTTCCTTATTTTTCTGTGCAGTGCATTTGATGTAGCTGATAATATGCTTCCACTGACATGTCATAGTATAAATTGTCAAAATTGTATTATGACATCACAGTAGCAATGGTGCACAACTAATTAAATCTAATAAAGTCTCTCATTTTTGCCTTTTTTTTTTTTTATCATGAAGGGCAACTGCTACTTAGTACTGAAAAAAAAAATATTCTAGACTGAAGCTGTTATTCTTTCTGTTTACAGTGGTGCGGTTAGCACTCCTGAAGGACAGGATGTCAACCGGAGGGACCTGGACAAACTCGAGAAGTAAGCCCGTGGGAACCTCATGAGGTCTAAAAAGGCCAAGTGAAAGGTTCTGCACCGGGGTCGTGACAACCTCCATATCAACACAGACTGGGGGATGAACAGATCAAGAGCAGTCGTGCTGAGAAGGACTTAGGGGTACTGGTGGTTGAGAAGCTGGACATGAGCCATCAATGTGTGCTTGCAGTCCAGAAAGCCAGTAGAATCCTGGACTACATCAAAAACAGTGTGTCCAGCAGGTCAGGGGAGGTGATTCTGCCCCTCTACTCTACTCTGGTGATACCCCACCCGGCGTGCTGCATCCAACTCTGGGGTCCCCAACATAAGAAGGACATTGACCTGTTGGACTGAATCCAAGGGAGGGCCACCAGGATGGTTAGAGGGATGGAGCACCTCTCCCATGAGGAAAGGCTGGTTTTGTTCAGCCTGGAAAAGAGAAGGCTTTAGAGTGGCTTAATTGTGGCCTTCCAGTACCAGAAGGAGGCCTACAAGAAAAATGGAGAGAGACTTCTTATAAGAACATGTAGTGACAGGACAAGGGGAAATGGATTCAAAGTGTAAGAAGATAGGTTTAGATTAGATATTAGGAAGAAATTATTTACTGTGAAAGTGGTGAGTCACTGGAACAGGTTGTCCAGAGAAGTTGTGGATATCCAGTCCTGGAAATATTCAAGGCCTGGTTGGATGGAGCTCTGGTCAACCTGCTCTGGTTGAAGGTGTCTCTAATCATGGCAGGGGCATTTGGAACTAGATGATCTTTAAGGTCCCTTCCAATCCAAATCTATTTTAAGATTCTATGATGATTCTATGAAACAGTGAAACAAGTTCTAAGTTTCCCTAATTATCTTGAAATATGTTTGAGGTGAATATCATGTCTCTTGTAGCAATTAAGACAAGGCTATTTGGTTCCTGAGGCAGCAAGGCTGGTGTAATATATGGTGCAAATATTTATATCGGAAGGGCTACTCAGATGAAATATTTTGTTTTGTAGAGAGGAAAAAATATGAAAGTTAGAAACTTACTTTCTACATGATACTCTTTCTATCAAATCTTACCTTCCTGAGTAACATTTGACTCCCAAGGTATTTCACATTTTTTTAAACAATTACTTTAATAGACACTAAAAACCAGTGCAACTGCAGCTAGGTCTTTTTGGCAAACCATTTACTTCACCTTTCTTGTATAGATCTAACAGATAAGATAATTTTTGATTTATCCATTATTTATATGAAGCTGTCATTTACATAATAAAAATTGAAACTATAAAATATCCCAATATGTTGTTTTCACAGCTAGTTGTGCGCATGGATAATACAGTTTAACTATTTATGATTTGGCTCATTATTACTTGCTTTCTTACAGACTTACTTTACTTCTTTTTAAGTAGTATCAAATGAAGATTTTGCTGTTTGGTAGATCCAAAGCCAACCTTCCTACTGCTAGTTTGAAAGCTATCAGTATTTCCGACTACACCAATATATCTTGTGTATAACCATTTGTATACAAAAAAAATGTAAGCATATATAACCCACAGATTCAGAATTATTCTGCTGTTCTGGTTTAAGCTCAGCCAGCGACTAAGCACCACCATCCACTCACTCATTTCCTGACAGTGGGATGGAGGAGAGAATTGAAAGGGTGAAAAAACTTGTGGGGTGAGATAAAGACAGTTTAATAGGTAAAATGAAAACCACATATGCCTTTGCTATGTGCAAGCATAGCAAAATAAGGAATTCATTCACTATTTCCAGGCAGATGTTTATCCATCTCCAGGGAAATAATAACTTGAGAAGACAAATGCTATAACTCTAAATGTTGTGTGTTATGTCATGTCATGTTCCTCCCCCCACTCCCTCCCTGCACCTCTTCTCCTTTTCCCTCTCTGCTTTTATTACTGAACATGATGCCATATGGTTTGGAAAATCCCTTTGGTCAGTGGGGGTCAGCTGTCCCAGCAATGTCTATTCCCAATTTCGTGTTCATACTCAGTTGGTGGGGCGGTGCAAGAAGCAGAAAAGGCCTTGACACTCTGTAAGCACTGCTCAACAAGAGCTAAAACATCCCTGCTTTATCACTACTACTTTCAGCTCAAATCCAAACAGTCCTGTGCTAGCTACTATGACGAAAATTCACTCTCTCCCAACCAAAACTAGATATCCCCAACCATTCAGATAAAGCCATTAGATATTTCAGTTTCATAGACATAGAATTTTCACAGAATCACAGAATGACGATGTAAAAAAAAAGCTTTTATAACTGTAAATCCTTATGACTAAGGTTACGTGAGGCTTTTGGCAGTCAAAAGGAAAAGGGTGGTAGTGATTGAATACTTCAGATATTTAATTAGAGCCAGGATTTTATGTCATTCTAGATATTGAGTGAAATAGGGGTATTGGCCCAGATTTCAATCATCTATGTATGATGAACATGTTTATCAATTTGCAGAATTGGTGCGAACACGTCTATACTAGTGCAATGTTCAGCCATCTGTGTAATAATGCCGTTAGGACTCAGTCTATCTCTGCCAGTAATTCTGTCTTCTAAAGTAACTTCCTCCATCCTTTCTCTAATGGCTATCTGTTGTTAAAGACTTTTAGCCGAAAAGAATGGAAAAAAAGATAATCAAACTTGGAATTTGCTAGTTATTTTTAAATTAATTTATACATTTATGGGAAGTATTTTTGTATTGTAGATTTACAGATCAGCAAATAAGATTCATCCAAAGAAAGGAAAAGATTAGTGACTCCTGGAAATGTTCTCTATTTTTCTTTTTTTTTAGTGATGACCTCTATTTTTTGCCTTATACAAATCTTTCTGGTTTTAAAATTGGGACTATAATAACTTTTTTTGCTCCTAGACTTTGTAACAGTGGAATAAAATAGAGTACTTTGGATATTTCAATATAACAAAAAAATATTTTTGCTTGCTTTACTAGAAAGTACTGGGATTTGGCTTTTGATGACTTTCCTATTTCTTATGCGTTCAGTGCAATATTTTCCAAAAATTTCTTTGTTAACTGCCTCTTATCCTACTCATGCTAATACATTTGTGTCAAGATTTAGGTGTAAATCTACTTGTAAGTAGGTTCTGTAATTTGCAAGAGTTATTTTTTTTTTTTCTAAATCTTATCACAAGTAAATTCCTTTGGTTCAACAACAACTATTAGATGTGGATAACTTGCTTAGGCTGAAATCCAGTGTATATTCACAATCTCCATTGCGTAGAATGTATGTGAGTGTATATTGAAGAAAGAGTTAGCTTTGAAGTCAGAACACTTTGTTAGCCCCACAGGGTCAGAGCTTCTGTCAACTTCTCTTTGTGTGCTAGGTCTAATTCCAACCATCACAACTGCATTGTTAATAAATAATATTTTATATTCCTGAAGAAGTAAAAGACTTCTATTTAACAGCTATGATATCTTAAGGAAAAAAGAAAAAAAAATAGTAAATGCTTTTAAGCAACTGACACTACTTTTATTGGATATTTTCTAGTATTTGCAAATAAGATGAAATATTGCCAAACACCCATCTGTAATTAATTTACTACTAATAATATGGTCATAGTTAACAACAATTGACATAGAAGTATATTAAGCATAATTTAATTAAGGAAAAGATTGGCATTTATTATTACCCATTAATAGGACATTCAGAACAAATAAAAGATTTATGTAATTAATTAGAGGTAACTAACAACTGAAAAATACTTGAACTTAGTTAATAAACTGCTTTATGTAGGAGTCTTCAGTGTAGTTCTTGGACCCATATGCAACACCGAAGAGAAGGTTGTATGCCCCAAAAGAAGGTAGATACATGAGTATATTGGCCTGAGCGATTAGGAGTATAAAGGATTTTTAATTTATGAAAGTCTTCTAGTAGGTACCTAAATAAGAATATGTATCTATTTGGTTTATATTATCTTCTGTTCTCTCTGAAATTGTCTTGGAAGCAATACCTGGGAAATACTTCTGCTGTATTTGCTACTGAGTATATCTGTGAACTGTTGTGTGCTATCAACCACTACTGATACCTACCTGTGAGAGACAAGAACATTTATCAGGAGGCCTTCTGCACTCTGCAAGATTAGATGGCAGAAAAAGAAGATATGGGATTATTATCATTAATAATTCTGCTGAAGATACAAAAGTTTGCAAACTTTTTACAGCAGAAATTTGGTCAGTCTTCTCGAAGAACAAATGCAGTGTCACTGCTGCCCTCTTACCTTAAGTCCAGAATGTTAAAAATTCACCTAGGACTTGCAAAATGAAGGTTTAGATTCCTCTGTTTCCTGATCTGGAACCAAATCTGCATGTAACTTTGACACTAAATTCACTGACCAAGTCTCAAACCTTAACATGTTTTACTTGTGGTTCATTGTAAGAACATTCTTAATTGCTTCTACTTTTACTTGTTGTGGTATAAACCAGAATTACAGGATCAGAATTACAGAATCACGTAGACTCACAGAATGGATGAGATTTGAAGGAACCTCTGGAGGTCATCTAGTCAAACTCCCTATTCAAATGGGGTCACCTAGAGCAGGTTGTCCAGTACCACATCTATATGACTTTTGAATATCTCCAAGGAGGGAGATTCTACAAACTTTCCAGGCAATCTGTTTCAGGGCCAAATCATACCCACAGTGAAAGAACATTTCCTGATGTTCAGATGGAACCTGCATTATGTCCATAGCCTCTTTTTCTGTCCATAGCCTGCATTCATCCTCTTTACAACCTCCCTTCAAGTATTGATATACACTGGTGAGAAACACCGAAGCCCTCTCCTCTCTAGACCAAACAGTCCCAGCTCTTTCAGCTTCTCATAATCTGAGTGATACTCCAATCTCTTAATCATTTTAGTGACTTTTCTCTGGAGCCTGTATAATAGCTCCAGGTCCAGATGTTGGCTCACCAGTACTGAGTTGCAGGAAAAGATCATCTATTCCTTATCCTATTCCTTCCTTTTAGTAGGAATGACAACATTCCTTCTAATGCAGCCCAGGGTACCATAAACCCTCTCATCTGCAAGGGTTCGTTGTTGGCTGATTTTCGACTTTGCGTCCACCAGGAGCTCCAAGTTCTTTTCTGCACAGCTGTTTTCCATGTGGTTGGACCATGTGGTACATAAGATTACTCCTCCTGAGATGCAGGACTTGGTATTTCTCCTTGAAATTCAAGGGGTTCCCATCAAATCATTTCAACAAACTCCCAAGGTTGCTCTGGATGGCAACACAACCCTCTTGAGTAGCAGCTGCTCCTCCCAATTTTGTGTCTTTTGTAAACTTGCTGAGGTACATCCTACCCCATCTTTAACAAAGGTGTTGAACAGGATCAGATTGACCCTTGAGGCCCTTATTGGCCTCCAACTAGGCTTTATACTGCTACCCTCTGGGCCAGTCATTTAGTCAGTTTTTAATCCACCTCATTTTCTACTCATCCAGACAATACTTTTTAAGTTTCGGTATGGTCATCTATGGGAGACAATGTCAAAAGCATTATTGGAGTCAAGAAAGGAATCACTGTTCTCCCTTTGTCTGTTGATTGATTGGATCTATAAAGATGCATCAGATTGGATCCACACAAATGAAAAATTTGTATGGGATCAAAATCAATCTACATATATTTAGAATGTCCTATTAAATTTCTTGGGTTGAACATGAGACAATTATGTTGTTAAGGAAACTTTCCTCTCTGATCATTCAGTAGCCACTTTAGCAGTCACACCCACACAATCTGAGCTAGGACCAAAGCCCCTTCACAGCATGTGGCTTCAGTGAAATGATGGGTGCTCTTGACTCACTACACATATCATGTTCACACAGACAAGGTTTCATTACCGGCTGAACCCCAAGTTTCCCATAGCAGTCTCAAACATCTTGATCCTTAAAATTGATTATGGTGCAATAACAAAGTAACAGCTTGCTCTGGGTGCCTCTGAGGAGGGACCACAAACAAAGGAAACCCTGGGCTTTTGTACCCTTACAGTCTAAAGGGGCACAAGTCTGGGATCCTCAACTCCAGCTGTGCCTCTTAGTGTCCGACCACAAGTCCCTGTGCCCTTCGTTATGCAAAGGGTTGATACCAGTTCATGACCTCTTAACTCTGGCTCTTCCAGAGCTCAGTCTGTGGCCCACACCAAACTACCTCCATTGTGTGTATTCTTCAACAATGTAAAATTATTTAATCAATGTACATCACTATACCCCTTCCCTGATGTTGCCCTTTTTTGATTAATACAAATAATTTTACATTTTCAGTACGTATTCATTTCTGAAATGAGGTTAGCTTTCACATTTGATAAAATATTTATTGCAATAATAGAAAGAAGTGACCTGCGAATTAAAGAATATATTACTTTTTAATAAAATTGGATCAGAGGAAACTAGTAAAGCCAAATATTAAAAAGAAACCCATCAAAAATAATGTTGGTTTTTTTGTTTTATAAAGTAATCTCCAGGGTTATCAGGCAACTTTGTTCAACTTACCAGCTTTTCAGTTCTGAGTCTACAAGCACAGGAAACACAACAGCAGGAAATTTTGTTTCATCATATACTTTTAATTTTTATTTAGTGTAGACATCAGTATGCACTAAGGAACATACATCCAAGGGTTCCTAAACTTCAAAATTCACAAATCTAAGTCTAATTTGCACTTTAGAGGACGTACCTGAAGGACTTCAGTCAATACAGTGAGTTTCATTCTGTTTCTATATTCAGTATTTGATAGCCTTGCCTAGTAATTCAGTCACATATCTCATTTGCATGAAGTTTCTTTTAAATGTCAGAATTGAGATATGACAATAAGTATTCACTTTGATTAACATGTTAAAGATTTTTTTCTTGACCTTAAATGAAGACACAACTTCAAAATGTAATCAGATCTTTAAACTGGGTGGAGATGAGGCAGGAAAGTGCTATACAGACATCAGAGCATGATATATACAGGCTCAGGACAAAATACTTTGCTATTTCCCAGTATACTCTGTTATACAACTGGTATTCACAGTTTTAATTCAAATGCAATAGAACAAGGTATTTTGATACTCTTTTTATCTATCCTTTTGAGAATTCCCAGTTTAGGTCTAAAAATGTGAGTACATGGTTAAGCAACATATGATTTTGCATCTTAGTTTGGAGTTTTTTCCAGATAATCTTCTTTGGGTTTTGGGTTAGTAGGACAGTACGAGGTCTGCATATATATTTTAAAAATTGCCAGATTTGTTTTAACACATTTTAGTGTATTAGGGTAGCAGTAATGGGTATATTACTGTAAAGATAACACCTTTTCAAGGTTTTTCATTTGCTTCATAAAGCATATGCATTCCACATGCAATTAAAGGATGGACATGGTGAACCAAACTTGATAGTAAATATCAAGTGTGTCAAAACAAATTACATTTTCTTGCAATGAGTTTTCAAGCTGAAATAGGAAAGGTTAAGCATATCCTAACTATCCTAATAAGACCTTACCCTGATAAATAATACCAGGTTAAAAATAACATAGAAAGTGGAATGTAGGCAACTGAATATGAGGTGTAATTCAGTGCTATTTTTCAAATTTATGGCTCTGTAGGAGTTTAATGTTCTTTTTTAGTAAGAATCAAGAATCATTTAGTCCTGAGATGACATTGCTGAGCTGAGTAGTATTAGTTCAAATTAAGCCCAAGTTTGATCAGAAAATTAGTTATTGTTTTACTCACATGAACGTTGAAGGCTTCAGCTGATGAGTATTGTGGGAATAAGTACAAAATGCAATGAATACAAGTAGAATGCAAGTAGAAGACAAGAAAAAAGACACACTGCAACTGCTTTGCCTAAAAATAACTCTTGCCTTTGAACTAATGAAGAAGTGGCATGTGTGGGGAACTCAGGGATATATGAGAAAGAGAAGGTTTCTCAGTTGAATATGAATAAATTCTTCTGTTCCTAAAAAAATAGTTCATAGCTGCCTAGGTTTCTCCGTGAATTCTGAACTGCAATTCAGCAGATGGAAAAAAATCATCCAATGCATGTTATGTACATGAGACCAATATGTTTCTTTCAAGTGTGTCCCTAGTATCTAGGCTAGACAGTTCCATACTTAAAAAAAAAAGATGTTGATAAGTCCTGTCTGACCAGATAACTTGACTCACAAATTGCATCCAGACCCTAAGCACTAAATTTAGGATTCTGCAACAGTATCTAGTGCTCAAAGTTTACATTTTTTTTCAAGCTCACTTTGTAATGCTTCATACTTTGATGACCTTCTATCTATATCATAAATCTACACAACTCTAGTTTTGTTCCTCTAAGGATTGGCAACACTACATCATATACAAAATTACATTTCTGAATCTATCCAATTTTTTGGCAAAAAACCAACTTTGGAAATCATATGGTTTGCTGCGAACAATTTGAGTATACTTGTCTCACTATTGTAAATTTCCTGTGTAAGCAATAGTGACGGTTATCCATGCAGTCTCAGAGATAGTTAAAAATCTGTGCAAGTTAGGTTAGAAGTTGAAGTAATTTAGCTAAGGAGGAATAATGAAGGCTTATTGGTTAACTGATGTTTTTCTATAGCAGATTTATAGCAATTTTTGGGCAATGTTCTGTTTAATTCACTAATCAAAAGTATACCTGGCTTCCACTGTTTGATCATTGTGTTCCTCTTCAAGTTCACCTACTTTCTACAAGATTTAATAAACTTAGTATTTATATGTGTATCGTTTTCTTCATCATGGTTCAATGAACTGGGTAATGCTTTTGTTTTTACAGTTTGCTACAATTAATTTGAAATTAACGTAAGCTAAACCACACAAAATTTCCTATGTATTCTATGAAAATGGGGGAAGGGACAACAAAGTATTTTACAGAATTATTCATTTGATTGATTATGATTGGTTTGTTTGTTTGTTTGTTAGACCTATGTCTTAATAATGACTACTTACTACAACGGGATTTTATATGAAACTCTAAATGTAATTCTGAGTTGCTGCTTAAATATACAGTTTCCCTGACGTAAATAAAGGATGCTGAAAAACTAACAATTAGTTTTCAAGACTCAGGCTGTGTATAGTGTTGAGCACTTATTACAGACAACAAGAGTTAGAATACTCTGCAGCTTAAAGTCTGAGTTCCCAACAGAACTGACAATAGTTTCTTAATCAAAACAATGGATAGCAAGTAATGGAAGCTGTAGCTTTGTGAAACAGTCTGAAGTTGCAACATAAAGAACAGATATTCCTCTAAAGTTTATTTGTACTTGGTCTTCATATAACAATGCTAATCTATGTAAAATTCCAATATGTAATTGTATGTTCAAGACCTTGAACTGTATATACTTAGTGTTTCTTCTAAATTTTCTACTTTTTAGGTTTTGCAATATTTTTTCCCCCAAGTTAAGCTTTTTTCAGTGCTTCATCTCTTTATAAACAGTTTGATTAGGAATATTTGCAATTATGACTAAAGAAATTAATTTTGTGCTGTGTTAAAAATTTAAATTTTTTTATATTTTGCTAAAGGCATGTATTTTGTAGTCTGAATAGGACTATCTTTTAAAACCTAACTCTGTGTTCACTGTGTCTGAATTTCTTTTGAAAATAATTCGATTCCAATGATTTTGTATATTTGTCATTAAATACATCTGATTTTTTTTCTCTTAGGCTACCACCTCAGGAAACACAAACGCTCAGTTGAGTTACGGATAAATAATACTTATTTTGTAGAGTTTTTCTATGAGTAATATGATGAAGAGGTGAGATTAACTATTCCTGTTTCACTACTACTGAAAACAGAGCAGAGAAAGTGAAACGATTTATCCAAAGTGGTACAACATTAGGGCAGGTCATCCTAGCCCTAACCTACTGCTGCACACAGTGCTCAAGATACTGCTTATATCATCATGGCTAGGCTTTGCGAATGAAGATTTGGAAGGCTCTATCCATGTTTGTTACAGGCACACTGGTGACTTATGAGACCAATACAAGATAGACATATCCGATTGCAAAAGGCACAGCAGAAAGACTCCTTAGGTAGTGTATTCAGCAGGATATGATTTCTTACTGCTTATAATCACTGCCTCAAATAATGACTTTTCTTTAAAGTACAACAATCCACATTTACTGGTGATATCTCTCTCATATTGTGTTATCCTTGGTTTATGTTTCTCAATTACTTTTTAAAAGTTTCATTTCATGAGATCTCTACCTCAATTCAGTCACTAAATGCAGTGCAAGCTCCTAGTGTTGTATCATCTGTGATGAACTAGTCC
The DNA here is from genome assembly GCF_003945725.1 of Corapipo altera. Classification (NCBI taxonomy): domain Eukaryota; kingdom Metazoa; phylum Chordata; class Aves; order Passeriformes; family Pipridae; genus Corapipo; species Corapipo altera. Next base: position 9,939,771 of record NW_020884876.1, read on the forward strand.
AATAGTCAGAATACACTGCACAGGCATGTGGTATGTGGATGTGAACTGGAAGGGGCAACAGCTTAGTTAAGTCCACTGGGATGCAGCCATGCAACTCCTATTAGCATTAATGAGAATCAGACAGCTAAATCTCAATGTGTTGTGTTGAAAATGTTCCCTGACGTGTCTGAAGGAATACCATTTTCATATCAAGTACTTGCAAATGTGCTGGTACTGCTCCATAAAACCTAATATCCTAGAAAATATTCCCATATCTTTCATACTTTATAGCAAAGATGATGTCCTGGAATTGTTGATAAATAACTCTACAGGATGCTGTTCATCATTTTTATTGATGAGGAAGTTGACATCTGTGTAGTCTCGGTTAAATGGGCATAGGTTACTTTAAAGTATTATGTTTTTGATTAACCATCAAATTGTCAGCTAAAAATTAGTTGATTCACGCTCTGACTTTTTTTTTCCTTCTGGCTCTATCCATAAACTTGACAGAGCAACAGTCTCTATGGATTTTGGCCAAGTTACTAGTTGTTTGGATGTTCCATCATAAAAGTTTAGCTAGTTCTATTTAAGATGGCAATGGCAGATTTAGAGTCTTTTAGTTCAGTAGCGTTTTGTAGGTGACTATTATGCAGTAGAGTGAATGAATTTAGGGTAATCTGTTTGACAGAAAAGTTTATTAAGGATGATGCAATGCATAACTAATCTCTTACCCTCCACTAGGTACTTTTTAAAACATATTTGCATGGTATGAATCATAGAACAGTTTGGGTTGGAAGGGACTTTGAGGATCACGTGCTTAAAACATCCCTATCAAGGACAGGGACTTTCACTAGACCAGGTTACTCAGAGCCCCAGCCAACCTGGCCTTGAACACTGCCAGGGAGGGGGCATCCACAACTTCCCTGGGCACTTCCAGGAACAGGGAAGTTGCTTTTCTGTTCCAGTGCCTCACCACCCTCCAGCAAAGAATTTCTTTACAGAATCACAGAATATGGCAAGTTGGAAGGTACCAACAAGGATCACTGAGTCCAACTCCTGTCCCTGCACAGAACCCTCCCTGAGAGTCATTCCGTGTGCCCGAGGGCATTGTCCAAATGGCTCTTGAACTCTCTCAGGCTTCGTGCTGTGACCACTTTCCTGGGGAACCTGTTCCAGTGCCCAACCATCCTCTGGGTGAGGAACCTTTTTCTAATATCCAACCTAAACCTTCTCTGACACAACGTCAGGTCAATCCCTTGGGTCCTGTCACTGGTCACTACAGAGAAGAGATCAGTGCCTGCCCCTCCTCTTCTCCTCACGAGACAGTTGTAGACTGCAATGAGGTCTCCCCTGAGAGAGACCTCTTCTCCAGGCTGAACAGACCAAATGACCTCAGCCACTCCTCACGTGGCTTCCCATCAAGGTCCTGCACCATCTTCGTTGTCCTCCTTTGGACACTCTCTAATATAGTAGCTTAATATATTTATGATATTGTGGTGCCCAAAACTGCACATATATTCAAGGTGAGGCCACCCCAGTGCAGAGCAGAGCAGGACAATCACCTCCCTCGACCAATTGATGATGCTTTGCCTGATGCCCCCCAGGACACAGTTGGCCCTTCTGGCTGCCAGGGCACTGCTGACTCATATTCAACTTGCCATTGACCAGGACCCACTGGTTCCTTTCCATGGCACTGCCTTCCAGCATCTCATTCTCCAGTCTGTATGAACATCCGGGGTTGCCCCATCCCAGATGCAGAATCAGGCAGTTTCCCTTTTTGAACTTCCTATGGTGGGTGATTGCCCAGTCCACTCTGCAGGGCCTCCCTGCCTTCAAGGGAGTCAACAGCTCCTCCCAGTGCTGTGTCATCTGCAAATTTGCTCAGTATCCCTTCCGGTCCTGAGTCCAAGTCATTTATGAAGATGTTGAAGAGCACAGGGCCCAAGATGGAACCCTGCGGAACTCCATAGGTCACTAATCTGATGTTACTCCATTCACTATCACCCTCTGTGCTCGATGCATGAGCCAATTGCTCACTCACCACATGAAGTGTTTATCCAGCTGTGTGCTGGACAGTTTGTCAAGAAGAGACAGTATCAAAAGCTTTACTCAAAAGCAAAGAGTTTACTTTGATCAAGGTGTAGAAGGACATTGGGTTCGATAAGCAGGACTTTCCTCTCATGAAGTCGTGCTGGCTGTGATCGATGACAGCATTGTCTTTCAGATGTTTTTCAATACCTCCCAGAATAATCTTCTCCATAGCTTTACCAGGCACTGAAGTGAGACTAACAGGCTTGTAGTTTTCAGGGTTCTCCTTCTTTCCCTTCGTGAAAACCAGGACCCCTCCAGGTTCCCAAACTGCTCCAAAATCATCAAGAGAGGTTTTGAGATGACATTAGCAGCTCTTTGAGCATTCTTGTAGGAATCTCATCAGACCCCCTCTAATCTAAGTCTACTCTCAGTTTAAAGCCATTACCCCTTGTCCTGTCACCACATGCCCTTGTAAACAGTCCCTCTCCATCTCTCTTGTAGGTACTAAAGGGCTGTAACATAGTGTATTACATGAGACAAGTAGTTAATAACAGTGTGTACCACGCTTTTAGTTTGTGTGCCATAAAAAACAATTCTGGGGAAGGAATATTTCCACACTCACTATAGGGTCGCAAGTAAAAGTCCATAATGCATACATTTTTAACCAATTACTCATCAGATTAAAATTTCAGGGAAATATACAAGACCAGAAAATGTCTTCAATTCCCCACTAAAAAGTTGCTACAAGGTAGATAATTACTAGAATGTTTATGATTTTATGTAGTTCTGCTGTCAGTCTCTGCCTTCTGCTCTTGCAATTTAGAGTATTCAGAGTATTATCTTCATAGCATATAGCCAATTCTTTACCCTTTATTTAATTTAAATATATAATTATCATGATGCTTTAATATTGAAAATCAAAAGTAATTCAGAACAAATAATTTGATGAATTTCACCTTTCTCTCTCTGAGAGTGATTAATTTCTTAGATTTATTCATTATTCAGAGTGATTCAGTAATTCCTTTAGCAAATAATTCTTGGTGTGTCATTTTAATTGTGAATTATGAATATTACAATCAGTTTGTACTCTAACTTTGGTGCACTAGCACGCGTATTTGACTAACTTAAACATTTCAGTTTGAATTTCCAACTGTGTTTGATTATAATAGGTGTTAGCAATGTATGCCAGGCAATCAAAATCCAGAGATCGTATGACTCATGGTAACTAACCAACCCAGCATGAAGGCAAACTTCAAATTTGATAATCAGATGTTCAGTTTAAAATTTACTTTTAGCAAATACTCAAGCAATCAAGCGAAAAGTATACTCAGTGAACTCTGAACAACTGAGTGCTTTCAGAAAGTGATCATGGAAAGGTAAACTGAATGTAAAGAACAAAATGTCAAGGATAGTTCCTTCAACTATTCTTGGGGTTTAAGTTGCTAACTGCCTTGTTGGTCTAATTTTTTTTTCTACAGAAATAAGCAATTTAGTGAAACATCAGAAATTTAAGGACAGATAGCTGAACATCAGCAAGGATATCACTATTCCTGGGCTGAGTAGGGAGACATTCATTCTTACGTAAATATCCAATTTTTACCCTTTCAAAACTCATATCATGCAAAGGATGATATGAAATTACTTATACGACCTCTGTATTTAGATCCACATTTTAAAATGTGACTAAATTCAATCAAAATGATTGCACAGTGGATTTCTGATGGCTAATAATACACTCATTACAGAACTGTAGAGAATTCAACCATTTGTAATAGCCGTTCTGGCTATTATATTAAAAAATTTTCATGAGATGTCTACAGCAAATTCCAAAACTGTTTTCAGAAGTACTGACTTTCTTTTTTCTGCAGCTTTAACATACACTTGATTTGTGTGTCAGATACAGCAAGCTTACTCATTTTACTCTGAAAAATACTTCAAGCTAACAAATTGATTAATACTGCAATATTAATGCAGCATATCATTGATCTTACTGGCATATCATCAGTGATTTATGAGACAACAGACCCCTCTTTTCTGTGTATAACTCCAACAGAGCAAATAACTTGGAAGATGAACTCAAATAAAGCTATCTTTTGATGTGTTTATTTCTGTGCCATTCTCTGACTGAACAGTAGTCCTTTTTTTCTTATGTGCTGTTTCATCTAATGCTATTAATAATAAAAGAATCTATATGAATTTTAAGTTCTATTTCAGACAAAGACAGTTCCCAAGAAAAGAAAGAATTATCCACTCTAAGTGCTAAAGTAAATAAAAACCAAACCAAACCCTCCCCACAACTCCTCCCTCCGTGTGATTTAAAAAAAATCTGAATTTATCACAAACGTGTAGGAAAAATTCTATATTTCCAACTACAATACTGCGAAATTTTTTTGGGACAAAAAATATTGTAGGAACAGATACACTTTTGGAAGAATTTGTAACGGGAAGTTAGAACTCATTTTGCTAGGAAGGTTTTCTGCCTGAGGTGGTGGTTCTTTTTCAAAGGCAGTTTCAAAGCTTTTCTCCCCCCCACACACATAGCAAGAGAAGTTGTCAGCCTTGCTCTCTGGTAAGCAGAGAGATACCATGTTTGCAGACATGTTCAAGGCCTCCTTGGGCCAGAGAGAGTGGAAAAGGAGAGAGAGAAGATACAGAAAGCCGTGGAGGAGGAGAGGCTTGACCTTTTACCCCGAGACCCGATGCATGCACCATCATAAAAAAGTGGTCCTTGCATCTGAAATAAACCTTTTTTTTTTTAATCTTTCCACTGCCTTTGCATTCTGGGAAGAATACCTGCATATGTTTATCTTACAAATATGTATTCTGTAGAGGATGATAGATTTTTGCTGTCTTTCACTTATTTGTATAGATTTGTTAACTACTCTGAGATCACAGAGTAAAGAAGCTAGAACTTAGCCTTGGTCCAGGTAGTATGAGTGACAAAGTAAATCAATAAAAGCACAAATAAGCACATAATTATTCTATTTTTAACGGTCTGTTTATTGTGTCTGTGCATGAAAGACATACCATGCTATGTCAATTCCAGGTACTGAATTGCTTTTATAAATCCTGTGCAAATTTTTGTCTGTTATTTTCAATTATAAGAAACTGCTTTAAACAGCTTTTACATGTGCAATTATTTAATTATTTGTATAATTTTCCTTTTGTCAAAGTTTTGTCAAGAGAAAAGGCTTTTTTCGTCTGTGTTAAATTCTTGCAATCACTTTGCTAAAAGACACTGCTGTTTTCATACTATGAATTAATGATTTGAAACATGGCATTCAGGAGCTGAATAAAAATTAAGTACATTTACCAATGGTATTTGTTTTGCTATTAATCTCTTTTCTCAAACTATGTTACTTAGTAGATTTTCTGGACTCTACTGTCCAGAATCTCATAAACTAAGAAATAGATCTCTGAATAACTCCAAGCAAAGACTGAACAGGTTTTTTTGATGTTTCTTGGCTGCTTTGAAGTCAAGTAAAAGACATATTGAGAACAATTTCTCCTGTTCACTACACATATCATTGCAGTATAAGGAAATATGAATTGACCACACTGGAGTGCACAGGAAGCAGTTTCACAATACGGACTGGGTGAACTCTGATGAAATAATCTGTGACTATGTAAGTAAATACTGTTTTGGTATATATGTGCAAAAGAGAAGGAGGAACATAAAGGAAGATAAACTCAGTCTCAGCATGGCAGATCAAAAGAGATTTGAGAAGTGACTTTGTACGAATTCAAAAATTAAGAGATTTCACAAAAACTGAATGCTGGTCTGAATGCCAAATAATGTGTCATAAAAAGTTTGTCCAAGAACGATATGGCCCTTCCACAATAGTTAAATGAATCGTGACTTGCTAGTCACTTAAAGGAGAAAAAGGGCATTTCTGCTACTGATGAAAGATATGCCTTTAGCATTTTTTCCCCAAAATTGTTGGTGAAGTTTGTTTGTGTGAGTACAAAAAAACCCTACTAAATTTATTAATAATTAAAAAAAAGGTTTTAATTTCTCCTATCATTTACATTGTTAAAAATATAGAATAGTACTTTCAAGAAAAGATGTGATAGAAATCTGTAAAATCATGTACTGCATGCCAAGAGTAAATAGAGAATAATTATTTGCTATTTTTCAGACTGATACAATTAGGACACTAAGCAATATGACCAAGTAACTGGTTTAAAACAGAACAAACAGCTTTGCATGCTTTACATGTATAATTGAATTGCAGACTCAGTGGAATTACAGAATTTAAGTCCTCTTGGGGAATAAAACATCTTTGCAATAGTCTTTGCATACATATTTTAAGAGTTTCAGCTTTAGAACTTTCATACTGTAGAAACGTATAGAAATGACAGTTTTAAAAACTTTCATTGTATGAAATACACAGCAGGACACAATGGCCCAGGCAAATCTTTTTTTTCTTGTGTAGAGAAATATGGCCTTAGCAACTTAACACTTCTTATTATTTATGGATTATTCAGATTATGGTAGAAATACATTGTATATTCTATTTTGATCTCTTATGTAGTCACTTCAAAAATGGATATTTTTTTATTGAAAGATGTATAACAATTACATGTTTTCAAACTATAAATATTAATTGAGGAATAGTATGAATGTTTGTACTTTGAATTTTTGAGAAGCTTCTCAGACATCAGATGGTAATTAATATTCTGAGAAAAGTTGTTCTGATTATTCCCCTAAGGATAGTTTATGTAGGATTTTAATATCTTCTATTAAATTATGTGTTTTGCTAGGATAATTATTTAATTTTTACTTGGTCTTGAAGGCATTGAAGTTCTGACAAGAATCTTAGTCACAATGAACAATACATATACTCACAAATTACAGTTCCGTAGGAGTGAAGTCAGATGAGACACAAAGGAACTTAATGTAAAATTGTAGCAAGTAATTAGTAACAAAGTCTCCTGTTATAATCCATAAATATATCCAGGCATCTCAAAATATCTGCTTGCCCATTATCTAACATTTAGTGCATACCCCTGAGGAACCAGTTGCCCAGCACAAATTATAATCCCAACTGAACCATAGACCATGCAAGCTTTGACATCCTTGTTCCTCAGCCATCCCAGCTGTGAAATTGATAAAAGCAACTGTGTAAAAACAGACCCCAATGGAAAACAGATCTGCCACTGGCTTGGGTAACAAATATGGACAAATAAATGGCAGACATATCGGAGTCATCGCATCCTGTTATGCTTTTTACTTGAATAACACAGACTAAATGAAGAGTTGATTCATCACATATTCCTAGATAAAGAAGATTAAAAAATGAAAGATAACACTGAAATGTAATGATCTTCCACCCAGGAGATGCAGTGCAATTTCAGTATTTGTTAACATAGAATACAGAATAGTTTTGTGCAAGTCAGCTGGATTTCTGCTGCTCACAATTATCCTACTGTGAAGGAGACTAATAGTTTTACAGTTGTGCACTCTTAAAAGAAAACATCAACAACATTTTTTCCTAATGTGTAAATATTAAATGATATTAAATAAAGAATTCTAAAATGTAAGTTCAAGATTTTTAACTTTCATATTTCTCAGAACTCGAACAATGCAAATTTCTTAACAATCATAGATTTTCTTTCTTTATCTGGGGACTCCATATTCAGATCTCATATCAGAAATTAGTATATTACTACTCAGTGCCTTAAACATCTATGTTTTGGATGCTTATTATATGTCTGACATATATATTTATCTAATGCGACTATTTAATTTGAAGAAAAAATTTCCAGCTACTTTATAGAATTTATAGCAGCTATATAATTTAAATGAACCATGTGATTATTCATTAAAAATAGATAAAACCAATGTATTATGTGTAGTCAGTGATAACCAATTTAATTTTTAACAGTGTTGAGAAGTTCTGAATCTATTGAGGACACACTAGTTGATGTCCTGTTATTGACTGAGGAATAAAAGAACACAGCACACACTAGCATGTTTTGATTCACAGACTATTACTTCTGCTTTGTGACTGGGTAAATATGACTAGTAAACAATAGTGACATCTGTATTGTAGGTAGGAAATATGTCATTCAATGTTATTTAAAATAGGAAACAATATAAATTTCATAAAGTAACTGTAAAAAGTCTGTATCTTTTCTCAAAATTGGTAATGATATTTATTACTCAATGTCTCTACTTGTGCCTCTTGTTCATGAAAGATTTTTGACTCCTCAAGAGATGATAGTATTTCCATGCTATATTCTAATGTGTCACTCAAAGATTTGACTCTCAAAAGCAAGAGGTTTCTATATCATTGCAGAAAGTTTTAAATAGCTAATTACTAGCATAATCTTTGTATTAAACTCATTTATTGCCTACTAAGTTACTATTTCATTGCAAAAACTTTTTATAGGATGACAAATACAGGTAACAATATCTTTAATATTTCAAAAATATGAAAAAATCTTACATGGTATATGCACTGTGAGGTTATGCAGGCATATCTGAGTTTAAAAATGCTAGTTAGTAGTCTGCCTGGCCAATATAGTTCAATGTAAGTTGTAATTGACTGTCTCAAATTATTCATATGTTAACCAGAGTTTTAGAAGTAATTAAGTAGCTTTCTTCAGTTTTCATGCTAAATGATTTTTCTAGAGTGCTTGGGTATAGTGACACAGACAAATCTAGTACATCCATGTAACATGTCCATAGGTTTAGGACAAAAGCCATCAGCAGTTCTTTTTGCTCTGTTACCTAAATTTGAACATCCCGTTTTGATTTGAGTCCAGAAGTCAGCGTTGTTCTGCACTGAAATGAAATCTAACAAAAAAACATATTGTCAGCGATCTTTTCCACAAAAAGTAGTTATTCTATTTTCCATTTATACTTCTCAAAGAAGTAGCTGGGTGGAGGGAGGTAGCCTATAATGCAACTTGAATTGAAGGCAGAAGAAATCCCTCCAAAAGCTTAGGAGTAATGTTAATTCATATTCTAAATAATTAACTCTACCTCTTTCATAGCTTCAGCAAATGCCAGAAAAGATGCTGTTCATTTTAAAGCTTAAAGGTGACAAAACATTGCAGAAAAGGAGCATTTTTTTCTCTCTGTTATACACTGGATTTTAGATTTCTGCTATTGCACAGAAAAGTTTTATAATGCAGTTTCTTACTAAACTTTGTCTAATGCCAGAATTACCTTTAAATGTGCTCTTTTTAATGGGTAATGCTTAAGCCTCCAGACATAATTTTTAAACAGGACCAGTCAATGCCCACTGACTTAGCTGCCAAATATGCTTCCTTGCAAACTGCTGTTCTTAGGTCAGCATATCAGTAGACAGGCATTTCTGTCCCTTTTAACAAGTTTGTGCACAGTTTGTAGTTCTAAGAGGGTTGTACAAGATGAAAGAACAAAATTTGGCAGTAAAACATCTAAGTATAAAGATTATTTTGAGGTTTTTTTAGTATAAAGATGGCTCAAACCCAAAATCTTTGGCTCAGCTGCTACAGTAACTGGAAGAAGTTCTGGTACATATCTGACATTGTGTCTGAATTTTTAGTCTGAACTCACGTCTCCTTCAGTGCCTACCTAAATAAGAACCATAACAAGTACTTTATTTTTTAAAAAACAGACATTTTCCTTTCTTCACTTTGTTGATTTTCAAAATTACTTCAGTCATTATGTCTGGATATGCAGTTACTTGCTAAATATGTAATATATCAGTCTGGAAGGAACTGAAAGGTTGAACAACACTTCTACGTGGTGTGAGGCTTGGGAAGACAAACTCTCTCAGGTAAAATGCTTACTAAAGTAACACTACTGCCAGAACATAGTATTCAATTCATAGTATTGTGTGAAGGTCAATTATGAATTTAGTTGGTGCTAGCTCTTTCACTGTATCAAATTATTTTCACACAGCAGCTCTCATCATTTCAATAACTGTCTTCATCATTTTTCATGTCTTTCTATTTGCAGAACCCAACAAAGATTAAAGAATGTGATTTCATTAAAGGCATTGCAGAAATCCATGTTACCTTCAATTTGATAAGAATAGACTATGTAACTTCACCCTGAGTGTTTTTGCATTATTTCTTCATATAAATTTCTAATACATTTGTATCACTTAATGTCCTTCTCTTCATTCAGAAAAGAAAGCCTCCCATGGGATTTTTCAAGAGGGTTAGAGAGGGTATTTTTACATGTCAGAAAAGAATTGTACTTAAGTACTAGAACAGCACTCTCATAAGTAGGTATCCTCTTTGTGTACTTGCCAGTGAACCAGCATGCTGTGCTTATCTCCTTGAATGCTTAGTTCTGTTTTCAAGCTTCACTTGCACTGTTATGCAGCTGGCATAGTCAACATGCTGACACTTTGAAACTTAGCTGCTTGGATTTTATGGATCAAACTTTGAGTTTCTTCTCATTTTCCTGTCTTGAAGTTTTCATTGAAGGCCTGTTTATAAAACTCTCTTTCTAGTCTTGGGTAACTCTAGCAAATCTGTCAAGTCTAGAATGCTAACTGTGGCACCTACCAATTATTTTTAAAATTACGAGGAACAAAAAACAGTATAGGTTTTTTTGGGGTTTATTTTCTTCCCTCATTCAGTTCATTTGATACTCATCGGTGCATATGTATAGTTCTTGTTAGTATTATAATGGAGGCCAGAAGTATTCATCACCTAAAGGAGAAACAACTTTCTTCAGAACTGTCTGGTTTGAAAATCCTTTTGTTTTACACTTTGCTACAAGCATGTACAGGTTTCAGTACATGCTGTGGGAACTACCTCTCTCCTTTAAGCCCTTATTTGTCTAAAAGGTCGGAAAAGAAGAAAAAAAATCATGAAAGTGAATGTTTAGAGAATGTGAATCAATAGAAGAACTGGAGTTGGTTGTAACAGCATGTTTTCCTAACATTTGAGAGAATGGCTGCATGTGTGTGAATGAACTTTGAATAACAGGTTTCAGATAAGTAATGACTGCCTGACTGCATGACAATCAAAAGAACGTGTTAGAAGCAGAGTATTTTTGCCCAGCCTTTTGCCCTGATCATTGGATAACTGATGGCACAGCACTATCTGCTGTGACAAATAGTATTTAACTAATTTGCAAGTGTAAAATTTATGCAATACTAGGTAACATGATATTGTGCCTGCCAATTATGCAGAAAAAATATTCATACCTTCACTATGCCTCTGGGTTTTTTAATGTACTTTTACCATCACATAGCAGATATAGGTAAATTCAAAAAGTGAGAGCGAAAATGTTAATTCTCACCAATTTCCAATTCACCATTGGAATATCACCATTTTCAATATAAAAAATAACACAGAACTGTCCAAATTTATGATTATTTTAGCCATTTTAAATACATGTATGTGTATACACTCTTATCTATGGCATTTTGTTGAATAACAGGGAATTGTCATTAGTTTGCATTAACGACAGGAATAATATATACATAGAAACATTTGAGACAATAAGAAAAAAAAAGACCAGTTCAAAAAAAATTCAATCACAAATATTTGAAGTAGATTTGGCATAATTTATGCAATATTTGGATATCATTCACACATGAAAGAATACACTCAGTTATGTGCAAGTATACTCAATAAATTAATATACTATGAAAAAAGGGTTAATAGAGTTAAAAATAAAGCAAAGTCAGAAGAATAAACTTCATTAATCTGGGAATCTTTGTGAGAGTCAGTTAGGTTAAATAATGTTCAATAATCCTTACTATGAATAGTTTCTGAGATCAGTGAGGACCTGTGTCAGTTTTAGATTGACATTTGTCTCAAAAAAATATTAGTCAATAATGATAAATGTTAAGTAGAGTTAAAAGTCCAACAGTTTATTCATTTTTTCAAAATATGTAGAAGGAAAAAGCTTATTTTGCATTTCAAATGTTCCATGAGCTGTATGATTGACATAGAAAGAACATTGGAAGAGAGAGATAATTTCTTTCACCCATTTATGAAAATTCTTTTTGGTTTAGAAACCAATTCATTAAAGTAAAATCTAAAAATTTTGTTCTGGGTAATTCTGAATGAAGATATGTTATTACACAGAGAGTTTTGTAGATTGATTATTGCTTACAGTGCTTCAAAGAGACTAATTCTTTTAAAGAGTGTATGTTGTGATGCGTCATTGATCAGATCTACTGTCTCTTTTTCTTTTTTCTCCTCCAGATTTTCCTTACATCACCTGTTCTTTCTATTACGGTTGATGGTTTGCACTGTACTTTTGCCAAAGCCTCATGTGGAAAGTAAACCCATACATATTGGATTTGTGATCCATTACAACTGTGCTCCAAAAATTTATTTTCTTTCTTAGAGGATGTGTTTAGGATGCATTTTTTATTGAATATAATTTTCTTCTTTTGGGATATTTTATTAAGAAAAATTTGAATTGAATACTGCTCTCCAATCTGGTTAACATGTGTGAATTAACTTTGCTATTATCGAATGTATTAAATGCACATTGGATAATACGAAACCCAGTCTAAAGTTTGTGATAGTCCAACTGATTTCTCAATCCAGTTTGAGGTTTATTGCTAATGATGCTGTTTCATCATGCACTATTTAAACTCTGTATAAAAGCTGTTTTATTAGTCTTGCTTTTAGTGGTGAAATTCACAGTATTATAGGTATAATATGAATAATAAAAATATAAGGGTAGTAATAATATTTAACTTGCATATAGCAGATCTCATTGGTATTTCCAAGTATTCAATATACTATTGTTGCCAAGAAAATGACCTGACAAAATCGAGTGACCTCACAGTGAGTTAAAAATTGTCAGGAAGAATGATAAGATAATCAAGGTCTCAGCTGAGACTCCAGTGCAGATCTCCTTGAATCCAGTATTTTCTCTTCATAAAAAAAATATTGTTGTAAGATAATTATACTTAGTGTACAGGACAGAATGAAGAAATGAATAATGCTTTATTTAACATGTCTGAAAAAATAGATGTTGATTTAGTGTTTTAAAACCTAAAGTACTTGATTTTCTGTTTATTTTCCTTAGGAAGCATAGCTTCAAACAAGAAATATTTTTACATTAACCTCCATTCTCCATAATTTTAAATCATTACTTGTAGAAACTATTAGCAGAGGAAATGTTTTTGCATACTATCTGGCACCCTCTGCTGTGCATAAATATTTCAAACATAGATATTATATTATTGCTGATTGTCTTCTTTAATAGAAGTAAAAAGAAAAAAAATATGAAAAAAATATTATATAATTAAGTAAATTAACAGGATGATGTTTGTCTGATAGTATGTTCATGTGTGGCTAGTAAGTATTTCTTAATGTTAGTACCTGCTTTCATGTAAGGTGTTTTTTTATATTCTTTTCAAATAAATGAGAGTGTGGAACTATTTCTTGATTTGAAAGATTTATCATTCTGATGCTCTATTTGTGCCTTTGTGATGTAGATCTCAGTTCACTCTCTTAGTTTCAAAAAACAATATGCAGAACCTTACATACCTCCCTAGTACAGTCTCGGAAGAAAAACATTTTATGGCCATGAAATGCACTAAACACGCATGTTACTATAACAACCTTTTCTTGAAGGAATAGGAAGTAGTGTTATGTTAGTTTATAACAAAGCTGTAGTACAATGTTATAAACTGTAGACATTCCCCTTTCTGATTAATATAGTCACTCAAGGAATGACATATATATCTTGGAATATCATAGTAAATTTTTCAAATGGTACAATGTAGCCAGTAGGTGTATTTTCTACTGAAAGAAGCCTATAGATATAGGCATCTGTCAGAGTCAAATACTCTCTGACCTTCTTTTAAGTACTTCATGTGTCAGGGTTGCAATATTTCATATCATATTTACTTATCTGAAGATATATGATGTTACAAGAGACTTCTAATTTAGCAAAATATACTGGAAAGACATTACAACACAAATATATATATTAGTTACACTTCGAAGAATATATCAGTTGCAATACATAGCTCAATGACAATACCAATGTGATTCCCATTATATGTCTCTCTAACATGCTCACTGCCACAACACTGGGATCCCCAATAGCCAGGAAAGATATTCTGGGTTGAAGCCAGCTTAAGCCCATTGATTCACCAGTGTGGAGCAACGCTATTAGCAAACTATCAAAATTCTTGTTTCCCTGAAAGCCTGTGCATTGTATGACAACCTAGGAGAGAAAAGATGCCCTGAGACCCCTGCCTGCACCAAGATCTTTGGGAGCTCCATGGTTGTTGGTCTGTAATAGGTGAAACTTTGTAACAGAGGTAGAACAGGGAGTCAGAAATTACTTTTACAATGTGTTCCAGAAAACCTGAATTATGTGTACTGTTTGTTGTTTCTCTACCTCCTCATCCTGCCCAATGACCCAATAAGTGGTGAGTGTTCAGGAAGTAATGGATTATCTTCTTTTTTTTGTTTCCTCTCCATATTAGAGATTTAATTTGAAAGAGAGATTTTGTTTGTTGGTTTTGTGGTTTGTATTTTTTGTTTGGTTTGTTTGTTTGTTGGTTTGGTTTGGTTTTTTAGTTATTTATAGTAAGTATGAAAAAAGAGCTACATTTTTCTAAATTTCATGGAGTGACTTCAAGCAACTTTGTCTTCTTGAATAAGAAATGAATGCTAGCAGGGAGCTCTCAGGAGAGGTTTTCACTGTGATATAATCCCTTGTGGTCTGTTATTTCCTGGATTTCTTAACTTCACAAAGCTTATTAGTACTTCAAAGCTGATTCCTTGGGCTTCTGGAGATGGGGTTGTCTGAAAGGAGTATAAGAATTGTGTGTTACTGTATTAGCTACATTTGGAAAGTAGAAAGTTTTATGTGAAAACTATTTTTTTAGTGTTATTGTCCTTTATTTTGTTTCTAAAAATCTAGTCTCTTGTGTACAATACTTTAGCATGCAATAGGTATTCTGAAACAAAACATACAAAATGTGTGTATAACAATAACTAATTATTGCATGTCATTATGGAGTTCTAGCATGACAGGCAATGAATTGAGGTAGAGTTTGCATCTTTGTACAGTTCTTAATCCCTTAAAAGAAATTAACATTGCAAAGAAATTTGTCGGGATTTTAGTAAGAGCATAAGGTCAAAGAACTGACCAGTTTGTAGATTACACAGTATGCCTTCTCTGTCAAAACTGTGATTGTGTCTATCTCGAATTTGCTCCTCAAGTGATATCTTTCCTTCTGATACTGTTTTTCTTCCATAATTATCTCTTCAAAGAAGTACGGGACATATTATACCATAATTATACCATAAAGGCTGCATATTGGGTTAGACCATATGACATTAAGCATACCACAGGAGAATAAGTTCTATCTGATTGCAAGACAAGTGCTGCAAAACTTTCAGTTCTTTTAATATACAGATGTGATAATTCTGTTTTGTCTAGCATCCTCAGAATAGCCCTCATAAATTCTAATTCTAACTCTAGTGAGGTATAATAACATAGGAATTAGGAAGAAATATGGCCTAAATAAAAAATGGTTAATTTTTATTTTGATTAGAAGGCTTAGAATAAAATAATTAAGAGTAAGAAGTTTGAAGGGGGAAGGGTTTGAAACCAGGCTCTCCAGAGCAGAGCCTAAGGGTGGAAAGCCAGGATTAGGAGTGATATTCAGCAAACGTAAAGCTAAAGTGCATGTACACCAATGCACACAGTTTGGGAAATAAGCAAGAGGAGCTGGAAGCCATCGTGCAACAGGAAAGCTATGACATAGTCACCATCACAGAAACGTGGTGAGATGACTCACACGACCGGAATGCTGCAGTGGATGGCTACAAGCTCTTCAGAAGACATAGGCAAGGTAGGAGAGGCGAAGGGGTGGCTCTGTACGTCAGAGAGTCTCCTGACTCTCTAGAACTTGAGGTTGGTGACGATAAGGTTGAGAGTTATGGGTCAGAATCGGAGGGAAGGCCAACAAGGCCGACATCCTGGTGGGAGTCTGTTACAGACCACCCAACCACGATGAAGAGGGTGATGAATTATTCTACAAGTAGCTGGTGGAGGTTTCAAAGTCACCAGCCCTTGTCCTTGTGGGTGACTTTAACCTGGCGGATGTCTTTTGGGAACTCACCACAGTGGAGAAGAGGCAATCTAGGAGATTCCTAGAGTGTATGGAGCATAATTTCCTGTTGCAGCTGATAAATGAACCTACCAGGACTGAGGTTCCACTAGACTTACTGTTTACAAACAGAGAAGGGTCGGTGGGAGATGTGGTGATCAGAGAGTGTCTGGGGCATAGTGACCGCAAAATAATAGTTTTCAATACTCAGAGAAGTAAGGAAGGGCATCAACAAAACCTCTACCCTGGACTTCTGGAGAGCAGACTTTGACCTATTCAGGGGCTGGTTCGGAGAGTACCTTGGGAAACACCCTTTAAAAAAAAAGAGTTCCAGGAAGGATGGACATGCTGCAAGAAAGAAAACTTGAAGGCGCAGGAACAGGCTGTCCCTATGCGGCGAAAGGCAAGCTAGTGGGGAAGACAACAGACCTGGCTGAACAGGGAGATTTTGAAGGAAATTAGGGAAAAAAAGAGAGCCTATCACCTTTGGAAAAAAGGGTAGGGAACTCATGAAGTTTTTAGGAATGTAGTTAGGTCATGTAGAAAGAAAATTAGAGAGGCAAAAGGACAATTTGTACTTAATCTTGTAACCTGTGTTAAGGACAACAAAAAGTATTTTTATAAATACATCAATAACAAAAGAAGAGGCAAGGAAAACCTCCATTCTTTGTTGGACATGGAGGTGAACATAGTTACCAAAGATGAGGTTAAGGCTGAGGTACTTAACATCTTTACCTCAGTTTTCGACAAGACTGGTTGTCCTCAGGACAACTGGCTTCCTGTGCTGGTAGACAGAGATGGGGAGCCAAAAAACCCCCTGTTATCCAGGAGGAAGACGTTAGTGACATGCTGAGCCACTTGGATCCTCACTATGGGACCAGATGGGATCCACCCAAGGGTGATGAGGGAACTGGCCGAAGAGCTTGCCAAACCATTCTCCATCATTTACCAACAGTCCTGGCTCACTGAGGAGGTCCCAGATTGGAAGCTGGCGAATGTGACACCTGTCCACAAGAAAGGCTGGAAGGAAAACCCAGGAAATTGCAGGCCGGTCAGCCTGACCTCAGTGCCTGGCAAGGTTATGGAGCAGATCGTCCTAGGTGCGATCACAGGGCACCTACAGGACGGATGGGGGGTCAGACCCAGCCAACACGGGTTTAGGAGGGGCAGGTCCTGTCTGACCAACCTGATCTCCTTTTACCATCAGGTGACTGGCCCTGTGGATGTGTCTACTTGGACTTCAGCAAAGCCTTTGACACCGTCTCCCACAGCATACTCCTGAAAAAGCTGGTTGCACATGGCTTGGACAGGGGCACTCTGTCCTGGGTTAGGAACTGGCTGGAGGGCCAGACCCAGAGAGTGGTGGTGAACGAGGTTGCATCCAGGTGGCAACCGGTCACTAGTGGTGTCCCCCAGGGATCAGTGTTGGGCCCAGTTCTGTTTAATATCTTTATTGATGATCTGTCTGAGGGGATTGAGTCCACCATCAGCAGATCTACAGATGACACCAAATTGGGGGGCAGTGTCAATCTGCTGAAGGGTAGGAGGGCTCTACAGAGGGACCTGGTCAGGGTGGATAAGTGGGCTGAATCCAGTGGTATGATGTTTAACAAGACCAAGTGCAGAGTACTGCACTTTGGCCTCAACAACCCCATGCAGCACTACAGGCTGGGCACAGAGTGGCTGGAGAGCAGCCAGGTAGAAATGGACTTGGGATATTTTGGATTGACAGGAAACTGAACATGAGCCAACAGTGTGCCCAGGTGGCCAAGAAGGCCAATGGCATCCTGGCCTGTATCAGGAACAGTGTGACCAGCAGGACTAGGGAAGTGATTTTGCTCCTGTCCTCAGCACTAGTTAGGCTGCACCTTGAGTACTGTGTCCAGTTCCAGGCCCCTCAGTTCAGGAAGGATATTGAGGTGCTGGGAAGTGTCCAAAGAAGGGCAATGAGGCTGGTGAAGGAAATGGGGCACAGGCCCTATGAGGAGTGTCTGAGGGAACTGGGGTTGTTTAGCCCAGAGAAGAGGAGGCTCAGGGGAGACCTCATCACTCTCTACAATTCCCTGAAAGGAGTTTGTAGCCAGGTGGGGATTGGTCTCTTCTCCCAGGCAACCAGCAGTAGGACAAGAGGGTATAGTCTTAAGCTGTGCCAGAGGAGGTTTAGGTTAGATATTAGAAAGAAATTCTTTACACAGAGAGTGATCAGACATTGGAATGGGCTGCCCAGGGAGGTGGCGGAGTCATGATCTCTGGAGGTATTTGTGTCTGGATGTAGTACTTAGTGTCATGGTCTAGTTGACAGGGTGGTGTTGGGTCATGAGTTGGACTCGATGATCTCAGAGGTTTTTTTCAACCTGGTTGATTCTGTGATTCTGTGAAGAAAACTATGGTAACAATGGCAAGGTCTTAGGACTCTCAATTTCTGCCCAGTTTCCTAATGATGACAGTCTCCTTCCTCTTGTTTTACCTTCTCAGAGAAATAACACCAAATTCTGCCCTGTTAACCCCTTCTTGAATGCCAGGGAGATCTAATGCGGTTGTCTCATTTATTTATTTACTTAGCTCCAGCTTCAAAAGACAGACAGACAAACAAACAATCTTCCCATGGTAATTTGAAAAATGCTGTCTAGGAATGAACAGACAGGTAAGTCTGTGGATAGATAGATAAGAGGGAGAAAAGAAAGAAGGAATGAACTGTATCTTGGAAGACATCTGCTGGGAACACAGTATTTTAATCATACTACCCTTTTGTCTCTTGAAATATCTTAGTAGATATATTTTAAAGTGTAGTTTTTCTGTCTCATGCACTGCATCTGCCTTTGAGTTACTGCGTAATTTCTTCACTTCTCACACTCTGTTCTAATCTCCAGCTTCCATTTTTTTCTCTTTTTCTTCATTCCCCACTGCCTTTAGTTATATGCTCTGGTTATTTCTCTCTCAATCCGGCAGAAAACCTGAGGACACAAAAATTACCTTCCCTGATTTTTTTGTGCATATTTTTATTTTACAAATAATTCCTTATCTCCTATGTGAATAAAAATCTAAACATTTTGATAAATAGAAAGCATCTCCCTATCCTAGTCAGTATGTTGCAAACAGTAAGTGTTTTCCCGTAGTGACACAAACAGAATTTTTATCTCTGTAAGGACTATTCCACGAAGTTTACAAAACTTCATGGAACACCTTTCTTGTTCAGATTTTTCAAATCATGTACTGAAATAACTTAATTTAGAAATGGACTAAAGGAATGTGTCTACATTTTTTTTAGGTCGAAAGGCAAGACTCTAGTTCTGGTGTTAGTATGCACTACTCTAATCTGAATCAAAATGTTACCCTTGTTGGCAAAGATAAAAGTAATAAACTGGGAGTTGGACTACGTGATCTTTAATGGTCCCTTCCAACTCAAACAATTCTATGATTCTGTGATAATTTTTCTTGCTATATATTTGGATGTATTATCAGAAAGCTAAATATCAGAAAGCTAAATAAACTATTATTTTTCTTTGCCCCATTCTACAGCTCTCAACTCCACCCTCCGGCCACAGATTTAAAAACTTTGGACTATTACCAAGTTAAGAAAAGCAAATTTTGTGTGCATCATTAATTCTTGGTCAGTTAAAAGTAGAGGATTTGCTTGGAACAAAAGTTATACTGTCTCTAAAGAAAATATGTTCAGCAGAGTAAAATTCAGACTGTATAACCCATATTAGTCAAGAACATGTGTACCCAAGGAAAAGGAAAAGTGAGTCTTTGATACAACCTCTAAATAAAGAAAGTGTGTTGTACTGAAAGAATATTTCCATGACTTGACACCTGGATCCTCATATTGTTATGAAATAGGAAGGACACCTAAAACTTGTGCTTACTTTAAGAACTGGATCTCTTCATCTTACATAGGGTTTTAATTACAAGTCCTCACATCTTAAGAGAGTATGTACCAAAATAATTATTACATTTTGATATGTTAAGTGCTTAACTACAGAAATGAAATACACTTTTTTTTAATGTATGTAATTCTAGTCCCCTTGAAGTGTACTGAAATTATACTGGATTAAACATCCTGAAAATCTAGTACAATTTTTTTTAATTATTATTTAGATATTATGGTTTTAATACATGTTTAAATTTCAGAATTAATTAGATTTTATAATTTAAAATTTAAAAAGGCTCTTTTTCTTTTTGTATATTTTCATATTGTGACAAAATACAGATGAATTTAAACACTTACCAAAGACTGAGTACTGTTTTATTTACATGATGGCCATGGGTATTCAGTTTTGCATTTTCTTCATTAGGCTGTTGGTCTATAAAAAGAATATAAGAGAAAAAAAAGAAAGGAAAAAAAAAAAGGCACAGTTTCAAAGCAGAGTTGACCAAAACTGCTACTATGGATCCTGTTTGCAGAGAAAGTGCAGCTCTTCTATGAGGTTCACGTCCTTCTGAACTCTGGTTCTTTATTCGTATTCTGAAGAAAACATAAATGTCACATATATAGGGGAACCTAGCGATACTTGTCTAATACCATCTCTCCATATGCTCTATGGAACAGCAAAAAAGCGACGAATCTAGCTGTGACTCAGAATCAGAGAATAAATGTTATTGTAAGAAATATTTGAAGAGCTGAATAGAAAGAATATGAAGGAGGTGGAGGACAAATCCTCCACATTCCTTTCAAGAATGGAGAAAAAACTTCAAGTTATTGATTTAGCAAACATTGACATTGACTCCAAAGTGCTTCTCTAGCAGCAAATGTTTAGATACCTAGAGATAAGTAAAATTTTTATGAACAAAATTCAGAGTACTCTGTAACTCCAGTAAAACTTGAAGCCATTTAAAATATTTTGTAAAATATTGTAGGACGCAAAGCCTCACAACAGTACATGAACTCAGATACAATTCCAAGGCAGATGTTTATAATTACCTTTATGCTACCTGAACATCTATACTCACAGGACCAGTACTGGTACTCTTCACTACAAGTTTTGGTCAATTGGGTTTCCTAATTTAAGTTTTAACCTTGTTGGAAGGCCTGGAAGAGATTTCTGAGTGTGAGTCATGCAAGTTATACTGAAATGGTTTGCTGCATTGGTGACGTGGTCCCTGTCTTTCCTAAGCTTTTATCATTACTCTGCCATTGCTGTACCAGGCAAGAGATGAAGACTTGGTTCCAGCAGACAACATAGTGGGACAAAACACCCTGAGCTTCCCGGGCCAAATGTAGAGATGTGTTGGCAGTAATAACCATGAAAAGCAGTGTGGGAATTAGCTCTTTGGAAAGACAAGCAAACATGTCATTTTGAGAACATTACCTAAAGAATCACAGGATCCAAAAATAGACTCACCAGGCTGTGAGTCACCAGGCAGTTTTAATAGAAGGCCTTCAACCATGGGAAGTACAGAGACACGCACCACGTGTCCAGGGGTTTCACAATTTAAGGTATTGTCCATCCAATCCCAGATCTATCTGCCCCCCAAATCCTCACAGTTCTGCCCCTGGTATATGCCTCTGGAGTCAGGGGGCTCTGGGACCCCCTCTTCCTCATCTTTCTCTTCTTCACAACATGTTCAGTCCTTGGAGCCCCTCCAAGGTTCTGGGCTTTGAAGGATTGGTGTACCTTGTTCAAGCTGGGGTGCAAATGTTCTTAAACAGAATGAAAGCCTACCTTGAGAGAAAGTAGGCTAAAGGAATTTAGAAATTTTGATATGAAATGGGGAAAAGTGTTTGGGTATGTATAAACTACTGTGCTAAAGTGTGAGCTAAACGCAACTACTTCTAAAATCTACAAAAAGTTAAGAGTCAAAAAAATCTATAGGCATCAAGGGAAAAGTTTCCTTTTCTATAATTTTTGAAATACCCTAGTTAAAATATAGTCAATTTACAAACAGTCGACTAAACTATTAAGGACTTGATTTAAAAACAAAAACCCTACAATTTGGAGATGACTTTCCATCTAATGAAGAAGTAACCAACTGACCAGCAAGTAATGATCATTGGATGTATGTATTATTTATGTTTTCTAATGGTTGCAGTTAGTCAGACTGGCTCCATTATACGTTTGGTACGGATTGAAAAATAAAGACTGCCTGTATGTGAGTGGACTTGTATCTAAACATACAGTGAGAACTAAGAAAAGATGGAGGAGAATATGTGGTAAGGTGAATGTATAGTGAAACAATCAATTCTCAGTAAGGCTTGGTGTACTTGTCATCTCATAACCATGAGGTGATTTATAGGTATCATGGAAAAATAGTTTTCAAGGTGTACACTATAGTGGACTCGAGGTTTTTAGGAAAGGAAACTGGTTTTATACAAAATCTGCCACAATTAAAAAGTGAAAAAATGGAATAACAGTTACTTGGCTTGGATTTTAATTTTGATTTTTTCTTTTTTAACTATTTTCAGGAAGAATAAATTGAATGCTTTTCTATCTAAAATTACTTTTTCTGAAAAAATTTGTACAGTTTAGTAGGTGCACTCATATGACTTAGAGTTAACTATAGGGCAGTAGATGGTGCAGATATTTCAGAAAAATGCAAACTATTTTAAAATTATATCATCTCTTTAGAGAATTATTTGGTACCTCTTCCTATGTGGTTTATGTTTTCTTTTTATGAAAAAGTCATTTGGTCAAACACTAGTGGAAATGGAGTATTTCAAGAAGAAAATGATCCTCACTGGAAAGGTATCACTTGTTGTTAATTTGAAAAATAAATGTAAAATGTAAGGAAATTACAAAGTTGATTCTGTCTTATTACAATTAATTAGAACTTTTCAGAAACTCACTGTAGAGTTTTGTACTTAAGAATCATACTAACTCTATGTAGCTGGATGCCAATGTTTATTTCTCTTCAAGAATAATCATACTGCAATATTTCCAGAAGCTCTAGTAAAGATTTTAAGAACCTTCCTTCTTGTTTACTGCTTGAAAATAACTTTAAAAATAACTTATAACCATTAAATATCTGAACCTTGTTTTGATCTTGTCTATATGACAATAAAAATATATAGTCTGTGGTATCCATACTGAGAAGTATGAATTTTCAGACAGACTTATCTGTTAAATTATTTTTCCTGAGGCAAAGCCAACAGCTAAAACTTTTCCGTACAGTTGGTAGTTGGAACTGGAGAACAAATCTGCCAAGTCTGTACAGTTTTCAAAAAATGAGCAGGCCAATTATGATTTTCTTTCTATAATTTATGTGTTTGTTGGCTTTTGTTACTTTATTCCGTATATAAAGGGATAAGTTTGGAGTAGTAATGCACTCCAGTGTTAATGTATAGCTTAATAAACAGTTATAAATCCATTACTTTATAGCTTTATCCTTTTATTTTTTAAGTACTTCATTTATTTTAATAGTAATATGCTACATACTAAAATGATGCTCGCATAGAATTAAGCTTCAGCTATAACCCACACCATTAAGATAGCAAAAATAATGTGAATCAATTGCCAGAATGAAAACTTACTGCTATTCTACTTCCAGGGCAAATATCTATTAAATGGAAGGCTCACAAATATTTCAGGATAATTTGTTTATAGTGTGATTTACTGAAATGCCATTGGACTTTACCTAACAAGACTATTATAGTAAATTAATATTTAATTCATCAGTCCCACAGAAAAGGCAGTAGAGTTGTGGTATAGTGAGATTTCATTGTCTCCTAACTCCTAACTCTCCAAAGAGTAATGATATCGACAAAACCCACATGAGGACTTTAATAATGTGTTAATATACAAGCCATTCCAGGTTTTTATTGATCAGAAAAATATCCTTCTCTAATTTCTGGTTCTGCAAAACCCCAATCACATCAGAATATAATTTCTCATAAAGTTATAGATAAAATTTTACCATTTACATTTACATTTCTTTATTTCACCCTGCCCTTTCTTTGAATACTTTCATATCTTCTAATATACAAAGTTGACTTGTATGATCATTAACAGAGTTTTTAAGTAACTATTTTTTGTAAGTTTTTTTAATATTTCCATGTTTAATAGGTATTTTGTAACACTGGAAAGAAAATTGCTGCAACTGATGAAAACTGATGAGGCTCAATGCTACTTAAAGCCTTCCAGGGTGATAGTAATGCTATTTGGTTCCATCAGTGGAATTATTTACTAGCGTTTTATTTACTAAGGTGTCAATCACTGTCGAACTCTTACATGTCTTTTCAGAAGTTGCAAGGCTAGAAATACTGTTCTGAAATCTAATTTTATTTTACTTGTACCATTGTATTTCTTTGTTAGCCTTCTTTATTAGTTGTCCTTTCTCCCTGTTCATCTGTATCCTTAAGTGTTCCTGCAGTGGGAAAAGTCACAAAAGTTAGAACATTTTGTCATGTGCAGGCTGCACTCACCCTAGAAGACTAGTAATGTCACAGATCCAGATAAGGTTTTCCTCCCTTCTCCAGGACTGAGAGCTGATACTCATATGCCTCAGGGATTTCAAGTAGAATATAATATATATAGCACCATACTACCTCTTAAGCCCAAATAAGGGCAATTTTTACAACAGGTTTTCATTACTCAAAATTAGTTTCTACAAGGAATGCTAAAGAGACTGGTAGTTAAAATAATTGCAATTATTAAATCTTCAATGGAATGACATTAATATGAGCTACTTCTGTGACTGCACTGGGGTGTGACCTTCAGGAAACTGGAACATAATGTCTTGCAGGATGTCCACAGAAGTCCGCTCCCATCTGTTAAAAAAAGCACTTATGATGCAACAGACATGGTAAATGCTTTCTTCATTTTTATCATTATTTTATTTTACAGCACCTGTGTTAGAAACAATGTAAATTCTAAAGCAAAGATAATTTCCTTCCGAATTAGCTTCAATATCCAGAGAAATGCACCAGGGAGAAGGAAGAAAGTAAATTAAACAAAAGGAAGACACTGGCATGATTTTTAGTTCTAGAAAGAAGAAAGATTTCATGACATGGGACATTTTTTGATAAAATTTTCTAGATTTCTTTCAACATCTATGCTGTTAGTAGGTTATCGGGAAAATTCCAAACATTATTTTCTTTGGTCTGTTATATTTTTAAGGACTGTTTTTAAGTACCTTGCATTTGAAGTAGAAGAGTATACTATATTAGTAATATGAGCTAGAGGGAAAGAAGGATCTGAACAAAAAGAAAAAATGGTTGATTTATTCTAAAAAGCTGCAACCTTTGTTATAAAATATAGAGTCAGATTTTTAGCAACAATTTTTTTTAATTAAAGGTTACAGTCAATACAGAATACAAGAATACAGATGACATTTTTAACTGTCTCCTAAAAGTTCCTCAGTTCCATGCAATTAATTGTGTGAAGAAGTCCTCAGACCATCTTTAGAGCTTTGCAGACAGGATATATTTTGAAAATACAGTTTAGCAGTTCCCTGTGCAGCACACAAAACCATGTTTCATTTTAAAGAATTTTTTTTTAATATAAATAGTTTTCTTTTTCTTTTTAATTCTCTGAATGACTGATCTTTGGCTGCTGTTCTTATGAGGAGCACTAAAAAAGCTGATAATATTTTATGCATGCTTAGAAGTAATTGATATGTAAGTGACATAAGAATTCATTTAATTCTACAAATTTCAATAAAAATTGAAATAAAAGTGGTGGCTTAATTGTCTAAGGACTCATAGTTATTTCAATATTTTGTATATTATTATTAAAACTACTGCTTTGAAAAAAATCTTTTCAGAAGTCTGTCACAGAAGAATTATTATGGAAGTTGTTAAATTCGTCCTAATATAATAACATGCTATTTATTTCATTATTTCAATATTACTTCAATAATCATCCCATTCTGCAGTCAAATAGTAACTGAATACTTCAGAAAACACTACAAAGTGTTATTTAAATACATTTAGTCTTGAATATATGTTAGTAGAAACTTAGAAAATAAACTACAAATTTTATGTCTGTTTTATATTGCATTGAGACAGGCATTAAGCAAAAGTCTTTCTGTATTTATTTTGCACAATGCTTGACATGAACATAATTCGGGACTTTATAAGTTGACTCAAATTGGTGACATATGAGGTTTGATGGTGGCTACGATAGGTATTTTTAGAGAAGATGGAATGAACTCTTCTGAAAATACCTTACTCGTTCATGGGAGAATTTTACCCCTGCCCTTCATCATTTTGATATGCAACGTAGATCTGATGAAACTAAAATTTCTCTGCAGTCAGAATCCCTTATCTGAAAATTTATCTTTTGAAGAGGCAA
The DNA here is from genome assembly GCF_003945725.1 of Corapipo altera. Lineage (NCBI taxonomy): Eukaryota > Metazoa > Chordata > Aves > Passeriformes > Pipridae > Corapipo > Corapipo altera. Next base: position 9,966,064 of record NW_020884876.1, read on the forward strand.
TTCAAAGACTTGCTTAACAAACAGGTGTCATATTAAAATGTTTCCAATTTCTTTGCAAATCTTATGGGAAGATGAAGAAAAAGAAAGTAATGGTGTTTGGAAAATACTGAAACTACAAAATAAGAAGTGAAAAGGATAGAAACAGAAACAGCAATTCTGAGTCTCTATCATAAAAACTGCTTAAGGAATCACCTTTCTCCAATGACTTTATAAGCTCTGTGTCGCCAGTTTTGTTGACTAGAACACCCAAACGTGTTTTTGTGGCGTACCAGGAAGTGATTCCTTGTGTTATAAGCAAGATACTTCATAATAATTTGTGGTTTAAATTAAAAAGAAACCATGTATTTTCTGTATTGCTGTGGTCAATCTTTATATTTTCAAGTTCATCACTACAGACCTAAGGAAACTCGATCACCTGTAAAAGACAACATCTTAAAACTATACCCTATAAGACAGATATTCAGTATATCTACACTATTCAATTATGTCAAGCAGAAGAAAAATCCATATCTCTTTGTGTTTTTAAAATTTTATCCATTGTCTATGGGCAATATTGTCAATTAGCTGTAGACACATGCTTATTTCAGTCAACTGACAAGGTTGAAAAATCTGAAAAGAAAAAGTCATTTGAGAATATCACAAGAGATGTAATTTTGAAGATTACAGTCCTTTATAATGAAAACTATTTTTTATTTTGGTTTAATCTCTGTTTAACATTTTGTCTAGATTGGGAGTAGTTTATATTCTTGCTTTGTCTCCTCAGCTAGTGCAATTTCAGTGTATTATTCATCAAGGACTTATCTACATTATTATCTATGCATGTTTAGGAAGTGTCAGGTTAATTTTCATATATGCATATGTACATATATGACAGGAATAATATATTCATACAGATTTTAATCTTTGCTGAAAGCCCAAAATAGAAAAAGATAAAGAAAAAAAAAAAAGAAGGAAAAACAAAATCAGGCAACTTCATGTGGGATTTAATCTTTAGTTCTGTTACCCTGGTTTTTAATCCTGAAAAATGCTGAACATAAAAGTCAGTAGAAGCAGAGCATGTCTTTATCAGAACAGGGTTTGACTTTTACAGATACAAACTGAAAACAAGAGGATTGACTCAGCCAAGTTATACAAGTTATATTTTTCGAATAACCTTCATACCAAGAGGGAATGATTCTGTCAACATATTTTGGTACATGATTAATCTTTCTTCCCCCTTCATATCAGCAGAATCAGCTTGTCATACTACAGAGACATATACATCTGTGAGGCTAGAATTGCTTGTGTGATGGCAAGGAAATTCAGTAACCTAGAAGTTAGCTCATTAGGATAATATGGACACAACAGTTAGGAAAGCAGTAATGATATATTTTGACTATCAACATGCATTATTTCTACATGTTATACTAGTCAAAAATCTGTTTGCGTAAAGTTATTGAAATATAGTATATTGAAAATTCCTTGGCTCTTGGACTTTCTCCACTGGCACTAATGAGGTAAACACTGTATGAGAAGTGGCATGTGGATGAGATGTGTTCTGAGTTTTTATTGTGAATCAGTTGTAAAATATGCTGGATCTCTGCCACAGGAAAAAAGTATTTTAACTTATGCCTATAAACCCATTCTGAGTGAATGAGGTGTTTAAATTGCAAAAATCATAATTGGGGAACTATCAATCAGCATGTTTTCAGTAAAAGAGATAACACCAAATACAGTGAATTTGACAATTTGTACTTTTTAAAAAATAAAATCACTCCTGACCAGATTTTTAAGAAGTTTTATGACATTTGCTTGTTTCTTTGTCTAAAGCAATAGATTCTGATTTAGCAGAATGGTTATTTCAGAACTCACACAAAATTATAGAATGACTCTGATGGCATTTACAAGTCATGGGACACAATGTCTTATGCTAGTAGGACAAATGAAGGAAAAAGAACAGATTTCCTAAACAGTTGAATTGGGAAGATGGTGCTTCAAAATAGTTATTTATAATGAATCGAAGGACCTCTAAGTATCAGAGGAATCCTCAGAAATCCATAGTAATTCAACAGCTATCTCGCTACCTAGCCTACCGCCACACCTGAAGGATAAACTTTTAACTTGAAGTTAAATAGTAACACCTCTGTTCACTCAGGATACAGGCTCCAGGATACAATCCAGAATCTAGCCTTTGTCAAATATTTAGTCATTGGAGCGCTGTTGGGAAAGACCTGGTTCCTAGGCTCAACTTAAAAGGACTCAAACACATCTTGCTGACTTTCCAGGTGTAGTTGTGTATTTCTGGTCTATGAAACTATTGAATAAGCTGAACAGGGTCAGCTTTTCATTTTCCTACAGACTCCTTGCAGGACACTGGAATTCATGAAACCTCTGATGAAAGTGTTTATGTGACAGTGAGCACATTCAAAATAGTCACAAAACATACCCTTTCCCTTCCCTATGATATGCAAAAATGAAAGCTATGCTGCAAACAGCAGAAGAACTGAGTATTTTAAAAATTACATCGTGAGTGTCTCACATTAGGACCCTGACTCTATTAGAGAGACAACCTCAATACATCTGTGCTTTAATTTGAGGGTGGGATAATTTTAGATATTTGGCTCACAAACTGGTGGCAAATCTGAGAAGTATTGGGTTCTTTAACAATGGACATCACAAAAAAATCCGTGGAAAGCTAAAGGAAAAAAAAAGTATATAAAGTACCTGTCATTATGGTGGGGCTACATCTTGGACAAAAAGAAACAAAATTGTGTCATACTTTTTCAGAATTAGTGCCAGTCATTCTATGCAATAGATGAAACAGTAAAAGGTCTGTCACTGTCAAATTAAGTACTAGAGTGTCATGGATATTTACAGTAACCAGCATCCATGTTAATTCTTGGCATTTGAATTTTAGACTGCAAAGCTTTATAACCCTTTAGTATTTTTGAGAAGTACTCATAATATTTTGAGTTCATGTACAAACACCCTCTCCTTTCAACATATATATGTAGTGCTAAGCTAGGCAGTTTTTAGTTCACCTCAGTCTGATTTTATCGTTATTTTTAATAGCTAAGTACCATCAGTAGCAAAATATAAAATTGTTTGTGGATTTTAATTCTGCTGTTCTTAGAGCCGTAGCTATTTGGTGTTTTCCTGACCACTCCATCAATCAAAGCTGTTTGAATACAGTAGGTATACAAAATAGAACAGCAATTGGCCCACTGTCCTTTCTGTACTATTGCTGCGAGTACCTTGCTCCTGGTCTATAAAATTCTGATATCCAAGAAAATGTGTTCTATATCAATTTCACATGCTGTAAAAGAAACAATTTTTGGAAATTATTTGCTGAACATGTCCAAAGTAAAATATATGTAATTTTTTCTGATGAGTGATAGGGGAGATGCCACTTATGAGACAATAGCACAACTTTTTCAGTATAAAGGACAGTATTTTAACTTAACACATAATCATATCCAGCAATGACTGTGTGGAAACAATATCTGATCTTCACTACAGTGGTCTCTGCAGATACTGTACTACAAGTTCAGAAAATCCAAGAAGTTATTTAGTTTCTTGATCAGTACAGTACTCAAAAAGGCAATAGTCTTGAACGTTCAGCTATAGAAAACTTTGAAGGATGGACATGTTTATTCATATTGCTGCCTATAGTTTTTTTCCTTGTTTATGAGTTTGTGATATTTTTGTAGAAAATACTTTGGACAAAGTGGAGAACTTTACAGACTTCTTTTCAGCACAGAGGTCTCACTGAACCAAACAGAACAATGGTCCCTCACAATGCATTGAGAGGTTTATTTTATGGAATCGTGCCCTAGACAAGGTTACTCAAAGCGCCATCTAGTCTGACCTTGAACACTTCCAGGGTCATCTACAACTTCTCTAGGCAACTTGTTTTAGTTTTAGTCTTACAACCTGACAGTAGAGAAACTTTTTTCTTATGTTTGATTTTCTTTATTTCAATTTGTGCCAATTACTTCTTGTCCTGTCACTGGACCACTGCCAGACTCTGGCTTTGTCTTCTTTACTACCCCCATGAGGAATTTACACATGTTGACAAAGTCTTCCCAATGCCTTCCCTTCTTCAGGCCAGACAGCCCCATCTCTGTGCCTTCCCCTGTATAAGAGATACTTCAATCCCTTAATCATCTTTGTAACTCTTCACTACTCACTCCAATATGTCTGTGCCTCTCATGTGCTGCACAGCCAAGCAGCAACAGCACTTCAGATTTGGGTTCACCAGGGCTCACTAGAAGGGAAGGATCAACTTGCTCATGATTCTATGATAATGCAACCCAGGAGGCTGTTGGTTTGCATTGCTGCAAAAGCACATTTCTGCCTCATGTTCAATTTGGTGTCCACCACGACTATCGGTGCTTTTCAGAGAGGTGGTTGCAAGCTTGGATGGATATATGGGATTATTACAACCATGATGTAAGGCTTCAAATTTCCCTTTGTTAAACTTTATGGGGTTCCTGGTGGCCCATCTCTCCAGGCTGTTAAGGTACTTTCAGATGGCAGCATAACCATGGTATATCAACCTTAGCGGCTTTGTATCATCTGAAAATTTTCTGAGGACGCACTTTGTCTCATCTACTTCCTTAATAATTTTTTTCTGCACTTTGTCTCATCTACTTCCTTAATAATTTTTTTCTGATACCTTTGGTCCTTTAATCTCTCAGGCAGGCAGAAGATTAGAACTGCAAAGTCATTCAAAAATAGTTGCTGAAGTGGTTTTTTCAGTTCAATGACTTGGAAGACAGGGAAGGTTCCTCTAGCCTCATTTTTGCTAGAAAAATCTGCGATATTTTATTAGTGTAGAAGGCTTTTAACGTAATCTAAAAATACTCCATACTGTAGCAGACAGTACTGTACTCCTTTCTAACCATTGCAGGGAAAAATGAAAATTATATCAACCACAGAAAAGGTATTTTCTGTGTATCAGCACAATGTCTTTCAGCACAGGTGTTTTCATAATGATGATCTATTATAAAAATTCATAATGTTCAAAGGTTCTCACACTCATACTTCCACCTCATCTGTCACATGTCAGTATAACTCCACCCTATGCTCAATAATCTTGAAATTATGTTGATAATACAAAACAATAGTCAATTCGAACTTAGTTTTCATCATTAAATTTAACTTCATATTACAGAGAAAATATATATTTTTTTAGGTGTCTAGAAAACAGGAATTGTTTTTATCATTGCATAGATACTTCAGTTAAATTCCTTCAGTGAGACTTAAGAAATTACAGGAGACTCTTCTCTAAATTATCAGCGTCTACAGTCATGTAGGGGACTTTCAAACAGTATTTTCAGGTAGTCAGTTGCACTCTGATAATCCAGACAAGAGTCAAATGACTCAATATCTCCTGGAACTAACAAGATAAATTACCTCCAAATCATTTAAAATCATTTAACTCCTAGCAACTCAATACATCCTTTACAATAAAAACTTTTATTTAGTGTTTCATTTAATACACTTTCAGTATGTCTGGATTTAAGACTTAAAAGATATAAAACCAGATTTTAATATGAGATTTTGAACATCAGTGAATTAAAACTATGTCACTGAAGAGTAATTTTGTGTTCACCGGTTCAGAGGCCATGTTTGTCAACATTTAGCATGTGCCAGAACAATTTCTTTTTTTTTTCATATTTGCAAAATTATGGGTTTATAATATTACAAGATCTTACAATTGAGTATGAGCAGTGAATAATTTATGATAACATATTCATGTCTGTTATTTATCAATTGCAATATTACAGCAGAACTTAGGTAGAAAATAATGTTTTAAGACATTTTAAGTCCAAATTTTTCAAATTAAGCTCACAATTAGGCCATTGTGTTGGAATAATACTTTGCAGCATTTAAAGTTGGTTATTCTGATGTTTTGCTTTAAGAACTTTTTAAAAGAACTTTTGGTATGTGATTTTAAAAAAGCTTTTTTTTATTAAAAAAAAAAAATTAAATGAAAGGACAGTGTTAATTTGAGGCAATTCTCTTCAGCGGTCTCTTGGAGAACACCAGGTAGAATGAAGTGGCGTATGACTAGATGACCACAAATAATTGTTCTCACAGTAAGAAAAGAAAACAGAAAATGTGTCAAACAGGTTTGCAGAGGCTTTTCAATAAGATTGATACTCACATGTATCGTTATTAAAATGTAGGTAAATGCATTTACTTAATATGATGAATAGTAGTTAGGGAATTGTACTGTAAGACTAGGACTGAAAAATAACAGCCTGAGAAATAAAAAAAATAAAAAGTTATTTGGTCTAAGATGACCACAGTCCGGTACCAGCCCAAAGTCAGCATAAATTACATTAAAAAACAAAAAGAAAATAAATTGAAAGAGAGAATCCAAAGCACTTTCATTTTGTAGAAAATAAAATGCATATTGATATAACCCTTGAGTCATTCTTGCATAACTGCTTATACTACTTGTCTTCTTGTCTCCAGTTTGCACTACTTGTCAAAACTAGATTGTTAAAGAAGTAAATACATATTTCATGGGCAGTAAAAATACATACAGAAATAAGTAACCATCAGTGTGCTGATGGCAAAAAGATGAACTTCCTTTTGCCTCTTTAATACTGCTAGTTCATTTAATTTCAACAAGAAATTTCTTTTCTTTATTCAGACTCTTTCTTGCGTCCCCATTTATCATCATTAAGTTTGTCATAAAACATTTATGCGTTTGCATAATCTCAAGCCCAATACAGGGACTTTTCCAAATGTGTATCTTTATCAAAGTTCTTTTATGTTTGTGTTTGGATTTAAGTTAAGATTCTATAAGATTTTTTCATGGTTGAAAAAGAAAATATTTCCCAAGTTATCTCCAAAATAAGAGCAAAATTGTTCTTTCATTTTCTGTAGGCATATTAGTTTAGAAGACTGGGAAGAAATGCGATAGCAGTCTTCAAAGAGGAAGCAAAAAACCTGTATTTCTTTTTCATTGACAATAAGAGGAAAATGAAATTATAACTTTATATTCCTGTAAAGAGACTCAGACTGGACATTAGGAAATTACTTCTACGCACTGAACTAAACAGTCTATGTTTACTGTTGAAATAGTATAATTAAAGACTAGCTAAAAATTCTTGATAATCATCTAGGAATCACTCCTCCTGCTTTGAGTAAGTGGATGTTTGGTTTGAATTCTTATGGTCTCATCCAGCCAAATTTTTTGATTTCTAGTTGTTCATATTTCCCATAATTTGGGGATTTCAGTATTGGCAGTCACCCAATATTAAATAATATAAATAATTAATTCCTTATTCTGACACTATTAATGGGATTTTTAAAATTTATATTGTAACAAACGTGGGTAGAGCCCTCCCCAAATCTTCGTTCGCGAAGCCTAGCCCTGATGAAATTTTATAGTATCTCTATTGTGCAGCCACACATCTTTTACTTTGTTCTCATATACACAAAGAGGAAATAGTCATACTTAGTCAGAGTCATATTTTAGGGCAAAGGGACAGGGAGATGAGGGGAACAAAAAAAGAAATTCTGCACAACAGAACACAGATATAGTCTTCATTATTTTGTGAGAATTTCAGTATCATTCTTTCTGGGTTTTTTGAGTAATTTTCAGAGTGGAGAGTAGATTGTGAAATGCAAACATTCAGAGAGATCATGTTTTTCTTCTAGTTTGCTTGAGTCCAAAACCAAAAGAGAAGTAGGTCCACAATGTGTGGAAAACTAGAAATATGGAAAGGCAGTACATGATATCAAAATTCAGTGATTTCATTATATCATTAATAATAGGCAGAAACTTTTTATTAAATTTCCTTAAAATAGAAGTTTCATAACAGCGGTAGGATATAAAGGTAATTTCAGAGGATTTTTTCGAGAAAAGCATCCTAACTAAAAAACTACAATTCTAATTTCACACGTGATGTTCTCATGGAAATCACACATTCAGAATTGTGTTAAACTACTGATAGTGCATGTAGGATAATACTGTGTTTAAGGGAATATGACAGATGGTTCCTTTCCTTGCCTTGAGTTTGATAGTTTTGTGACTTCTGTAGTAAATCTCATTCATGTAAGCTTTGGTATCAGATGTGGAAAGCCCTCAGAATATTTGTAATAATATAATTAGTTAATCAGCTATTTTCTCAAAGATTCATTACTGTTTTGTAGTCTATAACTCCTACTCAGAACATGAAAACTATACTGAAGTATTGCAGTAAAAGATACTAGAGTAACTTGGCTTAAAATAAGTTTTTTTATAAGAGAAGTTTCCTTGTGATTTGCTGACTTCCACCAGCAGCATGCAGGTATCTAATTTTGCTGAAAAAGTTATCAATATGCTACCTTATGAGATTAGGTGAAAAAACAATTTTGTTGCTGGTATGTTGAAGATACTTTTCTGATCCAGAAAGGATCTGATTTTCCAGAGCTGTAAGTAGTAGAGAATTATAAACATGAATATCATCAGCAAAATCCGGTAGCATATGCATATATGTATGTGTAGGAACCGGTCCATTTTGTTACTCTTTAAACAAAACAGGATTAAAAAAATGGCAAGGTATAATCATTGAAATTTAAGATATGGTGCAGACATTAAATTTAGTAATAACAGTAATAGTTTAAAATGAAAATTTCTTTCTCAGTAGCTGAGCCACAGTAACCAATTATGCGAATGATCTCCATTCATTTCAGGATAAAATTTAACTGTATTTGAGCTTTCTCCAGGTCAACAGTAATGGTTGGACTCCTTCTTAAGCTGCCCCATTTAAATCTGGAACAGATGTTTGTGTATGCATCTTTATTAGAAAAAAAAGTCAAACAGATTAACTGTAAAACTTTAAGTTTACCTTGGAATGATAAAACAGTATATAATAGATTTAATATGCCTTTATAATATAACAGTCTTATTACACCATGTACAAGAGTCTCCAAATTATGTGATTTAGTTAGAAGAGCAGCCTAGAAAGTCTCAATCAACATATATGCAAGAGAAACCTGATCTATTATAATTTTATGAACATGTCTCATGCAAACTTCATTATTTTAATCCACATATCTCCAATAAAAACAGAAAAATGAAAATAGGATATACTGTATACTAGGCCTAGCATTTTACACCTCAAAACCTTCATCCAAAGACAAAATCAAGGCAATAAAATATTTCTAATAATTTCATTTTCTTGCTCTTTTTACTTAAGGTCTTTGATTCATGTTATGATTTTTGTAAGTTGGGTAAAAGGAGAAGGAAAATGGAAAACAGAGAAGAAATAACAAAGAGAAATCACAAAGCTTGTTGTAGAAAGTGAAAGCTACAATGAAGAGACCAACTTGGATGATATAAAATGAAAGAATAATCTTATTTGTTAGGAATCAATTCTTGCTAAAAAAAAAAAGATCCAGGCACCTTTGTATTGAAATGCTGCAGTGATACTTATCAAACTAAAAGATATCATACTTTTTCCGTGAGCTGGTGTTCTGTTTTATGTCTGTAAGCAGCTTGGTGTACAAAACATGAACATGTTCTGTACACTGCTTTGCCTTGGCAGTATCTAGCTACTGTACTGCCTTGTGGAGAAAGGAATTCAAATATATACATGAAACTAGTTCATACATCTTTTTACTGGGAAAATTTCAGCAACTTTTACACTGTTCTGAAACCTTGCCACACCACTCTGAATTTCAAGGAACAAAGGATGATTAATTAAAAAAATGTATATTTTTTAGTTTGACCTCCTCTAGCTTTTAAAAACAAAGGTGGTCTAGATATAACTGTCTATTTTGTAGCAACATTCTTAGGTGTATTCAACTGGTATTAGTTTTGCCTCTTTGCTTAGTTTATCACATCTCTCATTACTGTGTATTGAAGCTGAAATGCCCATTACACATATATTCATAAACTGCCTCTGCAGTTGTTATTTTCCTACCTACATAATATCGTGCTTCATAATATTGTAGTACAACATAACCCATAACTTATAAAAATGTTATATAATACATACATACACACCCACATATGTATAATATGTATAACAAGTAAAATTAAAAATGTATGAAGATCTACATTTTCTAGAAAATTTTTTTAGTCAGTTGAATATGACTGGGAGACCTAAACTCTTTAGAATATAAATTTTTTGCATACAATACATAGAAGATAGTTTTGTGACCAAGTCATTGAAAAGAAAATAAGATTTGGGTGTATTTCCAGTGCACTGATTCCTGCAGAATAGTTGTCTGTCCATTTGTTGATCTTCTTTAGTAATGAAAAGCAGCATATCATATTTACATTGAGGAATTAATTGCTTCATTGTCTCATTTGCCATGACATAAGAACACTCAGAGAGTCAGTGCTACTTGTAAAGCCATCCACAATATAACTGTCTCACATTAACTTCTTCATAGCAGCATCCCCTTGGTATTTCAATCTGACTTCTCTGCTTTCCATACATAGCAGTATTTCTCTACATTAGTTATTTCCACAGTGCAATTCCTCTAAAATATACACATTCAAGTTTCTGTCCTTGATAAGTAAATAAAAGGTAAGTATTTGATAGACTCATTTATTCAGACTCATCCTCTCCCTCTCATTTTATGAACAAAGTGATCAGAAATTATTATAAAGAACCTAAAGGAGGAAATATTGGAATGAAAAATCTTCCAGGCTTTTATTTTAAAATCTGGGTCATCTAGCAAGCCAGCATTTTGTATTCAAGATTACATTCTTGTAAGCCCTTGTTTTTTTGAAACTGAATATCTAGAAGTAAACAAAGACAGTAAAGTGTTGCAATAATACTTTCCTAGTCAAATAACAAAAACAACAGCACAATAAGATTAAACGTTAAAAAAGTGGAAATTATTAGAAGGAATAAAGCAGTGTAATTCCTTTCTTGAAGTTTATGACAAAAACTACTGAGTTTAGCAAGAACAATATTAGGCATTAATCATTGCTTTAATTTTAAACTTGAAGAATGTGTTATACTACATCGAAGTTCATGGAACTTATGAATATGTTTCTAGTTAAACATACATTAAAGTGTTTTGCTGACTAGGAATGGCTACTTAAATCAAAACCTGATGTAATAAATCTCACTTTTTCTGTAAACTAATTAATTTCCTGCTGTTATCTTTTCATTGTTGTTTCTCAAGTGCATGGTGACATTTTGTCATATTCACCTATTTTAGATGAAAAGATGGATTCATTTTAAAATCAATATTGGTTTTTTGGACTTATCTTTGCTTGCATTAATACCTTGCTGTGCAGAATATATGAAGATGGTCACAGCAGAGCTGTCTTTAATCCTCACGCTAGGTTATGTCTTTGATCATCTATTAACTGAGACTATAGTATATTAACTTTCAGCTGAGTCAAGATAAAAGGTTTCCGTGAGTGGAAAGTTTCCTTCTTTGCTATTCAGCACTCTTGGATATTAATAACAAGCAATATATGAGCTGTCTTTCCTTATAAACAGTGTAGACCAGAGAGAACTAATGCTCAAACATTTTTCTGCATAGACTTATTGTGTTTGATACCTTGACTGAACTTCATATAACTCCATATCTCTTAAAAGAAGAAAGCCTTTGAAAAGGTTGAGAAAAAGAAAAAGCAAGTATAGGCTTTGAAGATGTAAGTACACTGACGTCATTATAGATTAAAGTGAAATAGTAATACTCGACAGAATTTCAAAAAAATTAACTTGGGTGGTTTAAAAGTCCTTTTCAATTAGTTATTTTGAATCCTATACCAGTTTTAAGTCAACGAGTCAAAAGAGCATAACTAGCTCCCTGCTTGGGCAAACTAGGAGTCGTTTCTAGTCCCATATCTCTAATGAAGAGAAGCTGATATTTCAGAGAATAACTTGGCAGGTAAAATTGGCAGGCAAAATTAAATGTTCTTATATTAATCTTCCAGTTGTATTTGTAGTTTAAGATATATTTCAAAAATGTCATAGGAATTGTCATACCTCTGACTATTCTGGATATACTAAATAAGTATCCTAAAATAAAAAAGAAATAGTAATTCAGATTTCTTTCCTTCAACAGCTTTAACCTACAATTTCTTTTAAATTGCTCACTTCTATTATTCTTATATTGGAGAAAGGATGAATTTATATTATGAAGGAGTTTGTGTGGATGGCAGCCTAACATTTGACTGTTAGTGCTACCTATTAAGTGAAACAAGGAATTACTACTTTCTCTTTTTTTTCCTGTTAATTAAACTTGATATTTGCTCAAAGTTCTGCTGTTAGATATTTTCTTTACTTCTATTTCTCTTTTATTATTACATTCTATTATGTAATACTTTACCATCTTGTCATTGTGAAACTGAATTTGAAAAAGAATGTTGGAAACAGAACATTCAGGAAGTGGAGAATGGGAAAAAACCTTTTTGGTCTAACATAAAACTGTTGAAAATGTGTTTCTCATACATTTAAGGACGAGGGTTTTAGCATTAGATGCCTCTCTCTTTGTTATTGACCTAAATTACTGTAGCCAGTAATGATCATTAGGAACACATTCTGAAAATTAGTGCCAGGACAGTGTTTGTATATTTTTTGGTGTTGAGAAAGATTCTTTTTATTTTATTTATTTTGTTTTCAAATAAGTGACATGTTAATGCTATACACTAGTTCTTTGTAGTAGGGGAAAAGGTTGAAACATATATATGAAAGTATTTAATGTATTTTACATTTCTATCAAACAGTTTTTGAGGTTTAGGAGAGGTTTTTTTTTGCTTAAATTTTCTGCAACAAACAAATCTATGAAGCGAAGAGTTGCACCAGGAAGTAATAGCTATTATCCTGTTCCTGGTTTCAATCCATACAGTATCATTATTTCTCTTCATCTGATGAGCAGAGAAAAATAATCCAGGAAGTCAAATATAATATTTTATCGATGCATCTGTACTGACAAGTAAGATGCAGTAAAATGTAATTGCCTGAAAGTCCAAGAGGCCTCACAATAACCAGGCGGGGATCAAGGACGAAAGGCCTTGCTAGATACAGGAAAAGTATCAGATTTGTTCTCTGACCTTTTATTCTCTTACAAAAAATGGAAAGAGGCAAGGCAAGGACCGTTTTATCCAACAGAATCAGTGCAGGGAGATATTTCTTGAGTTGCTAGAGAAAGATTAATCTGAAGGACAGAGTAGAGGCTAGCTGACAGATTAAAGGTTAAGATCTTTATTGTTATATAGAATCCTATCATGCTTTTCTTTTTTCTTTTGGTAATTACCTTTTTATCATGGAGTTGGACTTTTTGCTAAACATATTTTGGTGTTTAAATTCTGCCTAGTGAGCAAGCTAACTCTGACCTATGTCCCAGATAAGAAAATATTCACAACTGGGGCTATGGAGATCATTAAAAGTAGACTAGGGGTCACTAGCAGGTGCTTGGTTCCCTTGTTCACTGGATTTAAAGAATACATAGAATTCCATAGTATTCACAAAGTCTTTGGAAAGCAAAGAACACAGAGGTCAGAGAGACACATTTATGTTTTGAAGGTATGTGATAACTAGAAAAGTTATTTTGATGCATGTTGACGGTCTCAGATACCATCTACTAACATTTTGAGGAATGTCACAGGCTACCTGAACACTTATTTTGTTCAGATACAGATGACTTGTGCTGCTCTTTGCTTCAGTCCATTTGCATCACTGTATCTGTAAAATGGCAGGGGTTTTGGCCCCAAACATAATAACTATGCATCCCAGAGGACTCTTCTGGGCTCCAGCAATATCTTTGCTAGTACAGAGATCTCTGCTAGCATTTCAAGACTCTCCTCTGTGGTCAGAGACATTCGTCTCCTCTCTGTCATTTTTTCTGGTGAATATTACAGTATACTTTGGACCCAAGACTCTTAATAAACTAGTTAGCACAACCTTTTTGATGCCAAGGAACATGAGAAATTTACATGACATGACAGATTTTCAATGTTAAAATAACAAAAAGCCAAGGAAATAAAAAGTCACAATTTAATACTTATCCATTCACCACAATATGGTTATACTTGGTATCTGTGGTTATACTGTAGTGCCTTGTGAAACAGTCACCTTAGGGGCCTACAGTAAAGCATTTTGTTAGCACAAAAGATTTTGCTAAGTAAGAATATGAGGTAATTTTGACAGTAATTTGAATTTCAAATGCAGACCAAAAGACAAATGTGAGAACAGACTTCAAGGCAAACTGTAGGCTTTTTCTGATGAATATATTTCAATTGTCCTTATACAAAAATCCTTACTTCTCCTCATGGAAATTATCAGAGATCAGAAATTTAAAAGCGTATGGAAACATTACAAAAAACAGAACATTGGAAAAACACTAACATGGAGCAGAGATTTGTTATAAAAGAGAAAGTTTTATATAGCACTCCCATACAAACCATTTTCCAGGTCTGAGTTAAATGCTGAAATAATTTTTTCCATTTCATTGAAATTGACTGAAAGATAATGAGAAAAAAATAACACAGAGGTTTTATGAGCTTTGCATTCCTTTTATCAATTTTATAAGTGTCCCATGGCCACAATATTGTATATATTTTTACTCTTGTGAAGAAAGCAAGTGTCATTATAACTATTCTACAAGTTGGGAAAGGAAACACAAAAAAGGTAAGTGGTTTTTTTCATCCTGGAAAGAGAAATGGGAATGTATGGTCACTAGTTGCATCCATATAACTGGAAATTGGGTCTGTTTCAAAGAGTACCACTAAATCTGTAAATCTTAAGGAGATAAATTACTCTCACAAGGTCCAAATATTTAGTAATTCATTCCACTGATTTCTCCTTGATCTTTGAAAATTCCTTTGATTCAGAACTTTCTGTGTATATTCTTCGGAATTTTATCCCTGACTTTTAGAAGGAGATAAAAGATAAATTCAACTGTGACTTTCTAATGCAATCAGCTCCAAGGGTAATGTCAATTTTGGGGAACCAATATGTTTGTTTGTCCACTGATAAAAGGTTGTATATAGCAGAACAATTCCCCAAATTACATCAGAAAAATATTCAATTGTGTTCAAAGTAACATTTTTAGCTCTAGAATCTTGTATGTGGTAAACCTACATAATCAGCTTGGTCTTCCCAACATCAATTTAGAGTTAGCAGAGTAGCCTATTCACTTGGAACCGTTTGGCCCTCTGAAGCATCCTCAAAGCATTTTATGTACTTCAGAAATCTTTAAAGTAAATCTGTGTCTATTTTGTTAGTACACTGATTTATGGTTTTTAATTTAAATTATGTAAAAGGCACTTTGACTTAAACATAAAGGAACTTGGCTGTTGTGAGATACTCTCTCAACTTCTGAATCCAAATTCAGGAAAATTCAGAGTTAACAAACTCATGAGGTTATAATTTGAAGGAAATGGTGGTAACTTCCTGGTATATTTTGGTCAGATAAATCAGCTTTCACTATAGTTGTCAAGAACTATTGGAGTATACTATCCTATCTGGTTCTATGTTGTACAAGACTATTGGAAATGAAACTAACAACATTTTGCCAAGCTGTGTTCTTTCTTTATCTCTTTGAATTTTACACTTTCTGCTCCTTTTTTAGAAGGCACCACTAGAGCTTTTATAAAGTCATTACAGTTTTGGGTAACATGCCATTGTGGTAATTACAAGGAGGGAACCAACCAAATACAGGACAATATGCTACTATTACTGCAATTATTTATTTATTACTGTAAGTAATAAAAGCCCATATGCTCTAAGATGTCTAGAAAAGCTTGTATTAAATGTATAGTCAGTGATTATATTTTTCCACATTGAATTTATTATAGTAAACCAATCAGTTTAAATTACTTTAAAAAAATTTTTTTTACTGATGTTTCTGCCATTTTCAAATTCTTCTTTACAGTTATCTTAACTGATTGAGCAGGGTCACTTTTATTATTCATCAATCTAGTCTTCCTGTCCTGAAAATTAAAAGAGAAAGGGAGGGAGGGAGGGAGGGAAGAAGAGAGGGAGAGAGGAAGGAAGGAAGCAGGAAGGGAGGAAAATCCTACATTTTGAAAACTATGTGTCTGATGATTGCATGCTGCCAAATCTACCTAATCTTCATTTTTTCCTGGCTATTGAGGGACCTCGTATAACCTTACGGGTGCCT
The DNA here is from genome assembly GCF_003945725.1 of Corapipo altera. Lineage (NCBI taxonomy): Eukaryota > Metazoa > Chordata > Aves > Passeriformes > Pipridae > Corapipo > Corapipo altera. The sequence goes on from NW_020884876.1 coordinate 9,982,144, forward strand.
GAGCAGAACATCTAGAGAGATAATGAGTCAACATTTCTGAAAACAAACAAGATTTGCTTCACAGACTAAATCTGTTCTCTCTTGAGATTTTAGAAGTGTAAAGCATTTTAATTTCACATGCCAATAAGCTATTTTCTCGAGTATATTTTCATGCAGGTAGTTTATAAGGAAATTACTGATTTAAAGAAGTTAGTTGAGAATTTTAAGGAATACAGTTCCCCATTTTTGGACTCAATTTTTTGTCAAGACAAAAAACATAGACATCAATTGCCTATAAACTAGCATAAGGAATCTTTCATTCCATAGAGACAACATATGTGACAGTGGTATGAGTTGTGAATCTATCTTCACAAAGTATGACAGAAGAAATGAAAAACTTCCAGAAGAAATAAAAGAGTTCCAGAAGAAATCTGTGGGGATAGTGTTTTGTCTTTTTTAAAGTAAGTATCTTGTCACTTTCTTTGCATTTTGTATATTGTTACATATTAGATTCATAAAGGATGGAACTTAACCACGTGCCTGTGTTCATCTGTGAAATAACACGTACTCAGCATGGCTCTGGAGCAATAGATGTAATGCAACTTAACAGTCTTAGGTCTGACCAGTCTAAATGACCTCCAAAACAATTAAAGATAAAAGAACACTTTATTTACTGAATACTAGATTTGTATTTATCGTTAAATTCAATGTTCAGTAGCTTTCAAAAACTGGTGACTGAAAACTATTAATATATAACATAATTACTATTTTTAGTGGAATGAGATACTGTTCTAAGTAATAGAAAACCTATTACTGAATGTCCTAATACATACAAGTGACTATTAAAAATAATTATCAGAAAAATGTTAAAAAAAATATTTCAATCTAGAGAAACTCAAAGCTGTGTAAAAACTGAGGTGTTAACAGGCATGGGATTGTTGGGAGGTGGGAACTGTTTCAACAGATAAAAGCTAGTTCCATAAATGATTTTTCAATCACATCTGCAGGAATCATGACATTAAGTGAAAAATAATATTTTATATTTATTATAATGTATAATCATATTTTATTTCATTCTTTTTAAAAACTCAATAAAATATATGAATGCCTCTAACTTAGATTGTGAAAGTTTTATAAAGTGCTCTGAATTAAGATGAACATTAATAACATATTCGACAAAACTATGGATTAAGATAAATAATCATGTATTTAATAATTCATTTAAATTTCCCATTGCATTTATTTTACTTAGCCATTTCTCTGTTTTTTGTAGAGAATTGTCCATGATTTGAAGTAAACCCTTTGACCTTTCCTCATACTTCCTATTACAAATAACAATTTTTATTTAAAAGAAACTTATGTACGACCTAGAGATATTGTTTTCAAAGAGTATTGATTTTTAAACAAACAGTTCAATAAGCATTACTTCAAATAGATGTCCTTAATTCTATTAGAAAGGGCAGAAACAGTAAAAGCAAAATTGAACATTTCCATGAATTAGAGCTTCTGTTTCCTATACTCATATGGTATTGTGAATTAATCAAATTGCCTTGTGTTCTTCTGTTCTTCTCCTTCTATTATCCATGTGGTTTTTATCCTTTCTTTCATTTTTTACCAGGACATACTTAATGAAAATATCCCTAGTTCTCTGGGTTTAAGGGGCACGGGTGACCACCTGCAAAAACTTTATACGAAAGCATGGAGTAGAGTGTATGCTTTGGTATTGGTATTAGAAGTTTTTCTCTTGATGATGCAATAAGTAGAAAACAGTAAACCACAATAAAGGTTACTTGGATGCAAGTCACACAGAAATTCTCCTTTTGCTACAACAGCCTACTGAGTAACCCATTGCAGTGTTTTTCAGTGTTAGATTTGTTTCATGTCTGAATGAATAAACAGGAAGGAAGGTAAAATGGAAATGTTGTGACTACAAGAAACACATTTCAAAAGTTACAAACTTTTTTCTTTTTAATTTATCTTACCAAGATATTGGGAAGAGTTAGGAAACAAAATCCTTGTTCAGATCCAATTATGTTTGATCTCTAAAAATAGCCTGTATGAACATTGCACACCCTTTTCATAGCATATATAGTAAGAAGAATATGAATGATTTTAAAAAAACTCAACTAAAAGCTGCGGTTTGTGTCATTGCTTCGTTTTCCCTGGTGAGCTACAGTGGCATACAAAACCATACTGGACAGAAGTCCATAATGCTCTGTTACATAAATAATCTGTGCTAAATGCTCTGCATTTACAGGTGATTTAAATAACTGGAATAAGAATCACACTCAGCGTTATTCTTCAAAATGTCATGAAGTTCGTACCAATTTTAAACTCAGCTTTTGAGGTACTTATTTAAAGTAGAAACTAATTATGTCAAAAACTTTGAAACACAAATCAGATTTTACAGTTTTTAGGAGTAATTTAGAATATTAAAAAAAGAAAAACAATGCTGTCCTTTACTAATTCTCCCATTGCTCAAATACATACTTATTTTTTTGTGGGAATAAATGTAAATATTTTCAATTTTAAAGGATAGTATCAAAACAGAAAACAAAATTACAGTATTTAACCTCATTTTAAATGTTCAGATTAACTGTTCCTTAATTGAATTCCCCTAACACTTTGCCATTTAGTTAGTCTCATCAAGGTCAATGGAGGCAAATGCTAAACTACTGTTTTGTGAATTAAGTATTTGACCTTTTTAGAACTATTTTCCATATTTCTCCTTTTTAATCTTTCATGTTTCTTTATATAATTTCTCCTATATCTGTAGCTTCCTTTTCACAATTAATTCATATTTACCTTTTTTTTCTTTTGTTTTCTCTACACATTATAAGAAAACATATGAAAGGATTGGGTCCAAATTCTCTTCTCTAGTGAGAATCAGTGGAATCCAAATTATATACAAATGTAGGAAATTTCACTTCTCCTATTACATTGAAAAATCAGAAAATGTTCTCATATTGGTTTCTGTGAGTGTGGGAGTGTACAAAATTAAAATTTTGAAAGCAAGACCCCTTCTATATCTGTAGATCAGTCAATAAAATGAGGGCGTGAGTTTTTTTAAAAACACTGGAGAACCTAAGGCTTTTAAAAGAATCTATTATTTGTAGGTATTTCAGAAATTTCTTCGTGATATGCAAACTGTAGTACAAGCTTAGTAAAAAGTAGTTACTGAATCCTAGTATATGCACTTTAAGTTCTAATTAATCCTGGATAACTTTCTGATGGGATTTTTGTAGTGTAAACATTGTCAGTAAGGCTGAATATACCAAAACAAATTCAGTTAATCAAAATGTAGAAATGGAAGATATCATAGTAGAAAAATAAAATAAATCATAAATGTAATTAAAAAATATCTTGCTCTCTTACTCATCAAATTTACGTTACTGTTGTAAGTGTTCTGTCTTCATAAAAATCCAGCTAAATAGTTAACTGACTGATTTATCAGGGGATTTTGTTTCTGCTGAAGAGAAATTGGAGACAGAATTGAGTAAAATGACAAGGTAGTGCTTAGATACAGTGAATTTTGTAAGGAGATCCTGAGAGTGGATTTACTGTTTTTTTAAATACTGATACCAGTAGCTGAATAACTTTGTGCAGAAGTTTTGGATTGCTTTTTCATAAGTACCTATGAGCTCTGAAGTACGGTTCTGTTTTCTGAAGGTTTAAAGATGCTAAATTATATACTGTTTGAAGTCTAACATCATAAAGACTGAGCCCCTATCTCTAAATAAAAATTGATAGAGGTAAGCAAGAGAGGAACTCGCTATGTGTGCGTTGAAGTTCAAAGGTGTTTTATGTTATAACTTGATGTGCTTTGTGAACTTTAAGAAGCAGCAATAAAGTGGGAAGTTCCTGTGTTAGTGTCAGCAGACTTTCAGATTAACAGCTTTTCTTTTTACTCTCCCTTGGAGAATGTCAAATATTACTTTACAGTGTTTTATATGTATTAAATATTATTGTTCTGATGATAAGCTCTGCTGCATTCTCTTTCCGAAAATTGACAGCCTCTGAGTCCATTTTATTTGGGCATTTCAAATAATGGACATTGTGTTTATATGATGTTTATATAATTGTTTTCAAAGTGCAGCGTTCTTGTATGCATACTAGTCAAAACTTAAGCTGAGATTCTAGGACAAAAATGTAATAGTTTCTCAAATTATATCAGCACTCTTTTGTTTTATTTACAGCATGGTAAACTCTTAATTTTACACAATATATGGAAGTAATTCTTTATATTGAAGGGCCACATACAGCTAAGGACCATATCACATAGAATTTAGTTTGCATTGCAGTCTTGTACTTATTTTCCACCATTTCGGAGATGCAAAGAAAATAATCTATACAGAAGGTTCAGTGTATCATTGATGTCTAATGACATAAAATGTTTGTACCTAATACTATAAAAATTTATATCAGCAATTCCATCAATCTCTTTTTTTATTCCTGTGGAACCTAGTCTCCTTATTTTGTTAAATTCTCTTTATTTATTTATTTATTTATTTGTGTTGCTGCAGCTTGGAAATGATTTTAAACCATTTTTTGCATAGATTTCTGGCACTGGAAATCCTCTGCCATATGAGTTCTGTGCATCACTTCTCAAAGTATAAAATCCTCAGGTAACACTTGGTCAAAAAACCTTCTTATTTTAGAAGAAAAGGGAAAATATATGTTTTTAAAATGTGTTTCACTAAGATTGTTTCTAGTGTTGGCATACTGTAACTTTTTTAAGTCTCCAAAACTCAGTTACATTCCTATAACTAATATTCAGTGGCTCTAAAAGTGTCACCACAGCTGCACCTAGATTTATGTTTTGTGCCAGATGTTTGGGGTTTTTAGACACTGCATAGTAGAGGACACTATCTTCAAGCTTTCTTTCAAACCACATTCATTTTTTTCCATCTTTCTTTCTGAGTACCTTCAAACTTTTATTGTTTTGCTAGATTTATTTGTTCAATGCCATTAGATCCCAACCAATCAGTAGACCTTAAATTTACATAAATTGTCATAAATACATGGAGGGACAACTGACTTATCAGTGGATCTATATCACCTTACAATATGACCTAGATCTTTTTTCAAAGCTAGAACTTGATTTCCTTTCATGAAGTCTAAGGCTTAATTTCTGGTAGCATATGTATATATTCTTTGTAAGTAAGTCATAACACACTTGAGCTTTCTTATGTATTTTCTTTCCATAACTATAATTTAGTCTTTAGAATTACTAAGATGTCTTGAAATATCACATGAAGTAAATGTGTCCCGTATTTCAGTAGTTTTTCTATTTTCCAGTGCCATTCTGTACAACACTCATATAACATTATTTAATTCCCACAGTTTCACCTGTAACTGTAAATAATTACAGTATTTTTTATTTGTCTTAACATAAATCTGTGTTTCTGAAAATTTAGGTGTGTAGGAGCAGTAAGATAAATGCATAAATAGTTCTTTATTAAAGCACAATAAGAAAAAATAGAAGGGCTAACATTCAGGTTAAGGAACATTATTCTCTTGATTCAATTACAAAGTACAAAATCTTATATGCTGGACCGTCCAGATAATATGGGATGAAATTGATAAAAGAAAATAAATGTATCAGGAGCAAAAAACATCCTAAAAGCTTATTCATTGTTTAGCTTTAGAGGAAATTGTTTGTGTACTCTTTCCAGGAGCTTTTCCTGAATAAGAATGGGTAATTGCAAAGCTTTGTAAACATGAGGTAGAAAAAAATACTGACACACATTCAGAGTACACAGAATTGGATTGATTACTGTGCCCCACATCCGGTTTTTTTTACATCCTATGGGAATTTGCACAGTGGAGGTTCAGAGTTTTCTCATAATCAACTGAACTAGCAAGAGTTGCACAGGACCTTCTGTGAACTCGTTACCTCCTGCTGAAGTCATTACAGGGTAAAACCTATATTCAAGACAAACTGATGGGCCCACTACACTCTCAATTTCAGGGTAGTTTTAACAAGGTTTGTATTAATATCTTCAACATGGAAAACTCCAGGTTTAAGATAATCCACAGTAAAAATTTTAAGTATCTTTACTTTTAAGATCGTGCATACTTCTATTGAATTTTAGAGGTATGACTCATGCTTAAATTACTGATATGATTTACAAATGCTTTGATAGATGCCTGCTAAGTGTCAAAATTCAAATTCTACTGATCCTGTTTTATTACTTCATGGATACTATCTTTATACTGTTCTCACTGCCTTGTAAACCTGTTTATTTTTCCTAAGGCCAAAATTTATGTGCACTTATATAAAATGCATAATTGTATGATTAGGTACTTAAAGAATCCAAGCAATGCTGATACCAGAATTCATCTGTAACCCAGAAGAAACAGTGCTTTGTTCTCTTAACAAAACAGTGTTGTCAACATGCATTTCTGAAATAACTTTGGGGCTTCTATATGTACTCCTATTCAGTTGATATTCTATAAATCTTACTTTCTTTTCTCTCTGTTTTAAAATTAAATGATGTTCCCATTTGTTCCTATTTTAAATAGTTCCTATTTGTCTTAGCATTTTAAAATATGTGATTCATCTTTTTGCTTCATAGTATACATAATGTAAGTTTCAAAAGTAAATTAGCTATTTCAGCTGCCATAATGAAATTGAACATATAGCAAATTTGCCATAGTCGACTAAAAAATGTTTTACCTTTTTACTGTTCTCGTCTATTCCTACAAATCAGTATATTCCTATTCCTTAAAATGTTCAAGAATCCATGTTGTGTCAAACATGAACATGAGTATTTTTTCAATGAAGTTTTTTCCTGGTACGAGAAAAAGCATTTTCTAGTTCTGCATTGCAGGAGTGCAGAGGTAGTGCCTATTCTTTTCCAGACTGCCAAAAGCATGTTTGAAACTAGTTCATGTACCAATCAGAATCCAAACTCTTGGAAAAAAAAAAGATCTGGCAACCGCCAGCCACCTCTTCCTATCTACCTATCTATGTATTTCTTGATGGATTTGTCTCTATTTGCTAGTTGTCATATAAAATATTTTTCTTAAATACAGGTAGAATAGGATGGCAGAACATAGTCTGAAATAAAGCTGAGCTTTCCCATTCTTCTTTGTATCAGGGACAAATACTGTGCTGTAGACTGGAAAGAAGTGTTGTCTTTTTTAAAGTTTTACTGTGTCTGGTTGTTTTTTCCCTGATTCAATATTTTTACAGAAGGTAAAAATGATCCATATCTAATGCTTTGGACATGGATAGTGCATGTATTACCTGTGGCATTTTAGTCTTAGGGACATAACAGTTGTGCTCCTGAAATCCAACTAGTCAATCTAAACAGTGTTAAAGCTTCTTGCTACCATCTTTCACCAAGTGCTAATTTTATATTATCGTCCTTATTTTTCATCTTCCTATTAAGTATCAGCAATGTCCTAGCTGAGTTTTTCTCTTGTCTACTGACAATTTGCCAAGTAATGATGTTCTTCCAAAGAACAATCTTTGTGCCTTCATAGAGGATTGTTACCTACTCTTAGGAATGTTTGCTTTGAAGTGAGGAAACTGTGATCTGAAGTAGCTCTGATGTAGCTGCAGGCTGAAATGGTGCTGAAAAGTTCAAAACAGATTTATAATGAGATCTATAGAAGAAAATGATGATTAGTTTTAGCACTTTTGTTAATAAGAGTGCATGAAGATATATATATATATACACTCTACTCTTAAAACATCATGAAAATAAGGAAATAAAGGAGGAAAAGGAAATAAAGATATAAAATTGAATTGTAGAACAATTATCAATAGTGCATTACTGCAACCAAAGTCTGAATGAACTGCTGTCAGGGAAAAAATCCCAAAGGCTGACATGCTGTGTCCATTTCTAACAATCAATATAGTGACTAAACATGTGGAGCACAGAATAGTGTTCACAGCTAGAATCTCTATTTGCTTTTAAGCAGTTTAAAATGTGAAGATTTTCAAATGTAAACAGAATAATACTTAAAACATAGATTCTCTATCAAAATATATTTTGAAGCTGAGAATTTAATGGTGTGTTATCAGCATTTGGACATATTTGATATTCAAGTGGGCTCGTGTTTTACAAAATTGTTTTTATGTACAGATCAGTCTTGATATAAATTAAAAGCAAATGATGGAGATATTCTTATATACAGCATGATTTTGGCTGATACTTTTCTTGATACAATATTTTCTTACAGGAAGATTTTTATGTAGTTGTGGTATAGAAAATGTTTGTATATTTTTCTCTCAATTAAAAATCCCAAAACTCTTTGGAGATGAAGGGAGTATTTAAAAACTCAGAAGAATAATGTCTTAAAATATACTAAAACCTTGTTTTCAGTACCTGTTGGAAGGAGGCAGAGACTGATTTAGGGACCACTCAAGCAAACTGGACATATATAAGACCACAGATGGAATGGTGGTCCGGCTGTTGTGCTGTTGAAGGAGACGGTTGATGTCATTGCAAGGTTGTTCTCCATTAACTTTGAAAGATCACTAGCATGTGCAATATCACTGAAGACAGTAAAGGTATAAATGTCATAGGCATAAATGTCATACCCATCTTGAAGAAGGGAAAGAAGTAGTATCTGGGGAACTATAGGCTTTTTCAGCTGTTCAATTCCCAGAATGACTGGCCCTGTAAGCAAAGGGAGAGGAATGGATGTTGCTCTTTGAGTTTAGCCAGATAGCTAATAGCATTGCAGTTGCCAGACCTGGAAGATGGCTTGGACAGGTGAAATATAAGGATATAGATTGATATCGCTGGGCTTAGGGACTGGTCAAGTATTTGATGTTTCACTAGTGGTTAGAAGTTAATTATGGATATTAAAAAGATCAATAAAAACTGGGGGTAGTGGAAGAAAGCGGGGGAGCGTTTTTCTTCCAAGGTGGCCATTGCTGAGGGACTTGTCAACCATTAATCTGCATGTAGGAGGTGCTGAGCGATTGCTTTTGCAGCACTACTTTTTATAGGTTTTTTTTGTCTTGTTGACTTTTTTGCTCCTCTTTGCTTCACTTACTAAACTGTCTTTCTCTTCACCTATGAGTTTTCTCACGTTTAATCTTTCTGTTCTGTATCCCATCCCACTGGGGATGGGGAAGTGAATGAATGGATGTGTGGGTTCAGCTGCTGGCTGGAGTTAATCTACAAGAACCTTGGTGAGCTGTAGGAATGGGGTTATTAAGTTCAACATAAACAAATACTACCCTCAGCTTCCTGATGTGAAAAAATTAAAGAAGGAGGTACAAATAACATACTGAAATGTAAAGTTTGCCTTTATTAAAATTAATTAAAATTAACACAAATAAATTAACAGAAAGATAACTATTGTCACCATTTTAGTAGTAACTTTTTTAATAGGTTTTAGAATAGGTTTTTAGAACATACTGGCTGAATATGCCCCAAACTATTTGATCATATTCAAGTTGTAATTTTATTCCATCTCCTTATAGATTCTTGGCTTGCTCCCACTGTAAGGACTGTGTACTATTCTGTGCCTTTATATTGGGGAAAATATTAAGAACTGGAAAAGACAGACAATCTAAGGGAGGTTCCAAAATAATGGAACAGTCTCCAATCAAAAACTGATAGAGTAAACTAGGACTCTGCAATATGGAACAGGTATGACTTCTGGGTACCACAGCTTCTCATAAAACAGGACTGTCATGGAGAGAGAAGGTATAGAACAATCATTCACAAGAACTAGGTGCCAGAATAATAATGCACAAAAATAGCAAAAAAAGTGTTTTGTCACTAAGTAGGTGATAACTACACAGATCTCCTTGCCAAAGTGTGGTGAGGTTGCAAAATGCTTACCAGAGTTCAAGCAAGATCCATCAGAAGTTAACAGGTAAATAGTATCAAACTGAAAATCTGAGTTGGAAATAATTGGAAGCAGTAATAGGAAAGAGGTATAACACATATAAAAGGAAAATGTTCATTTATGGAATATATAAAACAGAGATTTTTGGTCTTTCTCATGATTGCTGATAGAGAGCCATGAAATCCTCAAGGCTTTTTTGTTGAGTAGTCCTAAAGACTGTGAGAATATTTGCCCCAATTTCCAAGAAGACATGAATATATATTGTTTATTTAAACCATTGCAGAAGTTAGCCCTGATGGTTTAGTTCAGGGCTGAAGTATCACTGTTCTAATTTGATTTGAACTGACAGGAATTGATTTAAGTCACCTTGAAGCAAGTGTTTAGGAGCAATAACTGATAACTAAGTATCTGTAAGAAATATATTTGTTATATCTATTTAGTTAGTAAAGTTTTTTATATATAGATATGTAACCTAAGCTCAAAGTAGATAGAGTTTGAAGAAAAATGTGTCAGAGACTTGGTTAATCAGCTCTTGCCTGAATAATTGAAAGGGAACAAAGGCAAGCACAGTGCTCCAGAGGTTAGTGTTGCTGTAGGAGGTTGGAACCTAAAAAATGACATGTAAAGTGAAGGCAAAATTAATTCCAACTAATTCTAACTCAAATTCTGTTAGACAACACTAGGTCAAAAAAGGGAGTGCTCATGAAATTTCAACAAACTTTTCGCTTAATTAGTTTAAATTTAAAAAAAATATATTGTACCTTACTGTGTGTATAAAACTAGCCACTTGATACATAAAGTTTAAGCTGTAAATACCCTGCAAAACAGAGATGTGATGAAGTTTTCTAGTGACTTCATTTATTCAGAACAGCACCATAATCAGAAGGAACATGTAGAAAAGTAATAAAAGTCAATTTTAAGCTTAAGAGAAGCAATTGAAGGGACAAATGATAGCCAGCATGACTCTATGCTGTTGTAGCTTGCTGAACCAGATGTCTAAGAGTTTTCCAAAACATTGAGAATAGAAACACAGTTTCTTACCTGAAAGTTATTGGATCATCTAGATAGCTATTTTACATTTGAAAACACAACAGCATTTGAGAAACTCTAATTTTTTTTTAAGCAAAAGAGTTGGAGTTAAAAATCTATAAATTATTTAATAAAAAACTCAATTGTAACACACTCAAAAATGCTACTGTGGAATGACACTTTTACAAAATGAGATGGTCAAACTTACTCTACTGGCATTGTAGGAACAGCAGACTCAGGGAACACTGACATAGATCAAGGTTATGTAATTTGATTAACAGTCAGTCGCTGCAGTAGCAAGAAAGTATTGCTTGGTGCCATTCATAAAACATACATAAAACTATTCTAATAGCACCACAATGAATTCTATCAAGCCAAAAGGTGGCAGAGTCAGTGAACGTGGTGGTAGTTTTAAGTGCTGTCTGAGCAAGAGATCACATTTTAATGATGAGATCCACCCAGATCACTGTTTCCATGATTAACTTCATAGTTAACAGAATACAAGTCTGCCTTCTCTAACACAAAGAAAGAAAACACTCTTACATGGAAACATCAAAAATACTGCTATGGAAAGTAAAGATAAGACCATATATGATGAGCAAGAATTAGAAAAAAATATTATAAGCATCAGTAATTTTCAGTGAGAGTTGAATTCCTAAATCTCTCTGACCTCCATTTACCACACTATTCTAAAGATATAAACAAAGAACTTTCATAACCTGTAATGTCTGAAATTTCACATAATGTAATGTCCATTGCAGAGGTCACCATCTATAAAATAAAATTATTTTCTACTTAGGAAATAAATCAAATAGCCTGTTGTTTTTACTCATATTTGTATGATGGTAAAAGGTGAGATGGTATTAGAGCATTGATGGTCCATTAGTCCATTATTTCTTTGCATACTTGATTGCTTTGTTCTAGGGTCAAGCTTTTCTTCTACTGCTTTCTTAAAAAAATTTTTTTTGAAGTTTTTAGTGTCTGAGACACTATAACTAGTATCATTAGTAGGTTGCCTTCATTGACTGTGTTGTCAAAATAATCAAGGTAGTGCAGTCTTCAGGATGTTCTTCCCTTCTTTCGACTAGGTCTTAGGTCCTGATCCATTATTTTCAATCTTAGGACTTGATGTAGCTAACCTAAATTAAGAACCTACTCCCTGTGTAATTAATGGAAATAGGCTGGAATACCTATAAACAATAAGACCCATTTAAGATCTTTATTAACTGTTAGAGGTATTTATCTATTTCCAGTAAAGACAGGAGGGAAGCTGGGGTGGTTTTTTTTCCCTAATTTAGATGCCTTGAATAATTGTCTGGGCAGGATGACTTTACTTACAAGATGAGATAAAAATTAGACCTAAACTAAAGGCAGCCACCTCTCATGTTCACAGCATGGTTACCACATCATGCAGAAATGCAATTATTTAAATCCATGGACAAATATTATTTAAGCTCATGGACAAGTTTTCTAAAACTTTTGCTGATTGAGGTTTGATACTTGTTTGAAGCGTCTATAAACTCTGTTTGGAGGGGAAACATGCATAATTGTTTTCTTATGAATATAGACTCTTGCTTTCTGCACCTCCAGATAATCTAGTTAAAAAGTTAAAGTGACTTAATATTAAGAGCTATAAAAATTATATATTTAGTATGTGTGTAATTAGTGGTAAGACTGTAGTCTGTGGGTGTATTCTAAACAAGATCTCATTCTGTGCATTCTTACAGGACTTGACTTCTCATCGCCAATAAGGACAATTTACAGGTCTAATAAGGAAAAGATATTCTAAATATCATTCAAGCTTAATTTATAAGCAGTTTCATGTATACTTTAAATACCTAAAATAATAAAAGTGATATTTGTATAAATAAGGATGAAGAGTTAAAAGAAAGTATTTATGGAATAAAATGTTATAGCAGGTCAATAAAGCTAAGACAATCCCAGATGGACAAAAAAAGTGGAACCCTTTGTTGGATATACAAGCTGATATTTTAAGGGTCTGAGGTCTACATATTCATAGTGGAACCAAGCTATTACAAACAGGGGTTTTACAGGGATGAGGTAAGGGAAAAACCCAAGTTACACCTTTTGGGTTTAGCACTTACATCATGGGGAAAAACCACTTATTTTAGGATTACATTTTTGGGGATTTACATGGGGGACAGAGATTCAATGTTTACAGAATACACAGGATACACAGAGAGGGGAAAACAACAATGGATTTTATGCAAAGACTTGATAACATCATAGCATAGTGTCTCTGTATCTTGGCAGGACATTCCAACAGGTGTCATCCTGTCTGGCCTTCAAATGCAGGTTTTTTCCCCTGCTTTTGTAGTACAAGGTTTCTGTTTAAACCCAGCAGTTTCTTTTTCTGGTATCCGAATTTTCGGACTCCAACAAAATATAGTTGAGAGAAGAGAGGGTTCAATATATAGTCTATAGAAGGTTATTTCATACCATTCAAAATTGAGGTTATCCAGATTAATTTTTTTTCCTGGTAAACATTAAAAGGCTAGTTTTACATCTGCATTAGAATGAAAACTTTTCTGTCTTTAAAAGAACTCCCTAATCTACTCTTCTGCTTTCTTTGACCAAAACTCCCATGTTCAGAATAGCTGATAATTTTAGAGTTATGTCTCATCTGGAATACGAAGAAGTACAGACTCAAATCCTTATTTTTGTGTATAAACTCTCTTGTTGAGCTCACTTCACCTTTTATAAGTATCAGTTGGGTCAGAGGAAGTAAGATTACAACTAGCACAGTGTGTTTGTGCTGTTTAATGTTTTAACATTTTAAACTAACAACAATTTTAAAAAGAAGGAACATATGCACGATGAAGATCTCTTCAATTTAAGAACTCTGTACTTTTAAGTCATCTTGTTTGCAGGAACTCTCAGTCTGATAAAATGCTTTACATTTGTGCATGTACATGTATATATACATATTCATGTACCACACAGATATGCTCATGTGCCTACACGTGCACAGACGCACAAACATACAGATACACACATACTGAAAGGGTCCTGTGATATTTCTGGAGTTCTGCACTGGCACAGAGGTATTAAACAGCTGCTCAATGGTAGCTTATTTTATGCCATAAGCTTTAGTGGTAAAGGTGGAATAAAATATGCAGACTATTATAGCTTTCAGTCAGAAGTTTTAATTGGCATTAATTAAACTGACTTCCAAAGGGTACATTATGTAGGGGACTTCCCCATTTAAATAATTATTCCATGTTTGTCAAACACATTAGTTCTGGTAGAAAGCCAAATTCAATAAGAGGAGATACAGACCAGGTAAGTGTTACTCTTAAGTACCTCCTAATTTTTTGCACTAATTATTGGGAGCTTTTATTTTGCAACTGTTAATGGAAGCACAGCTTTCTTCGCTAAGAAGCACTACCAATATGCTTCCAGACTGAACATGCCTTTTACACCAACAAATCTCCCAATGAAAAATGAAAAATATATAGAAGTGTCCAGAAATGCTCTGGAGTCATTAGGTCTTCCTCTTCCTATACAACTTCAAAGTAAATGATTTTTCATTTAGTAAACCCGGAAAGTAATTTTCTTTAAACCTTGTTTTGTTTATCACAGAAGCAAGAAACTTTTGCATATATTTTTGTTTCACTTGTTAGTAAAACATTATGCGTAAATTGTAAAATATTGAGTCTCTGTGTATTCTGCTTGACAGAATTATGTTTCCATAATAATGGAACTCCCTTCTTTTCTAGTTTGAGGCTTAAAAAATAAAACAACCTCTTGCATTCTCTTTTATTTCCCAAAGATAACTTCCTACTCAAAAAGTATAGAGAATACAAAGTATATCCAACTGTGTTTTGTTAGTAAGAGCATTAGTGACTAATCAAATTCAATTATTTTAGGATAATTTGAATGAGGGATACCTAAGTTAAGGTAGTATTAGTGTTTAGTGATTTTCTGTATTCAATCCAAAAGAGGAAAATGTGGCAACCTAATGACTTGTCAGCATGTAGAGGGACTCACTTCCATGAGTGCAATAAAGGATATTTAAAATTCAAGAATTTAAATCATGCTTAAATCAGGACAGGATGATTATGCTATTTTTTCTTTCTAGCAAAACTCATATAATTTAGCAGACATATTTTAATCTACTTAACTGGTATTTACATTGATTTTTTTCTTTATATCATTTCTCCAATAAGTCTTGGTTTAAGACAATAAGGATTGGCAATTTTACTGAGAAAAATTGCTGTATAATACTGCGCAAGTGCAGGAAGGCTGCCAAAACATCAATTTCCTTAAAGTTTCATTATTCTTCTTTGGAACTCTCTAGCTTTCAACCCAAAGAACCTGGGCTGTAAGCCTTCTCTTTCAGTTCTGTAGGCTTTCCTGCAGAGATACTTTTCTCTAAGCATGCAGTTTTGTCCACTGCATGCAAAGAGGTGCTGTGCAAGCTGGGTATGTATACACAGCTTCAAAACACACAACAGCTCTGTGTGTGTCTAATACATATAGTGGATATGTACAGTGCCATGTTAAGCATCAATGTATTTTCAGTTCTGACACTCTTGACTAATCTCTGCCGGACAGTAAGTGGTCATTCACGGGAGGAGTGTCACCTCCTGGAAGTGTCTGACCTTTGATCTTGCCGATTTGTTGTGTTCAAGTTGCCTGCTTTTTCCTTAAGGGAATATATTTTCCATGTCTGTGTTTTTTCCTTGTGATTCCCTGAGCTGCCAACTATTGTCATTGCAACAATTTCTCTTCTCCCTGTGTTATTACTTATTTTATGTGGCTCCACTTCATGTACTCTCAAAGCTCAGCAATAACCTACTCAGTAAGACTGAGCCAAGGTCACCCAGCTGTGCTGCACCAAAGTAGCTCCGGGGTCAGAGAGCTTGGCTCATGGGCTGTGGCTTATGCTCTGTCTACAGCGTAAGTTTTCTAACTGCTTGCATTATAAAAACATTTTATGTAGCTTATAAATTAGCAGTCATAAATTAAAACTTCTCTAAATATTTCATTCTGTAATCTTTATTAGATAGAGAAAAGAATTTTATTTGCAGGATATAGTGCTGAATTATTATTCTGTTTCTGAGAAAGAGGTAGAGGGAAAACCTTATGATGTCTGGAACACTTATACACGTATGTATATATTTATTTCTACAAACCTTTCTGATTTTGGAGGAAGGATTCAGATACTTTCCTGACAATCACAGGTATAGAAAAAGATATGCTAGTAGCACATCTTAAGTGTAAGAATGTTTTATGATTCAGGAGTGAGAGAGTACAGTATGATTGCTGAATTTCCTGAGCATTTTAAGCTTTTTTGAAGAGGGGTGGGAAGGCACAAAGAACATGTTGCAGTTTGTAACAATACTTGTTCTTTCTGTCTCATAAGAGGATTGGGAAAATTCCTAATAACGACTGTGGAGGGAATCAACTGTTTCATACTCTTGAGGTGAGTGGATAGATGTAAAATGCAAGTGCCTAAGAGAAAACAGAGAAAGAATGGAGAGAATTCAGCTAGGTTTTGGAATAAGGAACAGAAAGGGATACTGGAGTGTGTAAAGAAAAATGGAGAGAGAAATCAACTTTGGACAGAGTGGGAAAGGCAGTGCTAGAGCAACAAGAAGAGTTCATGCAATGACAACCTTATACTTTCCAGAACAAGAAATGTTGTAAGTATTTATATCACTACAAAACATCGGACATAAACCACTGTCATCAGACACTTTTTCCTCTGTGACTAAAGGACAGTTCGATGATATAATTCTTCAGCAGGATTTAGCATGTGTCAGGCTGTGATTACATATGCTTGTTTGTTTTTAGTGAGTACCAAACTTACAGCCAAAGTTTTTGTTTTAATCTGAAATAAATGAGAGTCTCTGCAACATTGGTGTGACTGGCACTGGTACCCCTGTTGTCATAACAGACTGAACATATTTCCATTTCAGCCCTTGGCAAAAGAGTCTGTGTGCCCAGTTCTCACTGATCTGAATGCATATCAGGCATTTAGGGATGTTTCATGGGCTGAGAAAGTTGGAAAATAACTCTACAATTTATTTGGAAAAAAGAGAATTACAGATTTGTTTCTTTCCTTTTTGAATAGTGTTGTCCATTTGTTTCTGTGATGAACTTGGTAATGAGAACTGTGGGTTGGTATTTATTAACTCCTTCTGGTTATATAACATAAAACTAGCATGGAATATAGAAATGTGAAGGAGGAAGAAGGGTGTCTGTACTAAGTGGGAAGGATGCATCTCCTTTAGTGTTCAAAGATTTTTCAGTTTTCATGTAGATTTCTTGACTTTTCTCATTTGGCATGGTTCAAAATATATGATCAGGATTTGGAAGAAACTTAATTGGATTGTACTGCAGTGGTGCATTGCATGCTGTTTCCAATGACTATAACCACTTTAGAACAAATGAAGCCCAGCAACAACCAAAGTCCTGAAATGTGTACAGTTTGTCTCAATACAGCCACTGTCATTGGTCTGCACAACTCAATGTATATACTCATACTTCCATCATATATCAATAAACCAAGTCTCAGTCAAAACACATTTCATTTCAATTCAACCCAAGCCTCTAAAGGGCCAGTTGCCTTGTGTACCTGATATTGCTATCTAGATTAAAAAAACAGCAGGAATTAAATCTTACATCTGTCTTTTGTGTTTGTCTTCAAGAAGACTGTCTTAATCTCCATTTGTCACAGATGGTGAGCTGAACCACATTGATTGTGTTGCAAGAAGCAATACTACTAAAAAAGTAGAGTCATGTGTCGTGTCTTAAACCCAAAAGAGAAAACTGCGAACTCAATACTGACAGCCCATGACCATAAAAATGTATCAAATTTTCTGGTGCTGTTAATTCAGGTACGTTCTCGTTAGATTTCTCTACAGATCAGCTCCAAGTCTACTTTAGGATTGTCTGTTCGTTTGTCGGACACTTAAATTCACTTCTTCATAAATACCTTAAGGATTAATTCTGTTAACAATACTCATACTGCACTTCCTGACTGCTGTAATCATTCAATAAGCTCTTTCTGAGTAAAATGCATTGTAAAAGTAATAAGATAAAAATCCTATACTGATATTCTTTCTATAATGAAATTGTATACAAAGTAAAGGAGTACATTTCATCAGAGTTTTTTTAAACAATTTTCTTAATGAAAAGAAGAACATTATAATCTGTGCATTTGGGAACAGTTTTAGTTATTCATTTAAGATTCCAGCATGAGATTTATGAATGTCTCCAGAGTTACAATAACCTTTCTATGTTTACTTTTCTAAGATTCTGCTCAGTTTAAGTAATATGATTCTGTACAGTAAAAACCCTCCAAAACAAATAAAACACCCATGACAGAAAATATTTGAAAATTTTTAGAAGAGTGCAGAGTAAATAAAGGAGAAGAGAAGGTAAATTTTGGGTGAAAAGCAGAGTATTATCCCTTGAATCATATTTATATTAATCTTTTTTTTTTCAGCTTGTGGAATCTTGTATACAAGGAAAAGTAAAATAATATATAATAAGAACTACATGTATAAAATAGAAATTTACAACCACATGACAGTTTTTGAATGCTTTGTCTGTAAGAAGTAACATAAGAATGTTTTTATGTTTGGCTGTGGATTTGGGTTTCAGTTCTGACTTCAGCTTGCGACTAATGATTCATGAATGAATATATTTATTAATCCAATTATAGACCACAGAGAGCTGAAGCTCAGCAACTCTAAAAAAATTTATTTTCTCCTTGCAGATATGTAACTATGAGATAAATACATAATATTCATGTGGATCTATATTGGATTACAAAGAATTATTGCTTCGTAACAGAAACTTGATAGCAGTAGATTTTTCATGTTCTGAATGTTACAAGTTTCTTTTTCCCTTTAAATTTTTTTCTGTTGTTCAAGTCCCACTAGAATCTGCTCATACTTTGCCCAAAGCTTCCCCCTGTCCATGACTAGCTGTTGTTCACTCCTCATTTATTTGTTTATGGAACGTGTAAGTAGGGAAATGCTTTTGTATTGAATTTTGAAAATGTAGTAATCAACTTGTAAGAAGATCATTTAATTAATGGAGGAAATTTTTATCTTGGTAATTTCAATCCTTTGTGATAAGTATTCATTCTTTTAAAAGAACCATATCTTGAAACTCCTGAATAATGCCTAGGACTATTACATTTTCTGACCTTGGGAAATCAGTAGTGCCCATTAAAGAGGTTACCACAGTCCCATAAAATGCTTTTTTCTTTGAAAGTTCAGATACAACACTACCTTGAAAGTCTGATTTAAAATAAATAAACAAAAAGCATTACTAAGTCAACAATGAAAATATTTAAAAACTGTTTCTTAGCTTTACAAAATCCAAAGAGGCTTAGAATCTTGATGATACATGAATTCCCTGTTTTGTCAAAAATTTTGATTCATACATTAAGTTCCTTTTTCCCTAGAATACCAAGTCACAAATGACTCTTTCAGTATTATCAGACTGACATCCTTTTAGTTCGTTGCAGTTAGACATTCTTTGATCATGAAGGCTTTTATTGCATTATTAAACAAAAGTACTGGAGCCCTGAGGTAGAGAGAAGGGAAATTCAACTCAAAGCAGTTTCCATAACCTCTTACTTGATTAAGTTATTTCTGAACAATTTGTTAAAGCCCATTAAATTGAAACATTTGGGCATCACATACTTGTGTGATGTCTGACTTGGCTAATTGTGTCTTCAGGCCTCAAAGGCTTAGCTCAATGCAAGTGTGGTGTGCCACTGATGAACAAGTCTAAAGCAAAACTGTAGAAAAATAAATTCTGACTCTTCTCCCTGCTATGTCATTTGCTCCCAGACCACTTATTATGTGTGAGTCAGGGACAAGTTGCTTTTCAAATGCTTTCTGTACCTGAGAGGTCTCAATCAGCATTTTGGGATGAATGCACCTGTCAATTCAATACCCACAGCCATCTTACCAAGACCAGTCATGCACAGATAAAACAAATGCAGAATGATGGCGATATTTTGAATTCACAACAAGAAGCCATAAGCTTTAATTACAGTTAAAAAAAATTAATTTTAAAATATTTCAATACTATTTGACTTCAATATTAATTAAGAAAATACAGACATCAAAGTTCACAGAATGTGTAAGTATATGTGTGTATTAGATATTGGATGAAGTCTTGTATCTGTTAAAATGCAAAAAACAGTAGCATAGTCTTAATAACTGCAACTTTAAAAAATGTTGGTATGTAGTTGGTATATAGTCCTCTATGAGAGGACTATATATTTTCATGGAACTAAACAAATCTCATAATTTTAGTTGGTTTTGCAGCAGCTTGGCACTGACAAATATGCGGGTTTAAGGAGGAATTGAAAACACTCAGGCTGAGGTGTCAGAAAATAATTGCTTCATAGAACTTAAGTTTCTCAGAGGTCACAACTTTTCTTAAAAGCACATCTATTCATGCTTGCTAGAGAAGACTTCATCTTTTAAGTTTTGCTTTATGCACAATTAGAAATATCCTACAGATTATGCCTTTCACCCATGAGACAATATCAAAAAAAGTGAGGAAAAAAATAAAGGTGATGTATTTGTCTTAAAATGTTCACAGGTAAGATCACTTAAAACATTTACATTGAATAAATGTGAGAGGTTGAGTGGTTGTTATATACAGCTTTCTGGTTTGTACTACAATAATTAATTATTTTGATAAAAGTCATGAGGAAAATAAATAAGAGTAAGTGCACTAGATGATGGAATATTTAAACTACTTAAGAGACACTGTGAACCCTTAAGATCAATTATCAGTTAAATATGTCCTGGAGTGCTGATTGTAAAAATATATTAGGAAGTACAAAGTTTTGGGACTTTGTTTTACTTTGTTTGTTGTTAATGGGGTTTTGGTTTATTTACTTATTTATTGTTTCTATGTATAGAATGTGAGTCTTAGTTCTTTATAGAAAGAGATTATTATTTGAGCTAGATGACATTTGGTAGTAATAGATGTATTCAGTTTATCCATGGACCGAATCACCACATAAATGTATCAACTTAACTTCTATAGAACCAATTCAACTTGTTCTGCTACAAGGCTAAATTTAATTTCTGAAAGTTAGTACACACTACCAGAAGTTTCAGTCTGCTTTCACACTTTTTTTTTTTTTACAGGAATGGCTGCTTTAAACTTTGCATGTATCAAAGATAGCAGTTGTCATAACAGAGTATTATTGTCACCAATTAGGTTTTGAGAACTTTCACTAATGACTGGGGAGAAGCGTTCTTGTGATTTAAAAGTGACTGGATAATATTGTCTGAACAACTTGTCCATCTTTAAATGAATATTGTGCACAGTCCTGAACATTCCTAAATCAGGAAACTTGAAATTAGCACTTATGTGCTAATGTTTTTTTCTGTAATTTAAGTTAGGCTTTCAAGTCCTTAGCAACTAATTTCAATGAAATTAACAGGTGTGACATTACCAAAAAAAAAAAAAAATCCCCTAAACTGTACAGAAACAAAACCAAAATTAAGTATAACAGAATCATTAGATAAACAGCTCTCCAGAAAAGTTAGTCTAACTCTGCAGTAGAAAGAGTGACACTGGCAACAAAACAAGTTAGAACTCTGCAAACTAATTCTTATTCTATATTTTGAAGCAGAAGCAGAGAGAACAAGAAGATTTGTTACAGGTTTATTGGTCAGAGGCTTGCTCCTATTTTTTATCAAACAATACAATGAGGTTATGATGACAGTAAATAATCAAATCACAACAAAAACTCTAGGAGATTAATTTAAAAGTAGCAAAAAAACCCTGGCTGCTTGGAGACAAAAATATTATTTGATTTATAACTAGGAGTGTGCTACAGGTCTCTAATTAACACTTCACATCAAACATGTACAGGATGGCAAACACTCAACCATTTGGGACTGATGTTAGATTCCCAGAAAAAGCTTTCTATGTTGTCAAGTAATTACAGAGGTGAAGAGAGTGGGAAAACTACTTATTCTGAAATTAGCCACATCAGTGAAGCCTTTACAATTAAATCAGCAATTGTGAAGAAAAAAAAGTAGATGGACTAAAAAAAACGAGCACATTTGTTTTCTAGTCATAAAGCAGATAATCAGAATACTAGACGATCTGCAGAGTATTTAATTGCTGTTGTGGTGATCAGCTATCACACATTGGTGCTGTTATGGATGTAACGTAAGGTTTCATTTTAGTAGAATCATATGGCTCTACTTGTATAAGTTGTACTGAAATAGATGGCATTACTCACCTGACTAAGCTTAGCAATATTTTACCCATTAGCTCCTAATTTGTGGGTTAAATTTCTTTTCATAAATACTTTATAGGCATCGTGTTGCTTATTGCACATTCATTTCCTGCTTCAGAAATTATCTTTCGGTCTTGGTTTATACTGAGAACATATAGCCATTATTATTATTTGCCTTCATTAAAAAAAATTATGAAGTAGCACTAATTTTGGTAAGATGTTGTAAACAAATTATTAACATGAGAACAACTGACCTGTGGGGAAAAAAATGACTGTAAATTAAATGAAAAATACAGGTATTTTGAAAATGACTTTGAGCTGTTTA
The DNA here is from genome assembly GCF_003945725.1 of Corapipo altera. Taxonomy (NCBI): domain Eukaryota; kingdom Metazoa; phylum Chordata; class Aves; order Passeriformes; family Pipridae; genus Corapipo; species Corapipo altera. The sequence goes on from NW_020884876.1 coordinate 10,004,559, forward strand.
TGATTATTGTTTCTGTATGTATCGTGAAAGACTTAAGTTAGTTTTCATATTAGATGAATTTTTTCTCTATTGCATGTTTTCTTCAATAATCAAATTTCATTGCTAGTGTTATGAGTCAAGGTCCATTAACTGATTTTTTCTATGCCTCTTTTGGTGGTTTGGGTTTTTTTCTCCTGCTAGCCTATGTTTTCATCTAAAATAAAATAAAGCATAACTGATGATGCTCTAGAAAAAATAAATTAAGTATTTTTGTGTCTTGATCATGCACACAGACAAATACTTCATAATCCTCTCTACGACATTTCTTCATTAAATCTCAGATGACACCAAGTTGGGTAGGAGTGTTGATCTGCTGGATGGTAGGAAGGCCATACAGAGGGATCTAGATAGGCTGAATCTGTAGGCTGAGGACAACTGTATGCATTTTAATAAGGTGAAGTGCCGGGTCCTGCAGTTGGGTCACAACAACCCCTTGCTGCACTACAGGTTGGGGGAAAGGTGGTAATCTACACCAAAAATGTATTACCTTCCTTTACATAAATATTTCCAAAACTTCCATAAAATATACTACGTACTTACAAAAGAATCAAAGTCCTTTGCTCCAAATTCTTTATTCTTTTGTTGAGAATTGGGCTAAATCAGGGGACTAGTTCTATTTACTTAGGTGGTACTGCAGTGCAAGATCCTACACAGGATGTGTGCCTGGGTTGTAGTCTGTTCTGCATTTACTGAGATAACAGCATACCAAATGACTAAAAATATTTTTTTCATTCAAAAAGAAGATGCTTCAGGAACAGATAGGCAGAATGTTGAATTCTGTGAAGCTAAGTTTGAACACTAATAACAGATTGTGTATCTTATGCTGGTGTGTTTGATCAAACGTTTTTTCAGGTTGCTAAATATAAGCTATACTACTTTCCAAAGGCTTTTACATCATATGTTTTTAACTCCTGCAATGATTCTCCCTTTAACTCACCATTTACTTTCATTTACAAGGAATTTTAGTAGCTTGGTTAATTTAGATTATGTGATGGCACTTGTTTATCCATGACAATTCAGGTTATTAATTTATCATATGAAGTGGACCATTATGAAAAAAAATCTGCCAAAAGACAGGATCTTTAATCAAATACTCCATAAAAAAAATGAGTTATGTCTTTGAATACCATAAAAAAGGATCTGTTTTTCAGAGCACAAACCACTTTAGAATTCATCATTCATTCTGTTTTCTCATGTACTGCGGATGCCAAATTATTAGTTAACAGAGATCAAATGCAAGTTCTGACTGTTAAGGTCTTTTAACCACATTATTAAAAAAATCAAAACCAAAACCAACCAAACCTAACCAAATCAAACCAAACACCCCCCCCCACCAAAAGAAGCAAAAAAATCCCCCAGTCAACCAAAAAAACCCTCCCAAACCAATAACCATTTATTTTCATGTGTTGCTAGACTGTATGAAAGTCATATTTTACATAGTTGACTTGACAGTTGCTTACTCCTTTGTGAACAAATTTTATTGCTCTAGCTCAGAAAATACCTATGACATACATATTATCGTTTTTGCAAAGGACAATCCTCTGTGTTTGTGGGACTAACTTTTCAGAGTACATGAACCACCACACTGAATATCTTGTCAAAGCTTTGATCCAGATTCCATGAATCTAGTATATTGAATTATAGCCATTTGCTTATCACTGAAGGAATGAAACATGCACAACTGGGAATAGTATATGTTCCAATGGACACACTTCTTTTAATGCAGATCTTTATTTTCAATTCTGTCTGATTTTAAGCACCCTGTTTTTCTTTATGTTGATAATATAACATCAGGATGATTCCCTGCTGCTTCTTAGTGTAACCCATCTTATATATACATATTTAAATGAGTCTATATGTGTGTATATACATGCAAATCAGAGGTCTGGATTTTTGTAAAGTTCCTGGAGTTCCACCCACCCATAGAGGGAAAAGCTGTAACTGAATTCAAGGTAGAGGAAGAAAGAGCAGAACTTGACTGCTGAAAAAAAAAAAGACCAGACAGCCTTGCTGCAAGGCATATAGAATCATGGAATCCTAGAATGGCTTGGGTTGGAAGATATATTAAGAGTCCTCTAGTTCCAATCCCTCTACCTTAGGCAAGACAACTTCCACTAGACCAGGTTACTCAAAGCCTTGCCCAACCTGGCCTTGAACACTACCAGGGATGGGGCACCTGCAGCTTCTCTGGGCAACCTGTTCCAGTGCCTCACCATTCTTGTTGAGAAGAATTTCTGTTTAATATCTAATCTAAACCTAGACTCAGTTAAAAACCATTACCACTTGTCCCATCACTACATGACCTCGTAAAAAGTCCCTCTCTGACTTTGTTGTAGGCCCCCTTTAGGTACTGGAAAGCTTCTGTGAGGTCTTCCCGCAGCCTCTCCCTCAGACTGAACAACTCCAAGTCTCTCAACTGTCTCCACTGAAGAGGTGCTTCAGTCCTCTGAGTATCTTTGTGACCCTTCTCTGGACTCACTCCAAGAAGACCAGTCCTTGTTATGCTGGGGGTCCCAGAACTGGACACACTTCTCCAGGTGGGGTCTCATGAGAACAGAGTTGTGATGGGTTGACCTTGGCTGGATGCCAGGTGACCACCCAGCCGCTCTATCACTCCCTTCCCAACCAGGCAGCGAAGAAAGTAAAGTGGAAAAATAACTCGTGGGTTGGGATAAGGCGGTTTATTTAAAGCAAAAAGTGAAGCAGAAGCTTGTGTGCACAAAAGTGAAGTGAAGCGAAAGATAGCAGGGTTTATACTCTACTTCCCATGAGCAGCAATGGTTGGCCACTCCCAAGAAGCAGGGCTTTGGTACATGTGACAGTTCCTCAGCAGGCAGCCATCGGAGACAATGAATGCCTTCTTTCCTGCTCCTTGCCTTAGCTTTTATATGGTCTGTATGTCATATGGTCTGGAATATCCCTTTGGTCAGTTTGGCTCAGCTGACCTACTTGGGTCCCCTCTCAGGATCTTGCTCTTAACTGAGGAAGGAACGTTACAGTGCTGATGCTGTGCTCAGCAGTAGCCGAAACACCAGTGTGTTATCAACACCCTTCTAGCTACCTATGCAAAGGACAGCACTGTGAGGACTATTGTGGGGAAATGAACTCCAGCTCAGCTAGACCCAATACAATCTCCACCCCTTATTCCATACCATTTGCATCATATTCAGATCCCATATCTGACTATCTCCCATGCTTGCACAGATCTTGTTTAATGGCCTTCTTCAACCCCTTCAGATCTTGGGCTCCATCTGTTGGGATGGGTGCTCAGGGTAGGAGAAACAATTGATCATTGGACACCACTGACAGCTGACTCAGGTCATTGTCACACTATCATTGCTACTTACAGAATTCGCTCTTCATTGTCCTGCAACTTTACTTCCTGCAACATACAACTCAGAAAATACATCATCTTTCCTCCAAGGTTAAATGTCCTTGAGGCACATGCCGGATCTCCCCATCTTCCCTCATTATCCACCAGGTACACACTGGTCCCTGAACAAAGACAGTCCCATGGATGGGTTTGTTTTTCTCATGGGAGGAGAAACCCACACTGACTTCCCCAGTCACTTCCCCATGTGTAGTGCTGGGACTTTATCCCCTCCCACAGTGTGTAGGGGTTTTGTTTAGGCAGGACACCCTTCTAGCTATCAGTGCAAAGCACAGCACTCTGAGGGCTACTGTGGGGAAACGAACTCCAGCTCAGCTAGACTCAATACAGGAGTAGAGGATGGGAATCGGTTCCCTCGACCTGCTGGTCACAGTAGCTTCAAAAGTAATGGTTTAGAAAGTAGAAGTAGGGGTATTGAGAAGGACTGATTTTAAAATAAAAAGTCTTGACGGTATAGTCAAGAAAACTCACTAATTCATCATACTCTCCTAGGACTAAGGACGTATTACGCTTTGCAAACAGCAGTATAACTCCTGATATTGCCCTTCAGGCAATGCAATTCCTGCTTATGTCCTTATGAGTATAGACACATCACAGGCCTTTGAAGTTGTTAGAGTATTTTTTATCAGAATCCAAAGAGACAATATAAACCCACTAGCTATTTAAATTTAAATTTTATACCTGTTTTGCATTTAGTGTCTAGAATTATAGAATAAGTCTATAAATTCTCATAATATAGTTTATCATCTGCGGTTACTATAGCAAATTTTAGAGCTAAGAATGCCTCTGAGTTCCTGTTGATACAAATCTGTGTTGGAAAATATTTTCAAGAAGTCATGAAATTGTAATAGACACTGTTTTAGTAAAGAACACCACTAAATTAAAGGCATCCTGTTTAGCCAGAATCAGATCAAGCTTCATTTATACTCAGAATGAATTTTTTCTCAGAGCTAGAGCTGTATATATTTTGATCTTTATATTGTGCTTTTTGTTTAACTTATATTTCAAAAATGATCTTGAATTATATTTGTATTTTTTTAGTTATGATGGATGATTTCATCTTTAACTTAAGTCTACCCTCCATTTAAGCAGCACTCTAGTCTTTTCATCAAACAAAACTTATAGTTTTGGGGGAAATCAGTGATCAGAAATGTCACAATTTTATGATTTGACTGTTGGCAGCTCTGACAAGGCAACATTGTTAATGTTACTATGGCAGAAATTCCATGCAATTTGGTACTAAAGGCCTTTGTTCTCTTGGTGTTTCTTGCTTTTATGTATTGCTTGAGTCCTGTGTACGCAGAGATAACATTTACATGTATTGCATTGCAATTCTTGCTTTACTTTGGATTTATAAATAATTCACAACAAATTCAATCACACCGTATGTCTTTGAAGGTATGGTATTGTATGAATAACCACGTCCAGAGTGTAGGAGGAAAATTATTGCACATACATTTGAAATAACTTTGGAAGATCAGTACTATATAAGTGAGGATGGTGATGGAATTGTGTGTTCTAGAGTATGAGAATATGATGTCATATAGTCATTTGAATGAATGATAAATAAGCTCCTACTGTCTTAACAAATGAAGCAATTTAAAATGTAGGTTGAACAACAATAAGGGCACAGAAGGCATAAGACAAAGCAGAAAATAAAACCAGAGTTAAGCAGCAAATGACAGAAAAGCAATGAACTGCACAGTTCAAAGATGGAAAAGCCCATAAGCACCATTCCCTAACATGGTCTTGTTTCATGATTATGTATACTGCACAGTGTTTATGGGTATCTAGAGAACTCATGTCCATACTTCTGACATGAGGAGTCACAAGATGTCATATGTCGTGGCAGTTACTGGCACCCAGACACTTCTCTGCAAAATACGATTGACAAGGTTTGGGGAGTATGCTTTTGCTTTAGAGCTGTATTTTCATAATAAGCGCTCGCAATCATCTTAAAACTGGTTGGAGTGAAAGTAAATTCATGTACCAAAGTTAACAATACTTTGCAAAGATATATAAGATTCTAGAAAGAACTAAAAGGATTTGTGTTTAGCTAATATTAGTATTAAAGTTTCACAGAATGTGAATGTGTGTTCAGCATGAAACAAATACTAAATGCGTATGTGGGAAATTTTTTTTTCTATAAAGAGAAAGGTCAGTTTTGAAATTGTCAGACAAAATATAAACATCTTGAGGAGTAAATATATGAAAATATTAATATTCTTCAGATCATTAAATAAAACTCTCAAATGTAAATAATCTGTTATAAGAATAAGATTATGATACTTTTTTGTATCAGAGTTGAAAAAACTCAACCCATTTCTAAGAATTAAATAGTTTCTGGTTAAATCTACCCAATCCATCTTTTTAATGTTTTATTCAATTTCACTGTGAAGTTTTGACCCACTTCTCATTTGAGTAAATCTTAAACTGAAAAGATAGTATAGTAAGATTACTGTGCTGGTATCTTAAAGCCCATTATATTAATTTCAGGCATATATAGCAAGTAGCAACATTATTATCAATCATTCATCTGTTATAGTTGTGTCTGCGTGCCAGTGCACTTACTTTAAAAGGTATTTTCTGTTGTCTTATAGGTTTTCCTGGCCTGTGAGACAACTTTATAAGAATTCCTCCCTATCCTTCTTTTTTTTTCCTGAAATAATTTCTTCACATTCAACTGCAGTCACATTTCTGAGTGTAATGCAACATAACATTAGGTGAGACTTTCAGAACGGAGAGTCAATTCCTGAGGGGAGTAAGCTGCTGGTGTTTCTCTCCTTATTCCTGTTATCTCCTTCAACGTTAGTGATCTTTGCTATTTTGACAAGTGCACAAGCATAGCCTTGTAACCCAGGGAATATTGAGGTACGGTTGTAACAGGCTTACAGGATTTGTGTTAAGCTAACACAGACTTCAAATGCACTGGGACTGATCTTGACCAGCTTGGAGCTGTGTTTTACCTTGTAATAGCAATGGTCTAATGACAAGTGATTATTACAGTTTTGGTTTTAGCTTTTACTTATCTTGGTATAGCTTTGCGGTATAATATCTTGTTACATATTTTTTGTAATGAAGAGACAGTAATAACGTGTATATCCTCTCTGTAAAGAGAACCATCTATGATCCTAGACAACAAAACAGTATTGGCAAGTACAGGCATGGGGTGATTGCAGGAAGTCTGAAAGGACAGGTACCAGTCAATACTGGAGACCCCAGGACCTAAGCAATGGACATTACGAGTCATCAAAGGGATGCATCGTTAAGAGCTGTGTAAAAGCAGTTTAAAGGTCACAAAGCAATTAAAAAACCCCACAACCCACACAAGTCTTCAAACAGGTAAAATACACCCTATATAGTAAAGTCAGATACAACTCAGGCTTGCAAACCAAAAAAGAGCATATTAGCAATCATATGGAAGTTACTCCAAGCAATGCTAAAGTGAAGAAGATACCATTGATATGATACTCCTCTGAGGAAAGAACTTGGGATTTTCACAGCTTACTATACTCCCTTCCCAGACCATCAACTTTAAGACCCAAAAAGACAGTGGAACAGTGAGCATAACGCAAGAGAAAACTGCACAGGGGTTTAATATCTTTTTATGCATTTTGAAATATCTTCTATATTGAAATAAATATGAAGTGAATTAACTCATTCCAATGTTAGTATTTCCCAGAGCAAGTTTTCTTGGAGTTTGAAGCTTTCTATTTACCGTTAACTGAGTTAAAAGATCTGATTTTTCTCTGTATTTTCAACCTCTGTTTGAGTTTCTGCTAAAATAGTCCCATTTGCTTTCTTATTCAGACAAATTTCTCAAGTTTTCCTTAAATAGCTGTCATTCTATCCTGAAAAAAGTCAGATTTTTAGAGAACTTCTTTCATATTTTCCATCATCTTTTTCCTCTGTGATTTAATACTTGTTAAGACTTGCCTGGAATTCCTGCAATCCCTAAAAATCATTTACTACAGAAAAAATGTTTTCTGTGGCCCTGTGTTTAGATTTTGTTACATTTTGGTATGGTTTCCCATCACAATGACTGTGTAAATGATTTCTTTTGTTTGGGAGGTGTTCAAACATGTGAGCAGTAGAGCAGTCAAGGTATTTTAAGACTTTCTGTCTCTCCCTATTCATAAAATATCTTACCGTATGTCATGATACTATATATCTATCTATATGCAGTACATACTGTGGGAACTTACGTATTTTTCAAGAACAAAACAGTTTTTAGGATGTGTCCTGTCACTACGTAGCAGCCCTACCTATTCCTATCAGATCACTATGCTCAGTGATGTAGCAAGCACTAGTCTTGCAAAATGTACAGTCTGACAAAACAAACAAAAACAAGAAATGATGAGAAAAGATGTACCACAGGCAAAAAAAATTTTACATGAAGTTGGTATTTTTAATAGTCTAAAATCTCACATGCTCTCCAGTTTGTTATATGCATTCTTCTCCCAGTTTTACATACCCCCCTGAGACAGTCCAGTGTCCCATGTGTTCTATACACTCTGTTCTCTGCTCTGGTGATGATAGACATAGAATTTTTTTTTATTCCTGGAAATCCATGCTATTCCTGATGCATCATTTTACACTATTCATAGAATCATAGAATCATAGAATAGATTGGGTTGGAAAAGACCTCCAAGATCATCGAGTCCAACCCCTGATCCAACTCCAATTACTATATCATGGCACTAAGGGCCACGTCCAATCTCTTTTTAAAAACCTCCAGGGATGGTGAATCCACCACCTCTCTGGGTAGGCCGTTCCAATGCCTGATAACCCTCTCTGTAAAGAATTTCTTCCTATTTTACCATCTTGACCTTCTGTTAAATATTAATACCTTCAGACTCTCAAACTTGATCACTAATTTGTACTCTGTTTTTTGGTATGATCTGATTTGATGCCTAAAATGTTGTTAAGGAAAAAAACTCCGAAGCAGTTAATTGAGGATGAGATAAAGAAAGGGTTTAATTTGTGCCAAGGCATAGATGTTACAGGACGCACCCACAGGCCGTGCCTGAGATGTTACATTTTATAATACTATCTATCCAATCCCAAGTGTTTCCACCCTGTAGCCTTTCTCTGGTCCGCTCCAGGCCCACCCCGTGGGAATTGGGTCTGGGGATTTTTTGGGGCCACCTCTTCATCACCATCACCATCTTCAGAGCACAAAGGGTACACGGGCACCCAGTTCTTGACTGTGTTCTGTTGTTCAGGTCAAGACATGAGTGTTCTCTAAACAGCATAGGCCTTGCCTTGACAAAAGACTAAACATTTCTACTGAATTCAGGGGTAGAATTGATATGGGAGCACGGAATGGGGTAAGAGGGTTGAGGAATGTGTAAACTACTATGCTACAGGATGGAGGATAAGGGCTGTTGCTTCTAAAATCTACTTTTACTACTTATAAAACTTATAAAGCTTACAAAATTAGAAAAATAAGAAACTAAAAGAGTCTTAAGGCATCAGATTTGTCTATGTAATATTTGCATCTTTTCACCTGTTCTCACCTTTCATCTTCTACAAAGACCTTTAACAGTGAACCCTATAACAAAGTTGCCCTTTACCTCTTGAAGTCTGTAATTTAAACTCACTGTAAACACTTTTTTTAAGTAATTCTTCTGCTTGTATAATTATACAAATAATGGTCTGTATTAAAAAATGAAGAATAAGTAACATATTGAAGTGATCTATTTCTTAAATATACTGTTTAATGATGTCCCCTCCCACTTTTATTTGGTCTGCTTATTGTTGTTGCTTTTGTAAATTGTACAATAAAGTGGTTTTACAGGCTGTTGTGGTTTAGGAATGGTACTCCCCAATTAAGTGTTCCCACTGAGACCCTCCAAACCAGGTGTCACTTTCTCACTCCCCTGCTTTCCCCTCCCTCTTCCCAGCTGTAGAGGGATGTAGGAGAGAATTGAAGAAATAAAAGTTAAAGATCACTGGTTAACACAAGAATAATTTACTGGAAACAGCAATAAGATAGGAAAAAGAACATTAACAACAACAATGCTAATGACGGAGGGTACAAGAAAGGAACGATTCACATGCAAACTCCCCGACAATAGACAACACCTCACTGCTCTCCCCACCACACTTACTCTACCCAAAAGGAATCCCTTCTCCCTGGAAGAGATTCCCTTGCTCCTGGTTGCAGTAATGATGTGAGGTGGTATAGAATAACCCCTGGGTCCTAGCCATTCCCTTTCCTGGCTACTGCAAAAATTAACCCAATCCTGTCCAGAAGAAGGACACAGGCTTAACTTATTTGTGCAATATGACAGCAATTAGTTGCTTGTACTGCATTCATGAATGGGTGTATAATTTTTTAGTGTGAATAAGATATGTTTTGACACTAGAAGTATGGTTGGAACTCTTGACAAAAATGTTCGTACTTTAACTATATTTAGGCTTATTTTAGAGTATCACTGTCAAAATTCTGGTAATTTATCATTCAATATTGGATAAAATACACTCTTAGAATGGTAGATATTATGCCAGCGTATATCCTATTTCAAAGAATTCTTTTCATTTCTTTCATTGCTATCACAGGAAAAAACAAGCAAAATGCAAGAATTTTAAACAGAGGGAAAGGTGAATCTACTTACGTCTCGAAGAATTAAGGGTCTGGCAGACTGTTAAACCAGATACACTATTAAAAGCAGAGCAAGCTTTTATTATCAGTATTTTTCAAAATCAGCTGCAGTTAGGAAAAGTGTTATTTCCAACTAAAACTTGTGAAGGATACTGAAAGGTGGTTTTGCATGTACTTTCAAGTAGAAGAAACATTTTCTAAGTATCAGCAGTGTTTGAAATACTGTGAAAGTTTTGTCAACAAAACAAAGTCTGTACTGAAAAATGAAAGAATGCATATCTATTGGAATAAATATTGTTAATATGTTTAGACTACTGAGCTCTACTGGTTTTGAACAGTTACAATACACTGCTTGTATTTCTAAGAAGTTTCCTTGCGCTAAGTGAGCGTAAGTTTGTTATCCAGAGAAGTTATTATGTTTTTTCTGACTGGAAATGAAACACAGTATATTAATCTGCAGTTCAAATTTTGACTTTTTAGACTTTTGATTTGCAAAAAATGGCAGTTAAGTTGTGATATCATGGATTGAATAATATATTGAGAGTGGAACAAATTAATTCAAGTGGATATTTCAGTTTGTAATAAAAATGGAAACTAATTAAGTAGATACAAGTCACAATTAGATCCTAAGAAACAGAGCCAAGAGAAAATTTTGGAATATCATCAGAGTCTGTCAGAAGCTTGGGAAGCTGGCATGTATGGTTTTATTGCAAATAGAGTACTAATAACAGATCTTTCAAGAAAATTTTGAGACTAGGTAAAGAAAACCTATGCTAGCTGCCATAATAAGCACTACTTTCTCATAGCCAAGTTTCTGTTATATATTGACTTCTGCTTCCTCACCAGATTTGCCTAGGTGGGAGCTATTCAGAGAATTTCTACTTTGGTTGCAATGAAATTCCCAAGTAGCTTAAGCTCATTAAATTCTCTATAGCTTCTGCTTTATATTTCCACCCTTTCTTACCTAATTAACTAATAGGGTTTTTTTCCCTACAGCATTGCAATGAGGCTACTGCATAACCATATTAAAAAATACCCTGTGCTTGATGAGTCATTTTCATCAGATATCATGAATGGTGTTAAGAACAGCAAGGTCTTTTGAATTTAATGGAAAAATCATTCAGATTTTCTGCATAATTCAGAATGTATTTTTTTAAAGCTGTATTGGCACTTATTACAGAACGCTTATTGTTTTGTTAGTGTATAAACAGTCATATAAACATCAGCAATAATAGTTTCTTGCTTCTTGTATTTTTCTTTCAGTATATACTCCATCTCTATTTTAGTTGACTCTTAGCATAACTTTGCTCCAATAAAATCATTCAGCCTTCAAGGGAAGCCTCAATACAAATACCTTCCTTCCTTCCTTCTTTCCTTCCTTCCTTCTTTTCTCTTTTTCTTCTTTCTGTTTTTTTTTCTTCCTGAAGAAACAGGGATCATACTTCCAAGTTTCTTTGTCTTTTCACAAGGTTACATAAAGGATTTGCTAGTCTGGTAGCAGAAGCTGTTTTCTAAACTTTCAACAATAAAATTTAACAAATCACAAAGTTTTACCTTTCATTGGTGGTTTCTTTTTTTCTTCTTCAACATGCATTTTCATGCCTTTCCTTCCTGGACTTTGTTTTGTTCTGGACTTCTCTTCCAAACTGTCTTGCTTTCTCAAATGTAATTGTACTTCTTCTGGAAAAAATGATATACTGTATGCTTTTAAATTAATTGGTAATTCAGTGCTTTCTGGTCCGTAAGAGTCTATTGTCAATTCAAATTATTTTTACATTTAAAATGTTGCAATAATGTTATCTCCTACATGCAATAAGATCTTGTTCATTCCATTAAAAATTGCATTTGATAAAGTTTTCTCAAACAATCTTTGCAATCTACTTATAATTATTCCACCAATGGAAAATGGGATTTCTTTTAATATTTTGAGTCCAGATGGTTGCCAATGAAGCACATGTAGCTAAGTATCTCATACAAGCTTTTATAATACTGTATTCAATAGCCTACTGTACGCATCTTCCTTTTAAGCTATGAAATCCAAGAAACATTTCTAACACCTTGAATCTTATGATCTACACATTAGATAGAGATACAAATATTAGGTATGTACCCATAATTACTTTTGGCGATATAAATTAAAAGAGATAACTTAAACCATGAGATTTTGGTACCAAATCTTTATCCTAGTGTCTTGGGTTACACAAAGACTCTGGTATCCACCTTTTCTTTTCCCTTTTCCCAAATATGCCTACTAATTTAGACTGTGGGGAAGGACTTAAGATAACAGTGGTACTTTTTTATCCTAGGAGAAGAATGTATCCACAAGCCTGAAAAGACTGGAATGCTGACTCAGACAATCCAAGTGTTGAGGATGCGCACAACTGACACCTCAGGCTGCAAGCTGGGTATTGTTTCTTTGTCCTTGCACAAATGACTCATCTGTGATAACTCACACATGGCCTAAAGATATTAATCTCTGCTAGTGGCCAAAATGGTGCCAAAGACTCTTAAAATATCTTGTGATCCAGTGTTAATCAGTCAGTGTAGAACTCCCCACTTCAGGGGAGGTACCAGAGGCATTCCCACCTACCCTGAGCCTAATAAAAGTCCACACTCAAACTTCTCTCAGCAGATTGAGGATCTCCTTCTCCCACTTCACGGGACTTCTACCACTTGGAGCTTCTACCACCACCTCAAGGGATCAGGACTACAACCCCCATCAGAATTGCAATGACCAGGTCTCATCACTGGATCCAGTAGGTGTCTTGTGAGTCCTTCCAGTTGCTGGTACTGTAGCCTCACTCCAGCACCAACCCTCCAAATCATTCCTGACAGGTTTTAACCAGTGAGGGGAGACCTGCTGCCATCTTGTTATGGTTCAGTGAGCGGGAGCTTGGGAATTTTCTGGTTAGCTTAACCCAGTTGTATCAGTATTATTGTTTAGCACTCTTCTTGGTAAAGAGGTTTTTTTTTCCACTTGTATCCAGATGTATTGGATATCTTTCTTTCTCTCTCTGTATTGGAGAGAACCATGAGTATTGAAATGGAGGAAGGAGACTTCAGTCTAAAGTCTCTGCCCCTCCAAATTGTCTCAAGCTGAGACATATAGCACTGGAAGTATCTTGGTATGTTTTTCTTGCAGTGCTAATTAGAAAAAAATGCTGTTAGGAAATTAGGGCTTGAAAGCTGCTGAAGAAAAGCAAGGGATTGTAAGTGGGATCTCCAAAAAGACAAACATGAAATTGTAGCCCTGTCGGGACTTAAAGAGCATAATTAACTGCCTCAAAACACTGTCGAAGAAGGAAATTCCCATAAGATAAGCCACTACAACAGATAAGCACAGATGGCAAACAGGAAGGCATTGATTCTAACGCCTAAACAGAGGTGAATGTTTGGAATTAGCACACAGGACAGGATTGCACTGTACTCAGACTCGCAACAACAGGAACCAGGTCTGGTAAGGCAAATCTGGGTAACCTATCTGACAAAAATTCCCATCTGCAGACTGTAAGCACACTGGACAAAACTCCCACGATGTCAAGTTGTAGAAAAGGAAGCAAGTCCTTATATACATGCCAGCCCAAGTTGTGGGAATGGCATCTACCACTGTGAATACCTGGGGCTTGGACTGTGTAAAAGTGGTACCCCAGAAGCATGACTTTGGGACCCTCACCATCAAGAAGACCAGAAGAAGGACCTGGCTGACCTGACTGTCAGAATCCATGCAGTGGTGATATATATATATATTTATATATTGACTTAATCTGTGTCTCTCACTGTCTTTCTCCCCCCCAACCCTTCCTCTCTCTCTACCTTGTTGTTTCTCTCTCTCTCTTTCTCTCTCTCCCAATGTTTACTGTTAAATAAAATCCATGCTATTGACTTTGGCATATGATCTTGTTTGCACCTTAATTCAGGCAGAGGTATTTTTTAATAATTGGATCCTAACAACCACAAAATGAAATTGCAAGTGCAGGGTGATGTCAGAAGCTCCAGGGATATAAGTAACTCAAAAATGGTCAGTACTGTGTCATTTAAGAAATGCTGCATTAGGCGCTGTTTTGGTTTTGAGGGATTTTTTTTTTTTTTTGAAGGGGGGAAAGCGAAGAGGGAGAGAGTGTTGGATTTTTTAATCATGAAGAAAGGAAGAAAATGTAAACCATATCACATAGAGAAAATTCAGATACAGCATGGCATTATCAAGAAGTAAAAGCAATTATGCTGTCTGTGTTAGCAACTGTGAAAAGGTGACTCTGAGTGACAGTAACTTCAAGAGTGACAAGAAAGATATCATTGACATAAACACCGTATTCCTCCTAGCAAAGAGAAGGAAGAGGCCACCTGAATCCTAGTTAGCAGCAAACTTCTCCCAGAGAACACAGGACTTTGATTTGTAGCAATTCCTGATAGTACTCCCCAGAGTATTAGAAAAATAAAATCATAGAAGAAAGGAGTCAATATTAGAAAGTTTGTGTATATTAGTTTTTATTTAGCCATTATTGGGAATTATCTGACTAACTGGGCATTCTGAATTGAAAATGCCAATGTGACTTAGCAAGTTTATAAATAAGTGTATGATTAAATGACTTAGACTAATAGTAAATTCTTGACTTTGTTTAAAATTGCTCAGGCGTTTTATCTGGTAACAGTGGCCTGGAGGACAGGCTGTTAACATGAATGCAATGTCACTTATTTAACAGGAGTGACATTTCTAGCAGGAAGGTCATATATCTGTAAGCAAAATGGTCAGGCGTGACCTTCTGGAAGTAGGAAGCACAATTTTGCAACAATAAGATGATTTCCAAGCTTGTGCTCCTCTCAAATTTTTCTTACTAAGAATAAATTCCTTTAGAAATAACAATCAAATTTTACTGAAAAATGATAAATACCAGAACATATAAGAAATAACATGTGTTTACATATGAAGAGATTACTGCAATCCACATATTTTTCTCATTCATCATTTTTCTCTATTCCCTGATATTGCAGTCAATACAAGGTTATACTTCTCTGTGATACAGAGAATTTGTCTTCTCTGAAAAGACTACAATGCTAGTGATTCCTTAAAATGATAATTTGCAAGCATTCATAATATGCTAAAGAACATAGGGTTATGGGTGTTTTTAAAAATTGTCAGTGGTGGTTCTTTTGTTGTTGGTGATTTTTTTTTTTTTAATACAGAATTTGTATGTAGTGGTCACATAGATCCCCCCAAAATTAGGAAAAAACTAAATGGTAAATCTGCAGAAGTATGTTGGAAGGATGGAGTTCCTTCTCCTGTTTTGAAGTAGATGGTGATAACTAGGACTCCAGGTGTTACATATTATTAAAACCATAATAATAATAATATCATAGAATCATAGAATAGTTTGGGTTGGAAGGGACCTTAAAGATCACCTAGTTCCAACTCCCCTGCCATGGGCAAGGACTTCCACTAGACCAGGTTGCTCAAAGCCCCATCCAACCTGGCCTTGAACACTGCCAGGGAGGGGGCATCCACAACTTCCCTGGGCACTTCCAGGAACAGGGAAGTTGCTTTTCTGGGCAACCTGTTCCAGTGTCTCACTACCTTCACAATAAAGAATTTCTTCCTAATACCTAATCCAAACCTACTCTTTCAGTTTAAAACCATTACCCCTTACCATTACAGTTCCTATCATTACACGCCCTTGTAAATACTCTTTCTCTGGATTTCTTGCAGGCCCCCTTCATGTACTGCAAGGACACAATTAGGCCAAAACCTTCTCTTCTCCAGACTGAACAACGACAGATGTCTCAATCTTTCCTTATAGTAGAGATGCTCCAGCCTTCTGAACATCCGTGTCCTTCTTGTCCTGAGGGAACCCAGAGTTGGATGCAGTTCCCCAGGTGAGGTCTCACGAGAGTGGAGTAGAGGGGCAGAAT